>NC_051250.2:37186669-37501014 GCF_015237465.2 Chelonia mydas | reverse complement strand
GATTTTATGCTACCCTTATCTGTATGTTTATGACAGCATTGGTGTTACAGAGTGGGATTTCCTCCAGATAATGAGTCGCATAATCAACTATCACCAATAGGTGTTTGTATCCATTGGCACTCTTTTCCAGGGGGTCGACAAGGTCTATCCCAGTTCGTTCGAAGGGGACACTGATGACAGGGAGAGGGATGAGGAGGGCTTTCATCCACCTTTTGGCCTGACTTGCTAGCATTCCAGGCAGGAGTCACAGAAGTTTAACTTCTTGATGTACGCCAGGCCAGGAGAAGCGGTCTAAGATCGTGCCAGAGTTTTCTCCTGTCCAAGGTGGCCTGCGGAGGGGATGGCATGGGCCAATCGCATGACTTCTCGCCAGTGTGGCCGAGGGACAAGGAGTTGTGAATGGATTTCCTCTGTCCAGTGGTCCTTTTTCCAGCCGATATAATCGTTCCTTTTGGAGCTCAAAGTGGGGGTACTGTGCATCCCGGTGGGGATCTACGACCTCACCATTAATCACTGGGAGTTGTTCACAAACATGGGTCAAAGTCTCACCCTCCCTCTGGTCCTTCACAAAATCCGTCTCTCGGGTCAGTAACTCCCTTTCCAGGAGTGGAGTTGGTAACGTCTCCTGATTGGGTGGATCTTCCGGCAGCACTCCCTCTTGGTGGGAAACCCCCTCCTCGGGGTCCTGCTCCTCATCTACTCCCGCCAGGGTCACGGACTGGGGTTCCCTGCCTGCCCTGGTTCCTTCAGATGCTTCATCCGGGCTCCCGGGAACAGGTCTACATCCCCTCAATGGGTCTGAAAAGTGTTCCCAGTACTGACCCAAGATAACAGGGTAGGCTAGGGTTGGGGCTAGCCCTGTTACGAGGGGCCTCGTGTTGTCCCCTGTGATGACCTCTACCCGGGCAATGGGATAGGGTTTAATATCCCTGTGAATGCACTGCAGGAAGATGGTCTCTCTGGGGGCTTCAGGGTTGGGGACCAGGTTGTCCCAGACCAGGGTTTGCCCACACCCAAAGTCTACTAAACCTATTACCTCAGTTCCATTTATTTGTACAGGAACTGTTAATTTTGCTGGGGTGCACTTCCAGGCACGGCTTTCTACCATCCATACTTGCCCATAGCTGCACTCCATATAGGGGCATTCCTGATAATGGTGGACCGGATGCCCACAGGAGAAACAGGCTCCCATGGTTAGCCCCGAGACTGCTGGTTGGGACCCAGGCCTCGGGAAATGTCTTCCCCCAGGTGCTTGGCCCCCTCGTTCTTCCTTGCTTCTGGGCAGAGCAATTGCTTGAGGACCCCAGATTTTATGTTCGGGCTGGGATTGGAGGGCCTGGGGCTTCTCTTGGGCTCCTAGCCCTGGGCTAAAGGGCTGGCTGGACCGCTGATAAGTGGGGGCCTTGTGCAGCACCCTGTCTAGTTTCTGTCTCCCCTGGCTGGCTTCCCCCTTCTGTCAAGGGGCCCCTCTGGTGTCAAGCCATGGCTCAGAAGTGGGGGTTAGAGCCGTCTCAGCTGCCAGATAGTTTTCCATCAATCTCACAGCATTGGTAAGTGACTCTTTTTGATGTCTGCGTACCCAGTCCCTACCCCCTTTCGGGAGGATTTGGGCAAACTGCTCCACCAGGATGATTTCAGCCACCTCTACTCTGGTCTGCCCTCCGGGCTTTAGCCATCTCCAACATAGGTCTCGCAGTTTCTGGTTGACAATCCGGGGTCAGGCCCCTGGAGGGTCCCTTTCCTCCCAGAACCTCTGGAAGAAGGTCTCCTAAGTAATGTCGAGGTAGTCCAAGATGGCCGCTCTGACCTGAGGTCAGTCTTGGGCGCTCTCTGCATCCAGTCCCCGGTATATGGCCTGCACTGGTCCCGTTAAGTAAGGTGCCAGCAGGATGGCCCACTGGTCAGGGGATCATTGGGCAGCCATAGCCACCTGCTCAAATGTTGTCAGAAAAGCCTTGGGGTCATCCTCAGGGCCCATCTTTGTGAGCTTCACAGGTACTAGCGGGGCTCATGGGCTTGGGCCCAGGCCCCCTGATGGGGAAGCTCCGGGGGACCCCTGGGACTGCATCAATGCCAGAACTTGTTGAACTAACCTTTGCTGTTGTTCCTGTTGTTGGGCCCCTAAGTCCCAAACCAGTTGCTGCTGCTGAGCGGCCATTTGCTGCAGGAGTTGCTGCTGCTGTGCCACCTGCTGCTGCTGGTTCTCGGTCGTCCATTTCAACAATTGTTCCAACTCCATCATTGCTGGCTGACGAGGCCATGTTGTTCTAAACCAGGCTGTTTGGCCACCTAGGTCAGTCAATCTCCCCTTCTCTCAGGGGTGGGATTGAATGCCAGCGTTCTCCACTAGTTGTAATGGTCTCCTCTCAGGGTCTGGTTGGGAATTGTGGCCTAGTGGTCACGGCCACAACTCCGGACTGCCAAGGGGGTTGTGGGGAGGGGAGTGTAATGATGCTGTCTTTGGTGGGACATAACTGAGAGTATCAATTCAGGTCAAATTGCTTAGAGCAGGTTAGTTACAGCCCAAAGACGGAGTTCGTTTACTATTAAGGCACACCAAACCAGCCAAACAGAGAGGACTTTGGTTTTACCCCACTGGCTAACCATAAGTCACACAAGCAATTCCCTTAAACACTCCAGTTTCCCAGTATCACCACCAGCAGCCACTTCTTATGGGTTATGAAAACCAATACCCCAGTAAGAGAAAAAAAGGTTCTCCCAATCCCAAAGGACCAAGCCCCAGACCCAGGTCAATATACAAATCAGATCTTACCTACATATCACGCTGTTACCAGTCCTTTAGAATCTAAAATCTAAAGGTTTATTCATAAAAAGAAAGAAATATAGATGAGAGCGAAAATTGGTTAAATGGAATCAAATACATACAGTAATGGCAAAGTTCTTGGTTCAGGCTTGCAGCAGTGATAGAATAAACTGCAGGTTCAAATCAAGTCTCTGGAGTACATCCACAGCTTGGATGGGTCATTCAGTCCTTTGTTCAGAGCTTCAGTGTAGCAAAGTCCCTCCAGAGGTAAGAAGCAGGATTGAAGACAAAATGGAGGGGTTTCCAGGGCCTTTTATATTCTTTCTCTTGTGGGCGGAAACCCCTTTATTCTCCTATGCAAAATCACAGCAACAAGATGGAGTTTGTAGCCACCTGAGCAAGTCACATGTCCATGCATGACTCAGTTTGCTCACTTGCTACCTTGAACGTCCCAGGAAGACTTCTCATTTGTGGATTGGAGTCTCCCAAGGTCCATTGTCAGTTAAGTGTTTCTTGATTGGGCACTTAATCTGCAAATTCCTTTCTCAAGAAGCTAACCAAATGCTTCACTAATGCTACTTAGAATCAAACACATTGAGATACAATTACATAGCCAATATTCATAATTTCAGCTACAAAAATTATACATGCATACAGATAGCATAATCATAACCAGAAAATCCTAACCTTTTTATAGACACCTCTCACGATAACCTTTGTACAATATTTGCTGCAAATATATAACAGTCATTGCAACAATGATCTATATGGTCACAGTTTATGTCAATAATGTCACAGGGAGCCTGGGCCCTCCCACTCCACCGGGCTCCAACCCAGGGCCCTTTTAGCTACCAGTAACCTGGGAACCAAGACTACTTAAGGTTGTCCTCCCTGGGCTCTTCCTCTCATCTCTCCCTCTGGGGTCACCTCAGTTGAAGGCCTTCACCTGATGGGAAAATCCAAAACCCAAGGAAGCCAGAGGAGATCGCCACTGTCCAGGGCCACAGGATACTTCCCTCTCAGCTTGTCTCTGTGGAGGGTCCTCCCTTTCCTCCTGGAGGGCCCCTTTGGGCAGCTGCATCAAAGCCTTTAGGTTTCGCTCTGCTCTGCTCTGCTCTGCTCTGCTCTGCTCTGCTCTGCTCTGCTCTGCTCTGCTCTGCTGGATCCGTGTGCTCCAGGTCTGCTTACCTTCAGCGCTGCTCACCAATTGAGCTAATTCGCTGCCTTTTAATTCCTCTAGCAGATGGAGCATTTGCTGCAGGTGTGGTGGGGTGGGGCTGGCTGAGCCCAAAATGAGCCCTTAAGCCCTTGTTGCTCAGTGTGGGGTTTGTACACCCCATCACAGAGCCCTATCATAAGAAGGGCAAGGACTACAAGCTCTGCCAGGGCCACTAGTCGGGCTCAGCCTCGCAGTCGGGTTTGTCCCATTTCCCTCGAGGGAACAAGTGGGCATTTTGAGGATGTGCCCGAGGGTAACATCCCAGTCTGCAAACTGGATCCTCCCCCTCTTTGTTTTGCCAACCAGCTTTCTTTTTTCCTTCCTGCTTAGGCCGCAATAACTACGGACCAGTGGGTCCTCAGCAATGTGGCAGTGGGGTACACCCTGCATTTATTTCTACCCTTCCTTCCCAGCCCCCTTCCCCATCCCTCTTGAGGAACCCTTCTCACAAGAAGCTGCTCGAACAGGAGGTACAGGCCCTTCTACAAGTTGGGGCTGTGGAGGAAGTCCCTGCTCATCGAAGGGGAAAAGGTTCTATTCCCGGTGTTTTCTCATTCCAAAGGTCAAAGGCGGTATCCTCCCCATTCTGGACCTGTGGGACCTCAACAAATATCTCAGGAAGTTGAAGGTTCACACGGTCTCCCTGGCCTCCATTATCCCTTCCCTGGATCTGGGAGACTGGTATGCCACCCTCGATTTGAAGGATGCCTATTTTCATATATCAATATTCCAAGGGCACAGACATTTTCTGTGTTTCCAGGTGGGGACTACTCACTACCAGTTTGTGGTACTCTCCTTTGGCCTTGCAGCAGCACCAAGGGTGTTCACCAAATGCATGTCAGTGGTGGCTGCTTACCCTAGATGTCGGAGTATCCAGGTCTATGCGTACCTCAACAACTGGCTTGTCAAGGGCCACTCCAGGTCCCAAGTCCTTTGCAGTGTCAAAGTGCTGCAGGACTCGTGCCGAGCTCTGGGCCTGTTGATAAATGAGCAAAGTCAGCATTAGTCTTGGTCCAGAGACAGAGTTCATCAGCGTGGTGCTAGACTCTACCAAAGACAAGGTGTTTCTACTGTAGGACAGGTTCAACTCAGTGTCAGTGCTAATTGCCGACCTCTTCGTGCACCTGATCTCCACAGCCAGAGTCTGTCTCAGGCTTCTAGGCCATGTGGCAGTGTGCACCTATGTGGTCTGCAAGGCTCAAAATGTGGCCTCTCCTGCTGTGGCTGGCAATGGCCTACTCTCCGTCCAGAAATCACCTGGACAAGGTTGTCGCGATCCCGTGCGGCGTACTCACCTCCCTAAAGTGGTGGTCCAACCCAGGGAGGGTGATGGCAGAGGTGCCGTTTGCGAATCCTCAGCCCATGATCTTGCTGATATCGGATGCCCCAGACCTTGGATGGGGGGCACATCTTGGGACAATGTGGGAACTTGGTCCCGGAGGAGTGTGCGCTGCACATAAATGTCAAAGAGCTCAGTGCCATCTGCCTAACTTGCGGGGTCTTCCTCCTCCAGTTGCTGGGTCAAGTGGTGCGAGTCCTGACAGACAACATGGCTTCCATGTTCTATGTGAACAGGCAAGGGGGAGAGTGCTCATCGGCTCTTTGTCAGGAAGCCATCCGTCTGTGGGATTTCTATATCCAGCAAGGAATCCACATGGAGGCAGCACATCTCCCTGGTGTTCACAGCACACTGGTTGACCGCCTCAGCAGGTCTTTTTGCTCTCACCACAAGTGGGAGCTCCATCCCGAGGTCACCAGGATGCTCTTCCGCAGGTGGGGAACTCCCTGAGTGGACCTGTTCGCCACTAAACAGAACAGAAAATGTCGGCGTTTCTGCTCCCTGCAGGGTTTAGGCGAGGGCACCCTTTCAGACACGTTTCTCCTGTCATGGGCGAGGGATCTGCTGTATGCTTTCCCGCCAATCTCTTTTATCAGCAGAGCCTTGTCAGACATCAAGAGGGACAAGGCTTGTGTCATCACAGTCACCCCAGCGTGGCTTCGCCAACACTCGCTCATGGCCTAGCCGTGGCCACCCTGTGGCCACTGCCCGAACACGCGGATTTCCTATCCCAGGACCATGGTTGGCTCCTGCACCCGAACCTTGCCCCACTTCACCTCACAGCTTGGCTCCTGCGTGGCTAAACCCAGAGGAGTGGAGCTGCTCCAGTCAGGTGTGGCAAATTCTCTTGGAAAGTAGGAAGCCCTCACCTAGAGCTACGTACCTGGCTAAGTTGAAGCGGTTTTCCTGCTGGGCGGCGGAGCATAGAATCATAGAATATCAGGGTTGGAAGGGACCTCAGGAGGTCATCTAGTCCAACCCCCTGCTCAAAGCAGGACCAATTCCCAACTAAATCATCCCAGCCAGGGCTTTGTCAAGCCTGACCTTAAAAACTTCTAAGGAAGGAGATTCCACCACCTCCCTAGGTAACGCATTCCCTTGTTTCACCACCCTCCTAGTGAAAAAGTTTTTCCTAATATCCAACCTAAACCTCCCCCACTGCAACTTGAGACCATTACTCCTTGTTCTGTCATCAGCTACCACTGAGAACAGTCTAGATCCATCCTCTTTGGAACCCCCTTTCAGGTAGTTGAAAGCAGCTATCAAATCCCCCCTCATTCTTCTCTTCTGCAGACTAAACAATCCCAGTTCCCTCAGCCTCTCCTCATAAGTCATGTGTTCCAGTCCCCTATTAATTTTTGTTGCCCTCCGCTGGACTCTTTCCAATTTTTCCACATCCTTCTTGTAGTGTGGGGCCCAAAACTGGACACAGGACTCCAGATGAGGCCTCACCAATGTCGAATAGAGGGGAACGATCACGTCCCTTGATCTGCTGGCAATGCCCCTGCATATACATCCCAAAATGCCATTGGCCTTCTTGGCAACAAGGGCACACTGTTTACTCAGTATCTGCCCAACCCAGTCGTCTCTCCAATCCATCCTGGGTTATCTGCTTCAGTTGAAGAATCAGGGATTCGCTTTTTCCTCCATCAAGGTCCACTTGGCAGCCATATCGGCGTTCCACCCACATGTTCAAAATCAGTTCGTGTTTTCACATGACATGACATGGCAGTCAGGTTCCTGAAAGGCCTGGAAAGGCTCTTCCCGCTGATCAGGGACCCAGTTCCCCAATGGGATCTCAACCTGGTCTTCTTGAGGCTCACCAGCCTGCCCTTTGAGCCTTTGGCCTCATGCTTCCTCTCTCATCTCTCATAGAAGGTGGCTTTCCTGGTGGCCATTACCTCACTGAGGAGGGTCTCCGAACTGAGGGCTGTCACGTTGGAGCCGCCGTATACTGTTTTTTACAAAGACAAGGTCCAACTGCAGCCCCATCTGGCTTTTCTGCCCAAGGCAGTGTCCTCCTTCCATGTCAACCAGGACATCTTCCTCCTGGTGTTCTGTCCTAAACCACACTCCTCCAGTGAGAAGAGGCAGCTACATGCTTTGGATGTTCGGCGTGCACTGGCTTTCTATTTGTAACGCACCAGACCTTTCTGCAGATTGGCTCAGCTCTTCATAGCAACAGCAGAAAGAATAAAGGGCCTTCCTGTGTCCTCTCAGAGGATCTCAAAATGGATCACCTCTTGCATCCATACCTGCTATGAGCTGACTCAGGCCCAGCCACTGTCGATTTGTGAAAGGCCACTCGACCAGAGCGTAAGTGTCCTCGGTGACCTTCCTAGCCCATGTCCCTATCCAGGACATTTGCAGGGCTGCGACATGGTCTTTGGGGCACACGTTTAACATGCATTACGCCATCACCCAACAGGCCAGAGACAACGCTGGGTTCGGCAGGCCTGTGTTGCAGTCTACATGTCCATGAATTCCTACCTGCCTCCAGTGGTACTGCTTGGGAGTCAACTAGAATGGAATGGACATGAGCAAGCACTAGAAGAAGAAAAGACAGTTACCTTTTTTCGTAACTGGTGTTCTTTGAGATGTGTTGCTTATGTCCATTCCATGACCCTCCCTATTTCCCTACTGCTGGAGTTTACGGCAAGAAGGAACTGAGGGTGTGGGGAAGCCGGCGGTGCCCCTTATACAGCGACATATGCACGCCACTTCAGAGGGTGCCAGAGCCGGTCTGCTACGGATACCACTCAGGAAAAAGCTTCCAGCACCGGTACATGTGTCAAGCACACACACCTAGAATGGAATGGACATGAGCAACACATCTCGAAGAACACCAGTTACGAAAAGAGCTAACTGTCTTTTTCTTCTTACTGCCTTTGATGGCTGTTGGAACTCCCTCCTTTGCCGTGGCAAAACTCTTATAGTGGTTCTTATACAGTTTAGTTAGTTCGAATAGTTTTTAGTGAGTTTTAGTGTGATACAATTAAGACATCTCTCCGTGACAGAGAGGTGCCTCCCGTCTTGGTTTCTGGGGTTTAAGCCTTGTTCTTCCTGTGACAAACCTGTGCCCACCGGCGACCCTCACTTGAGCTGTCTCAAGTGTTTAGAAGAGGCTCACAGGAAGGATCGCTGCCAGATCTGTCGGGAGTTTTAACTGTGCACCCAAAAAGACCGGACAGTGAGACTAAAGAAACTCCTCATGGAGGTAGCACTGAGACCCGCCTTGGAGTCAAGATCTGACTTGGTGCCAAGTACATCGTCATTGGTCTGCAGTGCGCCTCCCACTGGTAGAGGCTCTCAGCACTGTTCCTCCTCACCAGTGCCCAAGAAGAAACATCATAGGCACCATGAAAAGAGCCGCTGTCTGGCACCAGGAGGAGATAGGTGAAGAGAGCAGGATAGAGCAAGACCCATGCTAGGCCACTCTCCCTCTCTGGCACCGTGGCAGACAGTACCACTGACAGCTATGCTGGCACTGCAGACCCCATAAAGGGAAGCGCAACCTCCTATCTGGCAACATACTGACCATTTTGCAGTACCGTCTACCCCAGAAGCATACGCATCAGCTGGAGACTGGCTCTTCTGATACTGGGATCACCTAGTGGACAAGACACTGCCAACGCTGGTTGGCGGAACAGAGGCCTCCACCAGCTCCAGGCCAGTGCCAATACCACTCTCCAGGGTCCTCTGATTGCTTCACCCAGAACATAGCCACGGCACCATTCCCTGGTGCTGGGAGGGTCAGTGCTGCCTTGGTCACTCGATCTTCGTCCTCCTCCTTGGGGTCAGACTCAGTGTCCTGCTTTTTGCACCACTGAGACAGGCAAGATTGCATATGCCACTCCCTGCAACCTTCGCTGACCTTGGGAGTTCCAGGCGTGATGATGCCCCAGAACACTTGGCCCATGCAGTGGCCCTTCTGCAGCCCATGGGGGTTTCCCCCGGTCAAGACACCAGCTCATGGTGTTCCTACTCAGTGACCTCGGAGAGTAGGACGCCACCAATACTGCACCGAGAAACCCTGGATCTGAACACTGGTGCCAGTGAGGGGGCTGGCCACGCTCCGGAGCCCGACACCGAACAGGGTGCGCAACCTGGTGTGCAACCAGGTACCGAAGCCGGTATCAGTCAGCGGGAGCAGGTTCCCTGAAGAGAGGATGCATTGGAAGCCTTGACAACTTTGCACACCTCTTCCTCCTCTTTGCCAGATGAGGAGCTGATGACAAAGGGGCACACCAGGATTTATTAAAGTGGGTGGTGTGCAACCTGAAGTCATCAAGTAGCCAACCCATGGCTTCTTGAACATCTTGGTGGCAACAGCTCCTGCAAAGGTTGCTCTCCTCCCGCATGAGGCAATTATGGAGCCTGTTAAGGCTTTTTCACAGAACCCAGCCTCCCTCCCGCCCACAGCCAAAAGAACGGAGTGGAAGTACTTTGTACATGCTAAAGGCTGTGAATTTTTATTTTCACACCCTCCCCCTGGATCACTCATGGTGGTGGCTGCCAATGAGAAGGACCGCCAATGCCAGGTGGGGTCAATACCAAAAGCAAAAGAACTTAAAAAGCTGGGCCTGCTTGGGAGGAAAGCCTACTCAGCAGGCAGGCTTCAACTTTGCATAGCGAACGAGCAAGCATTGCTGGGTTGCTATGATTTTAACATGTGGGCAGCAATGAACAGATTTAAAGATAGGCCTCCCCAGAATAGCCAGCAGGCGTTCTTGACCCTCATGTAGGAGGTGGCCAGAGCCTCTCTGCAGGCAGCCCTGGATGGTGCAGATTCTGTGGCCAGATCAATGGCCACAGCCATCACCATGTGCAGAAGCTACTGGTTGCAGGCATCAGGGTTCCTGCAGGAAGTTCAACAGGCATTATGGGACCTGCCATTTGAGGGACCTGTGATGGGTTGGGTCACAGTAATTCCCTCAAGACAGTCATTAGATGTCCTGGGATACCACTGAGAGCAAACCCCCCTGCCAGAGAAGGCTTCCCTCCACTCCCGACTTGCTGAGTTGGACAGAACAAGGGTCACGCCCCCCTGCAGTTCACAGAATTTAGATTCACTTAGCCCAGGGGCTGCTCAGTTAACAGGGACTTTCCCAGCACCCAGTATTCAGTCATTCTGGGAGCCTAAACCCCAAATGAATCCGTTTTACTCTGTATAAAGCTTTTACAGGATAAACTCAAATTGTCCACCCTCTATAACACTGATAGAGAGATATGCACAGCTGTTTGTTCCCACAGGTATTAATTACTTACTCTGGGTTAATTAATAAGCAAAAAGTATAAAAAGTTGGATTTAAGTGGTTTCAAGTAATAACAGACAGAACTAAGTAAGTTACCAAGCAAAATCAAACAAAACATACAAGTCTAAGCTTAATACATTAGGAAACTGAATACAGGTAAATCTCACCCTTAGAGATGTCCCAATAAGCTTCTGTCAAAGACTAGACTCCTTCCTAGTCTGGGCCCAATCCTTTTCAGACCAACGTTGTTGCTTATGAGCTGGGTCCAGCAATCACTCACACCCCCGTAGTTACAGACCTTTGTTCCAGTTTCTTTCAGGCATCTCTTTGGGGTGGAGAGGCTATCTATTGAGCCAGCTGAAGACAAAATGGAGGGGCTTCCAGGGCCTTTTATATTCTCTCTCTTGTGGGTGGAAACCCCTTTGTTCTTCTGTGTAAAATCACAGCAACAAGATGGAGTTTGTAGCCACCTAGGCAAGTCACATGTCCATGAATGATTCAGCTTTTTGCAGGCCGATGCCATTTTTTACATGTTAGTTTGAACATTCCCAGGAAAGCTCAGATGTGGATTGGCATCTCCCAAACTCCATTGCCAATTAAGTGTTTCTTGATTGGGCACTTACTCAGAAAAGACCCTGTCATAAATATAAAGGGAAGGGTAACCACCTTTCTGTATACAGTGCTATAAAATCCCTCCTGGCCAGAGGCAAAGTCCTTTTACCTGTAAAGGGTTAAGAAGCTCGGGTAACCTGGCTGGCACCTGACCCAAAATGACCAGTCAGGGGGACAAGATACGTTCAAATCTGGAGGGAGGGGGAAAGGCTTTTGTCCGTCTGAGTGATACCTTTGCCGGGAACAGATCAAGGATGCAAGCCCTCCAACTCCTGTAAAGTTAGTAAGTAATCTGGCTAGAAAATGGGTTAGGTTTTCTTTGTTTTGGCTTGTGAAATTTGCTGTGCTGGAGGAAATGTGTATTCCTGTTTTTGTGTCTTTTTGTAACTTAAGGTTTTGCCTAGAGGGATTCTCTATATTTTGAATCTGACTGCCTGTAAGATTATCTTCCATTCTGATCTTACAGAGTTGTTCTCTTATCTTTTTTTGTTCTTCTAATAAAGTTCTGTTTTTTAAGAATCTGATTGGGTTTTTTGGGTGTTAAAAATCCAAGGCTGGTCTGTGCTCATCTTGTTTATTCTCAAGCCTCCCCAGGAAAGGGGGTGTAAGGACTTGGGGGGATATTTGGGGGAAATAGGAACTCCAAGTGGACCTCTCTCTTTTCTTTGTCTAAATCACTTGGTGGTGGCAGCATACTGTTCAAAGACAAGGCAAAGTTTGTGCCTTGGGAATGTTTTTAACCTAATCTGGTAAAAATAAGCTTAGGGGGTCTTTCATGCGGGTCCCCACATCTGTACCCTAGAGTTCAGAGTGGGGAAGGAACCCTGACAGACCTTTTTCAAGAAGCTGACCAAATACTTCACTGATGCTAGTTAGAATCAAACACATTGGATACAAGTACATAGCCAATATTCATAACTTCAAATACAAAAATGATACACACATACAGGCAGCATAATCATAACCAGCAAATTACAACCTTTCCATAGACACCTTACTTGACCTCCCTTGTACAAGATTTGGTGCAACTATAGGACCTTGGTTGCAACAATGATCTATACGGTCACAGTTCATGTCAATAACAGCACAGGACCCTTGATCTTATCAGAGCAAACAGATGCCAGGCTATATGGCCTAAAAGACTCGAAGGTGACATTAAAGTCCCTGGGGCTGCATACTCTGGCACAGCCCAAAAGATTGTATAGGTCAAAACAATATCGGCATTATTATCCTCAGCCACCCTGGCATGACCAGAGGAGGAGAAGAAACAATGGGGTTTGGATGTAGTAGGTCACCTCCACCCTCCTCCACGGGGCCTTCCCAGTTGGCTCTGAAGCACTTTTTTTGATGAGATGCTCAAGGGTGACCTATCAATCCCTTTAATCAAGGATCCAGTCACCCTATCTTTTCCATCCACATTTCCCATTTCTTCAAAGCCTGGGAACAGGTTACTTCAGACCGCTGGGTCTTAAACACAGTGGAATTCGGATATTCCCTCCAGTTTACTTCTACCCCACCTTTCTACCCTTCTCCTGAGCTTCAGTTAGAGCAAGAAGTTCAATCCCTTCTCCAGATGGGAGCTGTGGAAGATGTTCTACTATCGCTAAGAGGGAAAGGGTTCTGTTCCCGCTATTTCCTGATCCCCAAAGCCAAGTAAGCTCTCAGACCAATCCTCGACTTGGATGGCTCAACTCCTATCTCAAAAAGTTTAAGTTCCTCTTGATCTCCTTGGCTTCCATCGTCCTATCACTGGATCAAGGGGATTGGTATGCTGCCCTCGACTTCAAGAACGCATATTTTCATATACTGATTTTTTTCCAAGGCCACAGAAGGTTTCTGAGGTTTGTGGTGAACCAAGGGCATTACCAGTTTGCAGCCCTGCCATTCGATCTGTCAGCCACCTGGTAAGACTTCACCAAGTGTATGACAGTGGTAGCAGCGTTTCTGAGGAGAAGAGGAGTCCACATGTTCCTGTACCTTGATGACTAGCTCATCAAGGGCTAGTCTCAAGTGCAGGTGAAGTCCGACATCGTCCTCATATAATGGACCTTCCGGGCATTAGGTCTTCTAATAAATGTGCAGAAGTCAACCCTGACGTGTGTTCAAAGAATAGAATTCATCGGAGCTGTTCTCGATTTGATGTTGGCAAAGGCCAATCTTCCAGAGGACCTCTTTCAGGCTATTTCGATGATAATAAGCTCCCTACAGTCACAACCAATCACAACTGTCAGACTTTGCTTGAGCCTACTTGGCCGTATGGCTTCGTGCACTTACCTAGTTCGATATGCGAGGCTGAAACTCAGACCTCTCCAAGCCTGGCTGGCCACAGTGTACTCCCCTTCCAGACATCACCTTAACAGGGCTCTCATGGCACCTTCTCAAATCCTCAACTCCTTGACATGGTGGTTGGACTGCTGGACGGTCTGCATGGGGGTTCCCTTCGCAAGACCCCAAACCATCTGCACATCTGGTCTCTGGTGCCTCTGCATGGGGCTGGGGAGCCCACTTGGGACATCTCAGGACTTGAGGTCTGTGGTCCAGGCAGGAGCTTTCGCTCCATATCAATATCGGGGAACTCAGGGCAGTCCAACTGGCTTGCCAGGCTTTCTTGCCCCACATCATGAACAGGACAGTTTCAGTTCTCACGGACAATACATCTGCCATGTATTACTTCAACAGGCAGGGCAGGGCCCATTCTTCTTCCCTATGTCGTCTATGGGAGTTCTGCGTCACTCACTTGGTCGAGCTCAAAGCATCCTATCTACAAGGGCTACAGAACCAACTTACAGATCACCTAAGCAGGTCCTTCTCCGCTCACCAGGAGTGCTCCCTCTGCCTAGATATAGCAATGGACATCTTCCGTAGGTGGCGTTTTCCCCACACAGATCTGTTTGCCACCTGCACCAATAGGAAGTGTCAGCAATTCTGTCCCTGAGGGGTCACAGCCCTGGCTCCATCATGGATGCCTTCCTACTAATGTGGTAATCTCATCTGTTCTGTGCCTTTCCACCCACCACACTGATTTACAACATGCTGACAAAGATCAAGCAGGACCAAGCTCTAGTCATTCTGATAGCTCCAGTGTGGCCCAGGCAGCACTGGTACACCACTCTTGTTCAGCTTTGCTTGGAAGCTCTGGTTGGGCGCCCGCTGCACCCAAATCTTATTTCTCAGGACCATGGGCGATTGCTCCACCCAAACGTCAGCTCGCTGCATCTGAAAGCATGCAATCTTCGTGGCTAAATCTTGACAAGGAGGCTCGTTCGTTAGAAGGTCCGTAAAATTATTCTGGGCAGCAGAAAACCTACCACAAGTGTGACTTATTCGGTGAAGTGGAAGCATTTCTCCCTTGGTCTTCCTGACGCAGAGTTCCACCAATGCAGTTTTTGTTGCAGCTCATTCTGGGCTACCTCCTGTTTCTGAAAGAGTAGGGCCTGGCCTTTTCTTTAATCAAGGTCCACCTGGCAACCATCTCAGCATTCCATCCAAAGGTCGACAATAAGTCTGTTTTCTCCCATGAGATGGTAATTCATTTCCTCAGAGGCCTAGAGAGGGTGTTCCTTCAGGTGAGAGAACCAATCTGCCATGGGACCTGAATCTTGTCCTCTTGAAGCTGCACGTCTCTTGGAAGGTAGCTTTTCTGGTGGCGATCACTTCGTCCACGAGGTTGTCAGAGATCCAAGCCCTCACGGCGGAACCCCCATATACAATCTTCCGCACCTGAGATACCTTCTGAGAGTGGTGTCCCAAATCCACTGTAAGCAGCAAATTTTTCTGCCAGTCTTTTACCCTAAGCTGCATGCAAATAGGGAAGAACAACGCCTGCATTCCTTGGACATTAGGCTCTGGCGTTTTATATTCAGAGGACCAAACTGTTCCGTAGTTCACCGCAGCGCTTCCTAGCAATAGCTGAAAGAATGAAGGATCTCCCCATCTTCGCTCAAAGAATTTCTTCTTGGATTACATCATTTATTTGAGTGTGTTGTGACCTTGCAGGTGTTCCCCCTCCTCTGAACCTAATCGCTCATTCCACGAGGTCCCAAGCCCCTTCTGGGGCCTTTCTACCTCAGGTCCCAATTCAAGATATCTGTAGAGCAGCAACCTGGTCCTCGGTACACACATTCGCAGCACACTATGCCAACACTCAACAGGCCAGAGATGATGCACACCTCGGCTGAGCAGCACTACAGTCGGCTCGTCCTTGAACTCTGAGCTTGCTTGTGAATCACCTAAATTGGAATGGACATGTGCAAGTACTCCAAGAAGAAAAACAGTTACTAACCTTTCTGTAACTGTTCTTTGAGATGTGTTGCACATGTCTATTCCAAGACCTGCCCACTGGCCTTGCTCTCAGAGTGGTTGGTAAGAATAAACTGAAGGGTGCAGGCTTGGCAAGGCCCCTTATACTGGCACTATGAGTGTGTGGCACCAGAAGGTGCCAGAACTGACCCGGCAGATACCATTAGGAGAAAAAATTTCTGGCAGCTGTGCTCTGGACACACACCTAAATTGGAATGGGCATGTGCAACACATCTCAAAGAACAATAGTTACAGAAAGGTTAGTAACTATTTTTTGTTTGTTTTTTTTAAACCTCCACTTAGTATCTCTGGCTCCAAGTCACATTAGAGACCTGGCCTGGTATATGCTAGGAGATTTATGTTTTGCTGACAACCTTAGCAGCAGGTTCAGCATTAGATCAGCTGCACACAGTTTACTGACCCCCATTGTCAGTTATGGGTAATTTTTCTAGTGTAGACCAGGCCTCTATGTTAGACAAGTTAGACAAGTTCTATGAAAAATTACAGCTCCACTGGGCGGCCAGCACATCCCTCAGCCCGCGCCGCTTCCCGCAGCCCCCATTGGCCTGGAGCGGCGAACCGCGGCCAGTGGGAGCCGCGATCGGCCGAACCTGCGGACGTGGCAGGTAAACAAACCGGTCCGGCACACCAGGGGCTTTCCCTGAACAAGCGGCGGACCGGCTACGAGAACCATTGTTCTAGAGGATGAACAATTTATGAGTTTACCCTGTATAAGCTTTATACAGGGTAAAACGGATTTATGAGGGTTGGGACCCCATTGGGAGTTGGGCATCCGAGTGTTAAAGACAGGAACACTTCTGTAAGCTGCTTTCAGTTAAGCCTACAGCTGTTAGGGGATGAGGTTCAGACCTGGGTCTGGGTTTGTAGCAGGCTAGTGGGTCTGGCTCAAACCAGGCAGGGCACTGAAGTCCTAAGCTGATAGGGCAGGAAAGCAGGAGCCGAAGTAGTCTTGGCACATCAGTTGGCAGTTCCCAAGAGGGTTTATGTGATCCAACCCATCACAATTGTATGGCTTGTTCTACATTTATTTTAGTAGCTCTCCAGGTAAAAGGCCAAAGTAAGTATGAATTCCATAGCATATCTTTGTTATGGACTTCCAGTTGGTGACAGATTGCAGTGCTGCATGCTGAAGTATAGGATCCTTGGTGCCTGCATTATATACTTGTTCAGCCTCATGCTGGTTGGGCTGGTGGAGAGGTTAGTTGTGCCAGATAAGTGATGTGCTCGTGCTTTATGGAGAAAGGAGGAGAAATGGGATGGCAACTTGCTGAATGAGCCTTTCCCTTGCCTGATTCACAGAGTAGTTTTGGCACTGGCTTGGAGGAAATCACCCACTCACCCCCCTGCCTGGAAGATGAGCACTGGAGGAGGGTGTAGGAATTCAAGAGGAATAAATAATGGTCCCTGGAATTAAGTGGAAGGGGATCAACTGTCTCCCCCGCTGCATTAAGTGAGCCTGAGTTTAGATGAAAGTGTGGTTTAGTCACCATCGAAAAGGATCCTTTAAAGTCCTTAGTTATGTTACCAGTTGAGAGACATTACACACCATCTTTCACTTTTCTGCTTTTTCCCATTCATTAGTATGTTTGGCTAGTAACCCAGTACTCCTAAAGAAAAAACACCAGGAGTGAATATTATACATCTTTCCCAGGGGATTCAATAAATGTCAATTTTTCGTGTTGTGAAATAAAATACATAAGAGGACATGTGATATGAAGGTGTTGGGCAAGCTATAAATACTTTAGTAATGTGTCAAACCTGGAACTCTTTGCATTGCTATTATGAGGTTGAACCTAATACAATGAATGTTTGTATTTATTATGAAAATTTATTGTATCTTGACTGCACTCTTAGGAAATTTTAAACATTTATATTATATATGTGATGATCGTTTTGGGGCTAACCCATGGTATGTTTCATCCCTTATTTATGTTAATGAATTGAATAAGCAGCCCGGGACATGTTCCACCTGTCTTTACACGTTTGTCCTCCGTTTTATTTTGCAGGAGTGTTACTGAGCATCCAGCACTGCAAGATCGCATCCCTGTTAGCCACTTCTGGGACCATAGTGAACCAAGACTTTTTGTATGTGAAGCAGTCCTTGAACCAAACCTGCAGTTTCCAGACAAGAAGCAGCAGCAGACAGAGAGCTCAGAAAGCACAGTATGTTTTTTCTCTTGCTCTGTTCTGATTTTTTTTAATCCCAGTAATAAACTATTGGTTCTGGCCTTCACTAAATTGTCTGTGTAGATACTGTGATCCAGTGCACAGAAGGTAGCAGCCAAACAAACTTTTAAGAGTCTAGTACTTGTGACTTCTATTGGTCATAATACATTTTCTTGTTAGCAGTGGGTTTCATGCTGAAAATATTAGAATTTGTGGTAAGAAAATAGGAAAATCTCATGAGCAGGAGGCCAGTTCAAAATGTTTTTCCTGAAGCTAACTTGAGCACTCATATTGTGGTTTTTGTAAGTTCAAATCAATAATCATAGAATATCAGGGTTGGGAGGGACCTCAGGAGATCATTTAATCCAATCCCCTGCTCAAAGCAGGGCCAATCCCCAATTTTTGGCCCAGATCCCTAAATGGCCCCCTCAAGGATTGAACTCACAACCCAGGGTTTAGCAGGCTAATGCTCAAACCACTGAGCTATCCCTCTCTGAACCTGGGGTGTTTTAGTTTTGTTTATTCCCACAGAAACTCAAAGATATTGATTTTCATCATGAGATCCCTGGGGCTTTTCTGGAGGGTTTGCAGAAGGCTCTACTGCTGCTCTTCATTGCTCATCTCTGGCGGTTTTTTCCCCATAAGTATATATGGCTGAGTAAAAATATGAAAAACACTGCAAGTTACAAAGTAAGAGAGGAAGGGAAATAACTCTATGAAGGAACTCAAATCTCAGTGTCGCAGGTAGAGGTGGGTCTGAACCAATATCTGAAATTTGGGGATATTCAAAATCCAAGCTTGGATCTGGATTAGAATTGTGCAAGTGAGGTCTGTTTATCAGTGGATCAAATCCAGAATCCCAGATGTGAAACACCATTCCATTTTGAAATATGGGTCCAAATTTTGTGTCTTGGGCCCATCTCTAGTAACAAGATATGTATAGTTAGAATGATAAAGACCCTTCAATTAAAGTTGAACTGCAAAGTACCAAAAGAAAAAAAAAGTCTTTCCTCTATACTGCCTTTTTGAGACAGCCTTTATACCTCTTTATTGCACTTCCCAGAAATGACTCTTTTCTGTTTGTTTTTTACATTTTTTTTAAAGTGGTGAATTAACACTGAATGTTGCCCAGATTTAATTTTACCAGAGAGCCTGTCAAATATATCAAAGGCTCTTCCTTTCTAATGTGCTTACAGCACTCCTGACCTCACTACCCTGACAATGCTTCCTCCTCATCAGCTGTCTGGTGGGGATCCCTACAGTTGTTCCTTGGATCTAAACTGTATTGGTCCATGTTGTCCCTTCCAGACCAGGGTCCAGATCCATGCATAATCCTGCCATAATCTTCTCCAAATTAGACATATCAAGACCTTGCATTTCTCTTTGCTGCATAATCTTGGCAAAATCTTTGGAGAATCTGAGTAGTGGGGAAATGATAGGTGAAGTTTAGGTTGCAATCTTGTGTGGCATCACATTCTGGTCCTCCGGAGACCTTGTCAAGGTTCTCCAGCACAGAGAAGGAAATTAAGACTTGATATTTCTAATATGAAGAAGAAGCAGAACAAAATGTTTAGCTTTTAAATAATTTTGAGTCTTTAAACATAAAGAAGCAGAAAAGGGTCAAATAATTTTCAGTCTGAGATCCTCTATTCAGCAAAGCACTTAAACTTGCACTTAATATTAAACATGTGAGTGGTTCCACTGACTTCAGTTGGGACTAGATGCTTCAAGTTAAGTGTGTGCTTAAGTGCTTTGCTGAATTATCAGATAACTCTGATATTGGTGTGGTAACCCAAAACAGTCTGTGAGCTCCTGCTACTGCTGAGCAGCAATAGTAAACTAACAAATATTGTTCTTCAAACCTACAGGGAGGGTTACTGACTTCCAGGGATATTGCTATGCAGACAGAAGGTTAAATAGTAGGCATCTATGTTGTTTTGGATGCGGAATAACAACTAAAGCCTTAGGCCTTGTCTACGCTGAAAATCTTGTGTACACTTGAAAAAACACCTTGTGACAAGGTCAGGCCAGATGGCTACAGGAGAGTGATAGAAGGCAGTATTAGCCCCAGGTGAAGCAGGTCCCTTTTCCCTGGGTAAGGTAACAGGGGCAGTTCCAGAACAATCAGGAACTTGCTGGAACCAATTAAGGCAGACAGGCTAATTAGGATACCTAGAGCCAATTAAGAAGCCGCTAGAATCAATTAAGACAGGCAGGCTAATCAGGGCACCTGGTTTAAAAAGGACCTCACTTCAGTCAGTGAGGGGTGCGCAAGGAGCTGAGAGTGAGGGTGTGCTGCTGGAGGACTGAAGAGTACAAATGCTATCTGGCATCAGGAAGAAGGGCCTGTGGTGAGGATACAGAGAGGGCCTGTGGGAGGAGGCCTTGGGGAAGTAGCCCAGGGAGTTGTGGCTGTCACACAGGTTTACACAAAACACTATATACAGCTGTGATCCACAGGGCGCTGGGCTGGAACTTGGAGCAGAGGGTGGGCCTGGGTTCCCCCCCATCCCCCTCAACTCCCCATTGGATACCGGAGGAGTTGACCTGGACTGTGGGTCCTGCAGGGGTAAAAGTAAGTTAAAGGACTTACTGGTACGCTGGAGTCCTGAGCAGGGGGCGTGGCCTCAACCGGAAGGGGCAGGGCTTTAAATCCCCTGGGCCCTTTAATCTTGATTTAAAGGTCCTGGGGCTCCAGCTGCAGTATTGGCTGCTGGGAGCCCCTGGTCCCTTAAATCACCCCCGAGCTACCAGCTGCAGAGGCAGCTGGGAGCCCTGGGGTTTGGGGGCAATTTAAAGGCCCTGGGCACCAGCTGCCACTACTGCAGTGGAGACTGGGGCCCTTTAAATCACTGAGGAGCCCTGGGGACTCCTGACTGCCACTGCTACCCTGGGGCTCTGGCAGAGCTTTAAGGGGCCTGGAGCTCCGCTGTGGTAGTGGCTGCCGGAGCCCCGAGCCCTTTAAATCCCCGCCTGAGCCCTGGGGTAGCGGCAGCCGGGCTCCATCTGGGATTTAAAGGGCACCGGGGCTCCGGCTGCTGCTACTGCCCTAGCCCTTTAAATCCCCTCCGGAGCCCTGCTGCCACTACCCTAGGGCTTCGGCAGCAGGGCTCAGGCAGGGATTTAAAGGGCTCTGAGCTCCGGCAACTACTACCGCCCCAGACCTTTAAATCCCCGCCAGAGCCCTGCTGCCGGAGCCCTGGGGTAGTGGTGGCGGGGATTTAAAGGGGCGGTAATGGCGGCTGGAGCTCCAGGGCCCTTTAAATCCCCTCCAGAGCCCTGCCGCCGCTACCCCAGGGCTTTAAATTGCTGTCAGGGAGAGCTGGTCCCGGTATGGCCGGCTTACTTTCACCTCTGGGGTCCTGTTACCCAATTTCGGACTAAACAATTTCGGGTAACAGGTCCCACCAAAGGGGAAGGTCCCTGGCCTGTTCCCCGACCCACTAGGTGGACCAGCAGAGACTACGGGGTTTGTTTTCCTTCCTTTTCCCCATGCTGGCCAGTGATAAGGTTAGCTGAGTGAACGGCAGGTTCGAGCCACTTGCAAAAGTGGCCAAACTGAGGGCTGCCATGAATCTCTGAGGTGAGCAAATCCACCAGTAAGCGCAGGGCCCACCAAGGCAGAGGAGGAACTTTGTCACAACCCCCCTGAGCAATGCAAGTTTCAACGCTGTTAAGTGGCAGTGTAGATAGTGCTGGTCGCTATTCCCCTCATGGAGGTGGTTTTATTACAGCGCTGGGAGAGCTCTCTCCCAGCACTGGAGCCATGACTGCACAGCCATGTTAAAGTGGCAGCGCTTTAATGTCAGCTGTGTAGATATACCCTGTATATATCGTCTGTAGTGAAACACTTTGTTTGAGATCTTAAAATGGATCTAGGAATAATGCTGGATTAAAAATAATTTAAAAGCAGTTGTGAGTGTTTCTTTGAGCCTGTGTTGGGTCTTTAAAACAGAGACTTCCGGAGCAGGAGTGTGCTACCAGGGGCTTCCCTCTTCAGGGATGGGGAGGCTGGCTCCTGAAAGGCAGAGGTGACTGGCCCTATGCAAACATATTTTAAAGTGTAGAATGACTTGTTGGCCATTTACTGTAGGGAGGAAGCCTGTAGCTCTGCCCTCACCAGCAGGTGTTTGTGTGGTGTTTTTGTTCAAGTGAAGACTCTGCCAAGTGAAAATGGAAAATGAAAACAAAACTAAAATAGGATATTGTACCATTAAAACAAAACAATACTTTATTTCCCCTTCCAGCCGGATGTTTTGATTATATCATTCTTCAGTACTGAAGAGCATGGTCTTTTGCTTCAGGACAGCTTCCCATTGCCTTCAACCTACCAGGCTCTTCTGGGCATCGAGGTTCCACATTATTACTTTGCAAAAAAGGTGAGAGATCACAAAGAGGACATCCTTTGCTACTTCTGCCCCAACCACATGCTAACACCTTTCTTTGCACTTGAGGCCAGATGCAGCCAAATGGAGCTTGGAGTAAGCAGGTGCAGCACCAATGAAAGTTGTGACAAAGGATATGTCTACACTGCAATACAAAAACTTGTGACCTGAAATCTCAGAGCTCAGGTCAGATGACTCAGGCTCACAGGGCTCAGGCTGCAAGACTAAAAATTTACATTGTAGACATTCAGGCTCAGGCTGGAGACCCTCTGAGACTCTCCCCCTTTGCAGGTTCTTGAAGCCTGCAGCCTGAGCCTTGTGAGCCCGAGTCAGCTGGCCTGGGCCAGCCATGGCCAGGCCTTGGGTCTTTTATCACAGTATAGATATACCCAAAGATAGTAATAAAATGAATGTAATGTAAGTTACACTAATTTGGCATTCCATGGATGTGCAAAAGGTGAGTGATATACAAGCAAAGGAGATGGAGCAGTTATCAGGAAAAGCAACTAATAAGAGAATGTAAAATAATCCCGTTTCTACTTTAATTTATGCCAGCACCATCCCTGATACTCTTGGGTGTAAAATTTAACCCTGGCATAAGTGGGTGCAGTTCCTTTTGACTTTAACAGGAGCTGCAGCCTACTTACATAGGGACTAAATTCAGTCCCTACTAAATACCAAATGGGTATAAGTTACAGTCATCTTCCACTACACTGAATGCCTAATTGGTGCAAATTACACTCAGCCACCTGTAACTTTTGGGAAGTTTGGATGTGGATCCAAACTTTGTGGTTAGCTCCTAATCTCTTAAGAAAAGGGACTAAATAAGAAACCTACATCTGGATTGTCTCAAACTGTGGGGAATTCAGAGCCGGATCTGAACTTTTCAACCCAAACCTGTTTCTAATAAATAGACTACAATAACCTTTCCATGAAGAGCTGGCTTTTATCTGGATTACATCTAATTATGTTTTGCCTGTCCATAAATTGCAAGACGAAAAAAAGAGCTGCTACATTCCACTTCCACTTTATGCATGTTATCCTTCATGCTCCATGTTTATATTTTACTTTGATTTTTACCTTTCTCTCCTTTTGTATTGTTTTTTGCTGCCATTAGTTGTTGTTTCGGAGAGGATGTGTCTATAAGCCTGTTGTAAGTATCTATAACTGCCCCCTTCCACAGTCTTCATTCATCTGCCTCTTTTCCCTCTCCATTTCCATTTTTTTTCCAATCAGTACATTTCTTTTAAAGGCTGAATTACTAATTATTTATTTACTGACACGGTAAACATATCATAGTTTTGTGACTATTTTAAACATGGTAAAGTCCACTTGACACAACAGACCTGTCTTAGATCTGGTGTGCATTACAGAGTTAGGTCGACGTAAGGCATCTTACATCAACAAATTATGTCAAGGTCCAGACTACAGTTTTGCTCCCACCTATGTAAGAGCCCTGCTACATCGACATAATAACACCACCTCCATGAAAGGCGTAGGGCTTATGTCGGTGTAGTTAGGGCAACTGTGTTTGTGTAGACACTCCTGGTTACTTGCTTACTCCATGCTGGAGCCATAAAATTGACAAGAAAGCCCGTCTCACAGCTTGGGCTGTCACTCCAGGGAAGGTGGCGGGGCTCCAGCTGGAGTGCAGCTTCCCCTGGGCTCTTGGCTCGCTGCTCCCAGAAGGGCTGCCTGCCCAGGCTCCCTACTCTGAGCTGGGCTGCCCCCCACCCCCAGGGTCCCAGCTCCTCGCGCCCAGCCAGGCTGTGCCCGCCACGCTTACAACCAGGCTGCCCCTCCCCCCGGTGTCCCCGCTCTGAGCCAGGCTCCGCCCGCCTGGCTCCCTGCTGGGAGGGCTTTCCCCCGGGGTCCCTGCTGGGAGGGCTGTCCCAACGTGGCTCCCTGTTCTGAGCGAGACTGGGCCCACCCGACTCCCCACTCCCTGCAGGGATCCTAGGTACTACCCACACTGCAGGGTCCCTGTTCCCTGCAGGGAGCCCAGCTGAGCCGAAGCTTCTGGCTCCCCGCCGAGAGCCCAGGGGCGGGTGGGGGGTCAACCAAGCAGAGTTGAGAGCCCGGGCTCTCAGCCCCCCACACTGCCCCTCTTAAGTCTGTAGAAGTGCTTCTGGTGAGGATGCACACCACCAACAGAAGGAGAGTAGTGTAGACATGAACCACCACAGTAACTTTTGCGGTGACTGTAAGTCGACCTAACAACGTCTTTCCCTTTCCCTCTCCCTCAACCAGGAATTCCCCAAATTGTATCTAACACTCATTTGCACAGTGGTTTGCATTACTTAGTCTGGCTAATACTTCAGGTATTTTATTCATTAATATGTGGCTTTAAATGTGCTCTGGCACAGTTTTTAGATTAGCTCCCTTGAATGTTAACATATGGCTTTTCCCTACACTTCTCTGGCAGTGAAGATGGCTTGAAGAGACTGCCTAAATTAGTTAGAATGAGGACAATTCAGCATCCATGGTGGCTCAGACCAGTGATGAGCTGCCAAAATCTTAACAACGGGTTCCCTTCTCACCCCACGAGGGGGTCGTTGCCCATCCCCATCCCCCGGGACTCCTGCCCCACCCAACCCCCCAGCATTCCTTGATGCCTGCCCCCCCAGGACCCCTGCCCCATTCACCCCTGTCCCCTGACTGCCCCCAAAACCGGGCAGGAGGGTCTCGTAGGCCATCATAGTGGGTGCCCACCCCACCCCTAAGAGTCAGAGGTACCTGCTGGGGGGCGAGGTGGGGAGTCCCGGAGGTGCTTACCTGGGGCAGCTCCCAGGAAGCATCCAGCAGGTCCCTCTGGCTCCTAGGGGTGGGGGAGCGTAGCTAGGGTGGGAGCGGCGGCTCTCCCACTGGTCACATCAAAAGTGGCGCCTTAGGTGCCGACTCCCTGGGTGCTCTGGGACTGGAGCACCCTCGGGGAAAATTGGTGGGTGCAGAGCACCCACTGGCAGCTCTGCGCCCAGCCCCAGATCACCTCCGCCTCCTCCCCTAAAAGTACCACCCCGCTCTGCTTCTCCGTGCCCCCGCCGCGCCCCGGCTTCCCACGAATCAGCTGTTCGTCAGGAAGCCAGGGCAGGCTGAGAAGCAGGCAGCGGCTTCCCGCTCAGGCCCAGGGAGGCAGAGGTGAGCTGGGGCGGGGAGTGGTTCCCCTGCACGACACCCCCCCCAGTTACCTTCTGCTGCGCGGGTGGCCCTCCTCGTGCCCCCCCGCCCCAGCTCACCTGCGCGTCCCTGGGCCTGAGCAGGAAGCCGCGGCCTGCTTCTCAGCCTGCCCCAGCTTCCCGTGCGAATCAGCTGTTCGGCGGGAAGCCGGGGGAGGGGGGCGGAGGAGAGGGCAGAGAAGCAGGCGGCGGCTTCCCGCCTCCACCAGGTTACCTGCTGCAGCGCGGGCAACTCTCCTTGCGCCCCCCGCCCCAGCTCACCTGTGCATCCCTGGACCTGAGCAGGAAGCCGGCGGCCTGCTTCTCAGCCTGCCCCCAGCTTCCCGCATGAACAGCTGATTCGCGGGAAGCCTGGGGGGGGCAGAGAAGCAGAGCGGGGCAGTGCATTCAGGGGAGGAGGAGGAGCAGAGGTGAGCTGGGGCTGGGGGTGGGGCAGGGAGCTGCCGGTGGGTGCTCTGCACCCACCAAATTTTCCCCTTGGGTGCTCCAGGGCTCGAGCACCCGTGGAGGTGGCACCTAAGGCGCCACTTTTGCCAGTTAAATTTAGAAGCCCTTTTAGAACTGGTTGTCCCTCGCAGAACAATCGGTTCTAAAAGGACTTCTAAATTTAACAGCCGGTTCTAGTGAACCGGTGCGAACCGGCTCCAGCTCACCACTGGCTCAGAGCAAGATGTTTCATTGTGTTTGGCTTGTGAAAAGTTAATTCTTAAAGTCTAAAGAGGCTATTTGAGGCTGGTGACACAACAAAGGGATTCCTCTTGTTTTTTTCAGAAGAATAGTTAAATTGCCCTGTTGTGGCTCTGAGTGGAGTTGTAATTTAGATCTTACTGAGGCTCTAGGGAATCCAAAGTTGCCATTTTTGTGGAATATGGTTGTAAATCTGAGTACTAATAATGGGATTGAATTTAAAACATAAATTCACCATTGGGCAGAGATCAATCATAGAAACTTAGAAACTATAATGAAACCTTACCTGTAATGGTTACTCCTGCTCCTTCTGGGATACTGTACAAACCTCTTATCTGTAACTGAAGAAATTCAAATGTTGAGCCTCATGACTTATGCGCTTTAGTAATCTTTAGAGACGCTCTTTCCTATATTAAAAGGCACTTTGAAAAGTAGTATAGTATTAATTATTCTGACAACTGTAAGAGTTTGATCCTCCTCCCATTTAAGGGAGTTCTGTCATTGACTTCAAGTAGTCATATGGTTAAAATCTTGTAGAATTCTGTATTTGTAGTTGTGTGTTGAAGTGTGTGTTGAAGCCCGCTTGGCACCTGAGTGATGGTAGTTTTCCTTTCAGCCAGGAGAAGCTGAGAAAGAAGCACAAGTGGAATCTGGCTCAGTACAACTCTCTCAAATGGTTGCCAAAAGGCCCATGAGAGATTTCATTGGTCTGGAAGAGTGTGACAAAACTACCCGAGAAGCTATGCTGAACTTCAGCTTCTATCTAACAATTGGGGACATGGATGAGGCCTTCAAATCCATCAAACTCATCAAAAGGTGGGATCTAAACATTTGTAATGACTCATTTAGTGGTGGGATTTATTTTCACTTGAGTCATATGAAGATTTTTTCCCTTTACACTTCTTTAATTTTTCCTCCTTCTCTTTGCCCTCATTCACACTCTGTCGTCCTAAACAAGCTGAAACCTTTACCCTTTGGGTATTATATTAACTTTTTCTCTGCTGGTCCTGTACTATACCTGTCAAGGTGGTGTCATCCATTGAGAACAATGAAATGTCAGGACATACCTAGTGCATCTAGCAGTACAGCAGATGGGATGTACCTGGCATGGTCAGCAGCAGTCAAATGGACTTCTATGTCTGTATGATAATGGACATCTCATCTTAGTACCCATGCTCATGTTACTTTTAATGCTATTAATTAGTAATGTTGTCAGATGTTGACTGCGTGTGTGTTCTCTCTGTGTGCTGTCCCAGCTCTGCATAGACAGCTGGTACAGCAGACCTCAAGCAAACTGCCCAATGACCACAAGATCTGTTAAGGTATGAAGGCACTCCGTGAGGTTTATTGTCAGCGAAGCACGGTCCTAATGCCCCGGCTCAGTGGTTATAGGCAGTGATGAGCTGCCAAAATCTTAACAACTGGTTCCCTCCTCACCCCACGAGGGGGTTGTTGCCCACCCCCGCTCCCCAGGACTCCTGCCCCATCCAACCCCCCGCGTTCCTTGACGCCCCCTCCCCCCCCCCGGGACACCTGCCCTATCCACCCGCCTGCCCTGTCCCCTGACTGCCCCCAGAACCAGGCAGGAGGGTCTCGTGGGCCACCATAGTGGGTGCCCACCCCGCCCCTAAGAGCGAGAGGGACCTGCTGGGGGGAAAGGTGGGGAGTCTCGCCGGTGCTTACCTGGGGCATCTTCCAGAAAGCATCCGGCAGGTCCCTCTGGCTCCTAGGGGCGGGGTAGCATAGCGGCCGCTCCCCCCACTGATCACATCAAAAGGGGCGCCTTAGGTGCCGATTCCGTGGGTGCTCCAGGGCTGGAGCACCCACGGGAAAATTTGGTGGGTGCAAAGCACCCACCAGCAGCTCCCCATTGTGCCTGGCCCCAGCTCACCTCCGCTCCAGCTCCGCCTCCTCCCCTGAACACATCGCCCTGCTCCCTCCCCCCCAGCTTCCCGCAAATCAGCTGTTCCCTTGGGAAGCCTGGGAGGGCTGAGAAGCAGGCGGCGGCTTCGCGCTCAGGCCCAGGGTGGTGGAGGTGAGCTGGGCAGGGAGCGGTTCCCCTGCGTGCCCCCCGGGTTACCTGCTGCAGTGTGGACGGCCCTCCTCACGCCCCCCGCCCCAGCTCACCTGCGCATCCCTGGGCCTGAGCAGGAAGCCGGCGGCCTGCTTCTCAACCTGCCCCAGCTTCCCGCGTGAACAGCTGATTCGCAGGAAGCCTGGGGGGGGCAGAGAAGCAGAGCGGGGCGGTGCATTCAGGGTAGGAGGCGGAGGGCGGAATGGAGGTGAGCTGGGGCCGGGCGCGGGCTGGGGCAGGGAGCTGCCGGTGGGTGCTCTGCACCCACCAAATTTTCCCCTTGGGTGCTCCAGGGCTGGAGCACCCATGGAGTCAGAGCCTAAGGCGCCACTTTTGGCCAGTTGTTAAATTTAGAAGTGTATGTCAGGAGTAACATCACTGAATTCAGAGGAAAATGGGGCTTGTGGTTAAAGCATTAGACTGGGACTAAAGCAATGTGGTTTTAATTTCTGGTTGCCACTGCCTTCCTGTGTGCCATTATTATTATTATTAATAACAAAAATGCCTTTAAATTAAGCCTTAAAGGCAAAAGTAAACAATGACCTAACAAACACCAAAGTCAGCAGAGAATCAAAAGCAATCCAAAAGGGTACTACAAAAAGGAGAGATTTAAGCTATTAAGTATCTACTTTTTAAAAATCTGTATTGTAAACCTAGTTGATTACAATTTTAGGGTTCCATGTGGCATTCTGTGCACACCAAACAATTCCCATCAACTTCAATGGGAGTTTTGCGTGCACAAAGAATACTGGCTGGGGTCTTTACAAGGTTTTCTTCATAGATCAACTTAGAGGTGAAACAGTTATTCTGATGAAGTCAGCATTCTGAGTGTACTGATCACTATGCAAAAAGTCCACTGCAGGCTAGATCTCAAAATGTTTCGGGGAATAAAGTGATTGTCATTTTGTACCCCAAATGAGAGAGAAGACTGGAAATTAAAATAAAGACATAGCTTGAATTATCTTAACTATGGGTTTGTCTGCATGGCTCCACCATGCAGACTATGGGGGTGTGAGCTGCAGAACACCCTAAAGTATTGGGCTATAACTGCGGTCAAAAAACAATAAAGAAAAGACTCATTCTAGGGGCGTAGAATGACTGCACCCTTATGGATGGATGCGATGCACAAAGGCCTGAGAGAAGAACAGCTCTTGTTTCCAGAGCCTTTGCACTGTTTCTGAAGGGTGCGGGAAATACGGTTCTGTATTGTAGTTCTTGTTATCTTTGGGGGTGGGGCGAGTGTTTGTACCATATTGACTATCGGGCTGTTCTGGTACCATCCTTCTGGAATGTGTTTGTATGAGTGTCCTGTGCCTAGCCTTTCTTAGGAATGTGTGTGTTTTTTTGCAATACCAGCCCTGTTCTTGCCCAGTTCTGTGAGCTTGCAAGCAGGCAGAGCTTGACTTCGGCTAACTTGGCTACTTTGCTCTATATCAGCAAAGCTTGACAGCTACTTTTTGTTCAGGCCGCAGGCCTCACACCAGGTCTTCGATACAAGGGCTTATGTCTCAGGCTCCTTTCCTACTGTAGGTAGATGTATTCAATAAACCATAATATCATCTAACCTGAATCATGATTCATTACAAAATGGACATTTTGAAAATATTAATGTGTGTGCTGAAAGATGCAGTTCAGGCATTTGGTACAGCTGCACAAATCAGGACTTAACTAAACATCTACATTCTTGGTCTGTTGAAAACACTTGGCCTCTGGTCTTGGGCCTTTCAGTGCACCTGATGGATTCAGATGTCCGGGGTAAATGCACACCTTGTGACTTGTTGTCACAATGCACCACTGATGAAAATAATTGGTTTTCAAATGTCTCAGAAGGATAGCCATCACTTTTCAAATAAAACATTCTGACCATGTGGATTCTCTTTTGTTAAACAGCCAAAACATGATTGATAATGATTGGTCTTATTATTTGCCATTCAAATACAAAGTACATCATATACAGGGAATTGAACATTTTCCACTTTATTTATACATTTAAAATAAACACAGTAATACCAAGTATTACAATGTTACTGACCACATAGGTGACTTTTAAATTTTAATGTACATATTATAATATAGATATTGCAATATTAGCTGAAATAATATGTCTTAAATATTCCAATACTTTATTTTTAAAAACTGTAAATATAGCACAATTATTTTTAGAAAATACCTTGCTTTTCTGTAAAATAAGTCAGGGAAATGGAAACAAACTTCAGCTGGTTTTTATAAACTGGTGTAAGAAAAAACTTCTTATCAGCTTTATAGAACTCTGCTCTGATTGTCTAGAGCAATGCACTGTGGGGGGCTGAATTCTAGAAGTCCTTGGTTCTAGAGCATCAAGCTCTGTAGAGCACTACTGACTTTGGGCATCGTGCAGAGTGGCAACTGGGGCTGCATTCCTTATTACGTGAAATTTTGGGTGCAGAACAGAATTTAAGAGCCACTTGATCACTTTTTAACAAAGTGAAGCAAAATATAAAGGAGACAGTGACAAAGATGAAAAGCAGAGAATTCAGCTGGGAGCAGCAGAACAGCCTCAGAGAGAGATTTTATAATGTTCGCAGCTCATAGTCATTCAGTCTTATCAGTGAGTATGATCAAGGTAACATCTTCTACTGAAAGTTTTAAAAAAACATTTCTCATTGCTGCTTGTCCTTTTCTAACTCTTGTATTTAGGGACTTCTGCAGTGTAGTTTTTGGCTTGTTGGTTTGTTGCCTGATACTACATGCACATTGTTGACGTGAGCCATCATGCTGTATAGCACAGAGGTGGGCAAACTACAGCCCATGGGCCACATCCGGCCCACGGGACCCTCCTGCCCGGCCCCTGAGCTCCTGGCCCGGGAGGCTAGTCCCCGACCCCTCCCCTGCTGTTTCCCCTCCCCCGCAGCCTCAGCGTGCCGTGCCGCCGGCGCAATGCTCTGGGCAACCAGGCAGCGCAGTTGCAGAGTCGCGGCCTGACCTGGTGCTCTGGGTGATGTGGCTGTAGCACCGCCAGTCACTGGTGCACCAGGCAGTGTGGTAAGAGGGCAGGGAGCGGGGGGGTTGGATAGAGGGCAGGGGAGTTGGGGGGGGGGGGGGGGATGGTCAGGGGTCGGGGTGGTCAGAGGGCAGGAGACAGGGGGGTTGGATGGGGCAGGGGTCCCGGGGGGGCAGTCAGGAATGAGGGGGGGTTGGATTTGGCGGCAGGGGTCAGTCAGGGGTGGGGGGTCCGGGGGTGGGCAGGGGACAGAGAACAGGGAGGGTTGGAGGGGCAGGAGTCCCGGGGGAGCCATCAGGGGGCAAGAAGCAGGGGGATTGGATAGGAGGCGGGTGCTGGGCCAAGCCATGCCTGGCTGTTTGGGGAGACACAGCCTCCCCTAACTGGCCCGCCATACAATTTTTGGAAACTCGATGTGGCCCTCAGGCCAAAAAGTTTGCCCACCCCTGTGTATAGCGTCACACTTATGCAGTAGAGGTCTGATCTTGCAAGGTGCTGAATACCTTCAACTCTCACCAATTTATTTGGCACTGAGAGGTCTGACCTGCAAGAATCAATTCTTAAATGCCTAGTTCTCAAATTTGGGTGCTCTGATTTGCATTTGTGTGGTGATTATGCTCCCAAGTATCTGCTTTAGGTGCGTATGTGCAGAATGAACATGCTGACTTAGGCACCCAAGTTTGAAAATTGCATGCCAAGTCTGCACACTTTCTGGGAAAAGATAATTTAGGATATTCATTCATAGTAGCCATTTCTAACAAAATAAGTTAATAGTATATTTGGGGGTATGGGAAGGTCACGGTAAAAGCTCTTCTCAGAGATATTAACCCACAGTGTAAACAATGGAGTGCACTTTCAGCACAGTGTGTAGGGAGTTCTAGCTGTGTACCTCTCTTTCATGTTAATGGCACCTCTAGCTGCCTGCAAAATTAACTTAAACACTCCCAAAGCCTCTATTTTTAAGGACAAAACAGTGTCTGAAAACACACCCTAATTTTTTGGATTCCCATATATTTACAAATATAATTTAGAATTATATTACTTGCTTCTGGGGTAATAGATTGTGTTCTATGCTTCAATGTGGAAGAAATGTTACAGCGAAGTTAGATGTTCCTAAAAATTGGGTATGTGATGCTCACCTTAAAGGAAACATTACCTAAGCTTAAACTATGCTGTTGTAAATTTTGACACCCATGAAAAATTTCCTGTCTGTCTATTGGGTCCAAAGGAGGATTGTGAACACAGCTGAGCCCTTGAGCTTGTTGCATTGTCATTAGGGAGCAGGATAACTTCATTCAAAATAAGGGAAGACTTTAAAGTAGTAGGTTGCCCTTTTCCCATTTTCAGTACCCTCACCACACTCACTCTGTCTCTGCCACAGTTGAAAACTCCTGGCATATGGTGTAAAGTCCTAATATTTTTCCATTGTACAGTAGAGGAAGAGGGGTGGTGTATAATATATATATAATTATGTGTATTATACATATAGGTAGATAGATAGATGGAGCCCATTCACATAATAATTGAGGGCCTCTTTTCAGCTTGAGCTTTGTGATGTCCTTCAACACTTAATTTTAAATTACAGTGTATACTTATAGAAAACAATTCCAATGCAAGTCTCCTCAGAGGACTCTCCCATTTCAAGCACATGCTCTCAGCATGGTGACTCAACATAGTCATTCTCCAGTCCCCTGCGGAAGTGAGCAGTCAGAGTGCGGCTAATGACAATAACCCGAGGTGCCATGCAGTCCTCCCGCCTGTGAAGGATGTTCCATATGAGGATGGCGGCTGCCAGCGTGGCCAGGAGGCAGGCCCCAATATTCAGGTAGCAAGACCAGGACAGGTTGGTGTAGGGCCCTATACGGTAGAAAGTCACCAATCCAATGACCAGAACAAAACCTGCAAGCAGAGTGAGAGAGAGACACTTCAAAATGGGTACTTCTCTTGAATTTCTCTAGCACATTTCATCCCAAAGGATGCCACAGTGCTTCAGAAATTATACACAGGGATCACTTTACCCAAAAACATGCAGCCTCTCTGGAATGAAACCCAGGAGGTTTCTAACAGAGCATAGAAACACTATACAACAGTTTAGGACAGAAAAAGATAAATTACCTAGATGAAACTACAAGAAAAATTTAGGAAAATGGAAAGTAATATTCAAGCTTGATTGGGCCAGGTTTCTGGCGTTAACACATCTAAACTTATTAAATGTGGTATCTGAGGCGCTGCCTTTCTAATGTGGTGGTGGGTGCTTGACGCCCCTGGCTCTGCCACAGGCCCCGCTCCTGCTCCACCGCTTCCCCCAAGCCTTCACCCCTGCCCTGCTTCTTCCTGCCCCGTTGTGTCCCTTTCCCCAAGCGTGCCTGGCTCTTGCTCCTCCCCAGTACCTCCTGTATACCATGGAACAGCTGATCTGCAGTGGGTGGGAGGCACTGGGAGGAAGGGGTATGTGCTGATTGGAGGGGCCACCGGCAGGTAGGAGGTGTTGTGGGGAGGTGGGGCACTGGCTGCCAGTGGGTGCTCAGCGGGTGTTCAGCACCCACCATTTTTTTCATGGAGTTGGCGCCTATGTGTGCCATGGATTCTTTAACATCCATATGGTCAGAACCTTGTTGTATACCTTGACCAAAAGACTGAGTACCTGGATTGCACCCTCCACATCAGGCCTATTTCTTTCCATGCTGATTTAAAATATCCTGTGCCCCACCGATCCTCTTTTGTATGCTCTTCAGTACTCGTGTCTCATTGACACTATTGGTGACCAAGGCCTATGATTTTTCATGCCTCCTTTCCTACTCTTCCTGCCAGTGCAGCAAGCTGGTATATTGATTAAAGATATGTATAAAGCAGCCTCCATCATTCAGAACACTACATTAATTCAGAAATACATTTTTAAAAGTATTTAAAACAAACCACCCATATAAAATATAAGTAGATAGAGAAGGTACATAATAGAATAAAAAATATACTGTAGAGAAAGGGAGATGGAGAATATATGAGTAGGGGGACCCCACCATCATGGTGGTAATTAAATTTCTGAAAATGTTTTCAGGTTAAAAGCCAGGAGGGAGGAATATCGAGGGAGAGCAAGGTCCAGCGCCAGTGACAACCAAAGCAAAGTCTTTGGCTATGTCTACACTAGCAAACTTACAGCGGCACAGCTGTACTGATGCAGCTGCACTGCTGTAAGATCGCTCGTGTAGCCGCACCATGCCGATGGGAGAGAGGTATCCTGTCAACATAATAAAAACACCTAAACGAGCAGTGGTAGCTATGTCGGCAGGAGAAGCTGTCCCAGCGACATAGTGCTGTGCACATGACTGCTTATGCAGGCAAAAAGTATATTGATCAGGGAGTGTTTTGTTCACACCCCTGAGTGATATAAGTTTTGCCAACATAAGTGGTTGTGGTAGTCACCTGGTAACCTAAAAAACAATGATAAAACACTTTGCACTTCTCTAATGCTTTCCATTCAAAGATCTCAAAGTGCTTTACATACAGTAAAGAGTGAAATTCTCACCACACCTCCTATAAGGCACCATAAATAGTAAATAATATTCTTCTCAATTCAGACTGAGGAAATTGACAGGTGAAGTGATTTATCTAGTCATACAAGAAATCTGTAGTAGAGTAAAGGATAGGACTCAAATCTTGTGGCTCCCAGTCTCATGTGTTAACAAGACTGCCCTTCCTGAAGGATGCATCAATAATGCAAAATTGCTTTACAGCCCTCTATGCTTCCCTTCCTCTCCTCCCATTTAAAGCTAGTTATCAACTTTTAAGAGAGGTAATTTATAGATCTGATTAGTTTGACAAGAACTTATACAAAGAGGCAAATATGTCTTGCTTACTAAGTAAAACACAGCTTCCTCTTCTCTCAAACACTTCCTTCACCACCACCATAACAGAAGAAACTAACATGGACAAAAGGGCCCCATAATGGAGGAAGACTGAAATAAGCAAAGGTCAATAAACAGCCAAAGGGGGATCTACAGATACCATCTCACTAAGTTCATGGGCAAGGACAAGTCATGCATGAGCCAGTCTTTCCTAAGTTTCCAGTATCTGTACGCTATCTTTCTGTGTTAGCAGCATTGCTTGGAAACAGTGTTATCACAGAAGGTCTGCCTTTCTATAGTATATAAAGTCATCCTAGCAGTGACTGGAGACGCCGTCACTAGATCGAGATCCCTCACAGGGAGCACTAGTTGGAAGTATATCTCCCAGTGTTAGAAAGTAGTGGGCAACAGCTCTTAAGGTTTTCACTGGGCAAATAAGTTTTATTTTCTTTGAAGAGTTTCAGACACTAATTTATCTCTGATGCAACTCCACTGAAGTCAGTGGAGTTATATGGAGCATGGATTTGGCCCCATATGTTTTTAGAGCTTTTAAATAGGTATTTTTTCAAATCGATCTGCTTCTAGGTGGTGCAGCCCCAGTTTGTCCTTGTTTTTTGTCCTTGCACAATCACTTCTATGAAATTCTCTGCTCACTTAGCTCCACTTTTAACTTAAAACACCGTGCAGACTGTGGGGGTGTGAATTGCAATGTTGCACAGTAACTATCTCATGTAGACCCTGCTGTTGGTAGTCCATCGCTGACGATGGTGATATTGTCGCAGTTCTCATCTATGCCTACGTATATGACTCCGAAGTCCGAACCCTGATGCACAGAGTTGGTCATACTGAGGGCATTGGAAATCTGTATTTATGATGTTTGATGATGCAGCTGTGTGGCACTTTTCACGTGCAGCCTGGAGATGAATTTGTTGATCCTGCGCAAACCTGTTACGTGCTGATCTTGTCCGAGACCACCAGTGAGTCCTATTCTGAGCCACTTGATCAAATTCTTCGGAATTGTTGCCAGCCCACTGGAGACTGCTCTTCAGATCATTTTTTACTCCTAGGGGAATTCTGTGCCAAAAATTAAAAATTCTGCAACAAAAAATTAAAAATTCTGCGCACAATATTTTAAAATTCTGCATATTTTATTTGTCAGAATAACACAATATAATCATACCAGTTTCAATTATTTTTGGTCATTTATTTCAAAATACCTGTCAGCAAGTATGTACGTAACGATACAGACAACAAAAAAGATTCAGAAATTTTTTTTGACAAATAGATTCCTTACTAGGCATACTAATACAGAACTCTGAGTAAATAATTCATTGAAACTACAATACAGAACCGTATTTCCCGCACCCTTCAGAAACAGTGCAAAGGCTCTGGAAACAAGAGCTGTTCTTCTCTCAGGCCTTTGTGCATTGCATCCATCCATAAGGGTGCAGACATTCTACGCCCCTAGAATGAGTCTTTTCTTTATTGTTTTTTGACCGCAGTTATAGCCCAATACTTTAGGGTGTTCTGCAGCTCACACCCCCATAGTCTGCATGGTGGAGCCATGCAGACAAACCCATAGTTAAGATAATTCAAGCTATGTCTTTATTTTAATTTCCAGTCTTCTCTCTCATTTGGGGTACAAAATGACAATCACTTTATTCCCCGAAACATTTTGAGATCTAGTCTGCAGTGGACTTTTTGCATAGTGATCAGTACACTCAGAATGCTGACTTCATCAGAATAACTGTTTCACCTCTAAGTTGATCTATGAAGAAAACCTTGTAAAGACCCCAGCCAGTATTCTTTGTGCACGCAAAACTCCCATTGAAGTTGATGGGAATTGTTTGGTGTGCACAGAATGCCACATGGAACCCTAAAATTGTAATCAACTAGGTTTACAATACAGATTTTTAAAAAGTAGATACTTAATAGCTTAAATCTCTCCTTTTTGTAGTACCCTTTTGGATTGCTTTTGATTCTCTGCTGACTTTGGTGTTTGTTAGGTCATTGTTACTTTTGCCTTTAAGGCTTAATTTAAAGGCATTTTTGTTAATAATAATAATAATAATAATAATAATGGCACACAGGAAGGCAGTGGCAACCAGAAATTAAAACCACATTGCTTTAGTCCCAGTCTAATGCTTTAACCACAAGCCCCATTTTCCTCTGAATTCAGTGATGTTACTCCTGACATATACTGGTGTGAGGAAGGAAAATCAGGTCCATTATTATTTGTGGAACGCATGCCTCATTTTTTTTAAACTGACCTCTTAGAAGTTGATTTCCCTGTCTGTAAAATGGAGATGATAATTCTTCCTTTTTCCCACCCTTTGTTTGTCATGTCTATTAAAACTGTAAACACTTTTGGGGGGAGGGACTGTCTCTTAGTATGAGTTTATACAGTTCTAGCTTAATTGCGATCTGATCTCAGTTGGGGCCTGTACACACTACTGTAATACATATAAATAATGATGATAATTTGCTGTTCTACAGCATTTTTCATCTACAGAGTGCAGAACGCTTTACAACGGAGGGTAAATATCACTTCACGCATTTTAAAGGTGGGAAGCTGATGCAAAGTGTGATCATTTGCCCTTTCAGTGGCAGAGCTGGGGATGGAAAAAAGGGCACTGGACTAGGAATCAGGAGACCCATTTGCTCATCTGTCTGTTAACTTTGTGCATTTGATAGAAGTTTGTGTACAATAAGTTTTCTTTGTGCAATCAGATTCTCCTGCTGTTTGTGAGGATTTTTCGCATGAGATCAAAAAACTTAAAGAAAAATAGGAAAATGTGATGTAAAATCACAAAAATCATCAGGGGGACTCAGTGGCTTGCATAAGACCTGGGATTACTTTAACTGATGTTTTTGAGCTAGACTAGAATTCAGTTTGTTGGTGTCCCTTTTAAGTAGGAAGAACGTTGGGCCTAAACTACTTGATAGTGTGTCTTTATAAGTAAATAAAAAGTACCATTATATATGTTTATAATACTGAAGGCCAGATTCTGTGGGTGGGGGCACATTGGTTCAGGAAGCCCTTTCCGTTCCTTTCACGCCTGCACAGGGCTAACCAGAACCTGGTGCTTATGCTTGCCTAGATGCTATTGGGCATGCGAAGGCAGAGCCATGGTCTAACCAATCCAACAGATGAATTGTGCTGGCACCAGGAAATATATGCTCGATGCGGCTCCTCAAAGGTTCCACCACATGGTTCCCTTAGTAACCCTGGATGCTTCCAGGAACTGCCACTCATGTAATACACCTCCTGCTGCTGCTGTAATGCCCTCTCTTTAATAGGCAGCAGGTTTAAAACGAACAAAAGGAAGTATTTCTTCACACAACGCATAGTCAGCCTGTGGAACTCTTTGCCAAAGGATGTTGTGAAGGCCAAGGCTATAGCAGGATTAAAAAAATAACTAGATAAACTCATGGAGGATATGTCCATCAATGGCTATTAGCCAAGATGGGCAGGGATGGTGTCCCTAGCCTCTGTTTGCCAGAAGCTGGGAATGGGCGACGGGATAGATCACTTGATGTTTACCTTTTCTGTTCTTTCTCTCTGAAGCATCTGGCATTGGCCACTGTCAGAAGACAGGATACTGGGCTAGATAGACCTTTGATCTGACCCAGTATGGCCATTCTTATGTTCTTACGTTCTCTCTCCTCCTTACCTGGCTGTGGCTTCTAAAATTGTGGTAGAACCTTGCACGTTTACAGTACTATACACACTGTAGCAGTAACTGTTTTTCAGCAATTTAAATACTTCATTGTAAGACTGAAAACACTACTCCAAAGTGAATCAAGAAGAAAAAACAGTTAACTGTATTGTGCTAAGCGCCTCTAAATATGCTTGCATCTGCAATAGGAAGTAGTGCACCATGGTATATCATCTGTCTCGCCCAATTTATAAATATGAAGGAGGCATTAGTGCAATAAATTCTGCTACTCCTGATGTAGCCATTTTGCTTGATCAACTTCAGGTGAAATTGTAGTTGCTGCTCTACACCAGCCACACAAAAGAAGAAGAAGAAGATCTATCTTGCAAGCTTTTTTCCTTTCTATGCAAAGGATGCATAGATTATGAGTTGCCTGTTTTGCCGATATGTCACAAGGCAACATACTGTAAAAGTTAAGGTTCATAAGCCAACCAACAGTTTCACCCAGCGAATGTGTGACAGACTTTGAAATGCTGATTACAGATCAAGGCCACAAAAGACAATGAGTACCCTGAAAGTATAAGAATTATCCTGGCATCTATCTCCAACACTGTTCTGGTGCCTTGTAATAAGTGAATCACTGAGTTGTCTGGCAGGTCTTAATAATTTTTTCCTTGAATAGATATTGCACAGAGTTGGTGATGATGGGCTTGATACAAGGACCATTGAAGTCAGTAGTAGTCTTTCCATTGCCTTCAGTAAGTTTTAGATCATTACTTATAAGGGCAGCAATAACCTGCCTCTACTGTAACTTTAGATGAAATATATCACAATAAATAATTCTAGTCTGAGTGTAGCAGCTGCATAACTTCCAATCATTGCATTGTGTGTAGTGGCTTCTTCAGTATGCCAGTATAGATTTACTGGTATCTATGGTACTGTTATGTCTAATGTGTGGAAATACGGTGTGATTAGCACAAACCTGTGGGGGGAAAAAACCTATAGGTTTACTGGTGTTTGTGAGTGCTGCATTCACCCAGACACACACTTCGTCTTGTGCCTTGATCAGTTACACACAGGAAAGTGGCAATAGTCTGTGTACATTGTTTTATGGCACATCAGAAAGGTAAAGAAATGCCTTAAGTGTATTTCCCACTATGTAAACTTACTTCCAAACCCAAATCTATATTATTATATTACCTGTCATTTTTTCTTCTATCTTTGAGATCACTTAGGGCAAGTTACAATACTAAATGAGTATGCAGCTCTGGGCTAGACCAGGAGTCTTTGTGAGCACCTCTGTTCCATTTTGTGGAGTGATTATTCATCAGGAAAAAGACTAAGGCTTCCTCACAGTGCCTAAAATAAAACTATTTTGGTTAGCAAGACTGTTTCCCTTCACAGGCCCTTTGCCTGAACCCTAGTTCAGACCAGCAGCCAATCACATGACAGCCTTTTCTCTTCTCGCAGTTTCATGCCAGGTTCTGAATGGGAGGGAGTCTGGAGACGGGGAGCTCAGAAAATAATTCTTACTTGGCAGAGAGCATAAGTGAGTCATAGGAGCTATTGAAGAATAAAAACTCCCTGGTCAGTACAGTCTGCCACAGGCTAAACAGGGACTGACATTTAAGAGCAGAGAAAAGTGTGATGCAGAAGGAAGAGCGAGGAATATTATTGGAGAGAGATATTACAGTTCACTGTTTCTAACTTCTGTGAATTAGTTTAGGGTGAGTGAGTTGAGAGAGCTCTAAAATCAAATTTTTATGGTAAGTATTTGACAGGATGAGTTACAGCATCCTCAATCAACAGTAATAGTGGCCAAGATAACCAGAAAGTGATGTTCGGCTTATCAACGTGGGAGTTCAGCAACAGAAGTGTGAAGAGAGAAAAAGGCTTATCCACAGATACTGTAGCGCATACTAGGAGGTTTCATTGTCACCATACAGAAGTCAAGACTTCTTTGTACTGCAGTGAATGCTACTATTCCAAAGATTAGATATTTCTTGAAGCAAAGAGCCCCATAGTTTATTGGAGCCGCTTCATCCTGCACACTGCATATGTCTTGTTTGCTTGTTATTACACCAATGAAAATGTGTGCCAGCCAAGATTTGGCTGAAACATCATAGAATATCATAGAATATCAGGGTTGGAAGGGACCCCAGAAGGTCATCTAGTCCAACCCCCTGCTCAAAGCAGGACCAAGTCCCAGTTAAATCATCCCAGCCAGGGCTTTGTCAAGCCTGACCTTAAAAACCTGTAAGGAAGGAGATTCTACCACCTCCCTAGGTAACGCATTCCAGTGTTTCACCACCCTCTTAGTGAAAAAGTTTTTCCTAATATCCAATCTAAACCTCCCCCATTGCAACTTGAGACCATTACTCCTCGTTCTGTCATCTGCTACCATTGAGAACAGTCTAGAGCCATCCTCTTTGGAACCCCCTTTCAGGTAGTTGAAAGCAGCTATCAAATCCCCCCTCATTCTTCTCTTCTGCAGACTAAACAATCCCAGCTCCCTCAGCCTCTCCTCATAAGTCATGTGCTCTAGACCCCTAATCATTTTTGTTGCCCTTCGCTGGACTCTTTCCAATTTATCCACATCCTTCTTGTAGTGTGGGGCCCAAAACTGGACACAGTACTCCAGATGAGGCCTCACCAATGTCGAATAGAGGGGAACGATCACGTCCCTCGATCTGCTCGCTATGCCCCTACTTATACATCCCAAAATGCCATTGGCCTTCTTGGCAACAAGGGCACACTGCTGACTCATATCCAGCTTCTCGTCCACTGTCACCCCTAGGTCCTTTTCCGCAGAACTGCTGCCTAGCCATTCAGTCCCTAGTCTGTAGCGGTGCATTGGATTCTTCCATCCTAAGTGCAGGACCCTGCACTTATCCTTATTGAACCTCATCAGATTTCTTTTGGCCCAATCCTCCAATTTGTCTAGGTCCTTCTGTATCCTATCCCTCCCTCTGGTATGTCTCCCTCAGAGACATCTGGTATGTCTCTTCACTAAATCACAGTGCGAAATTCATCATGCTCACCTTGTAGCAGCCTAGCCCTCAGGGAAGGTATTCACTCTTGGGGGAAGTTAGGCTTTTTTCCTGGGGAAAGACAGCTTTGCATTCTGCTGGGCCTCTACTGGAGCATCATATCTGTGGGAAAGGCTATTCTGTAATCATTTGCTGGGGGAGGTGCTGGGGGAATTGGCTGACGTGATTGCAGAGCCATTGGACATTATCTTTGAAAATTTGTGGCGATTTGGGGAGGTCCTGGACGATTAGAAAAAGGCAAATATAGTACCCATATTTTTAAAAGGGAAGAAAGAGAACCCGGGGAACTACAGGCCGGTCAGCCTCATTTCAGTCCCCGGCAAAATCATGGAGCAGGTCCTCAAGGAATCCATTTTGAAGCACTTGGAGGAGAGGAAGGTGATCAGGAACAGTCAACATGGATTCACCAACGGCAAGTCATGCCTGAACAACCGGATTGCCTTCTATGATGAGATAACTGGCACTGTGGATGTGGGGTAAGTGGTGGATGTGATATATCTTGACTATAGCAAAGCTTTTGATACGGTCTCCCACAGTATTCTTGCCAGCAAGTTAAAAAAGTATAGATTGGATGAATGGACTATAGGGTGGATAGAAAGGTGGATAGATTGTCAGGCTCAATGGGTAGTGATAAACAGCTCGATGTCTAGTTGGCAGCCAGTATCAAGCGGAGTGCCCAGGGGTCAGTCCTGGAACCAGTTTTGTTCAACATCTTTATCAATGATCTGGATGATGGGATTAATTACACCCTCAACAAGTTCGCAGATGACACTAAGCTGAGGGGAGAGGTAGATACACTGGAGAGTAGGGATAGGGTCCAGAGTGACCTAGACAAATTGGAGGATTGGGCCAAAAGAAATCTGATGAGGTTTAACAAGGACAAGTGTAGAGTCGTGCACTTAGTAAGGAAGACTCCCATGCACCGCTACAGGCTGTGAACTGACTGGCTAAGCAGCAGTTCTGCAGAAAAGGACCTGAGGATTACAGTGGTCAAGAAGCTGGATATGAGTCAGCAGTGTGCCCTCGTTGCCGAAAAGGCTAACAGCATATTGGGCTGTATTAGTAGGAGCATTCCCAGCAGATCGAGGGAAGTGATTATTCCCCTCTATTCGGCACTGGTGAGGCCACATCTGGAGTATTGCATCCAGTTTTGGTTCCCCCACTACAGAAAGGATGTGGACAAATTGGAGAGAGTCCAGCGGAGGGCAAAGAAAATGATTAGGGGGCTGGGGCACATGACTTACAAGGAGAGGCTGAGGGAACTGGGGTTATTTAGTCTGCAGAAGAGAAGAGTGAGGGGTGATTTGATAGCAGCCTTCAACTACCTGAAGGGGGGTTCCAAAGAGGATGGAGCTAGGCTGTTCTCAGTGGTGGCAGATGACAAAACAAGGAGCAATGGTCTCAAGTTGCAGTGGGGGAGGTTTAGGTTGGATATTAGGAAACACTATTTCACTAGGAGGTGATGAAGCACTGGAATGGGTTACCTAGGGAGATGGTGGAATCTCCATCCTTAGAGGTTTTTAAGACCCCGCTTGACAAAGCCGTGGCTGGGATGATTTAGTTGGTGTTGGTCCTGCTTTGAGCAGGGGATTGGCCTAGATGACCTCCTGAGGTCTCTTCTAACCCTAATATTCTATGATTCTATGATTTGATGAGGGGTGTTTCAGGATGGGACTGTGGGGCCTACCTGGTTATGTGCATACTGTGTGCTTTGCTGCTGGGCAAAATACTGGTGCACCTTAATGCTGCAGTAATGTGCACCCGCTTGTTTAACCGAAAGGCACATTTCTGGAATTTGATGCATCATTTGGTGTAATAAAGTAACTGGAATAGAACACTGTCATAGTATCAGTGTCTCCTGCTTTGATTAATAATAGCTTTGCTGTCATAAAGTCAATTATTAGCAGCAGGAAACAGTTGGCAATATTCTAGTCTATTGACTTTTTTTTATGAATATTGTTGAATATTTATTGTTTAGCCCATAACTTGCTTTAGAAGGAATTCTAGGAAGAGCATGGGGCAGCTGGGATTCTGCCTTCCGTTATAGTGCTGTATCGCTCGTGATTAACACCCTTGTAATCAATGGAATATGTTGATGCAAAACCAGTGTGAGAACAGAGTCTGACCCAATATCAGGGTTATTGAAAATGCTCTTTTAATCAAATTTTTTTAAAAATAATTGTTTTAATATTACCACTAATTTAAAATGACTGTAGTATCTTTACATTTTTTTAAATAGATATTTCTTTCATACTGATAAACAGAGGATCAGAACTGTTTCAGTGTTTCAATAAAACAAGTGACAGGTGTATTGGGGCAGATGTAATGAGAAGTGTGAAGGAACAAGGGCATTGAGCATAAGTCACGTTCCATCATTTTTTCTTTGTTGGGATTTTAAAAAATTATTTACAGTGTTTCATTTAATTCTGTTCCCTAGTCCTCAGAAGTATTGGGTTTATAGGCATCTTGATAGAAGTCTGCTTTAAGAATTGACTTGAAGGAAGCAAGAATGAAAGCAGATATTAGGATGATTAGAGCCATATAAGTACTTAGATGGGCATGGCACATCAGTCATGGAAGGGTTCCAGGGGTAAGGTATGACACGGATGAAGTCATGGAGATAAGTGGAAGGACAAGAAGTGACCAGTTAGTTGCATGATTGATATCTTCATCTTTGTTCTGTGATGACTGTTCTGTTGTTCTGTACTGCATTAAGATGTATGTAGGTTAATGGTATAGAAGTTAGAAATGGAGAATTTCATCCATTCTATCTCCCTGCCAATCCACAATTGTCCCTACTTTGTATTGTGGGATTAGAGTGAACAGTATGTCTGCAGGGGTGTCTCCTTCGGTTACCACTAACGAGGTGTCAGCCAAAAGACACAAAGTGTAGACAGAAATCAAGGCTTGAAAATAAAAGGAAAGGTGTAATAAGGTGTTGTTTGGCTATAAATGGCAAGCCAAGCAGAGAGACGAGGCTTCTTATTGTCTTCAGTATAGAGGCTGGACATTTATATGGATCTCACGAATATTCAGAGTGATCGTAATTTAATAAGAAAAAAAAATTAAACCTCATGTTTACAGTTTAAGCCAATCTCTTACTATTGGGATATGTCTATGCTGCATTGACAACCCAGGCTCTGACTCAGATTTAAGCCCAACCCTGCCCTACTGTCCATGCACAAATCTTTCTGAGTCAGGTCAATAAGCCCTCAAGACCTGGGCCTATGGACACACCCAGGAGGGTGGGTCTGCGCCTAAGTCCCTCTGTGACTGGGTTTCCAAGCCCTGTCATTTTGTGGTGTGGATGCAGCTCAAGCCACAGATGTGAATCAGAAAGTCTGCGTTGTGCAGTATGGACACTTTAGCACAGTTGTGAGCCCCAGGTCCAGCAATTGTAAACCCAAGTTTACAATGCAGTGTGGATGCATCGAAACATGACTCCACAAGCATGAGTCCCACAAATCTGGGTTTACAATGCAGTGTAGGCATACCCTTGGAGACCAGGATTAAACCTAATGTGTGGAGCGGATTATCCCACACGTGTCAATTGTGGGGTTCTTACACCATCCTCTGAAGCGATTGATACTAGTAACTGTGAGAAAGGATGCTTGGCTAGATAGAGCTTGGGTTTGATCTAATAGAGCAGTTCCTGTGTTCCTAGTAGATTAGTCTTCTATAGATTCCCCTTTGCCATCTATCATTTTAGTACTTAAAGGAATTCCCATTAGGATTGTTACTCTGTGAGGTTTTTTTTTATCCACCCTTATATTCAGCATGTTGCATCTGTAACAGTTTCTTGGAAAAAACTTCTAGAGAGAAATTTCTGAGTGTTGACACAAAATTCCACAAAACGAGTTCCATTTTCACCACATAACTTTTCCAAAGCAAACAGCTTTCTTTCCTGTGAACTGGGAGGTATGAGGCTGTGGAGTTTTGGAGCGATGTGAATCCCAGTACAGCCACTGGAGTACTGCTTCCTCTCTTCTTTCCTTCCTCCGGGCTTCCTAGGGCTTTATTTTCTGTCAGAGGGTCATCCTTTTGAATGACTGTCAAATGCTCATGCAGGTGGCAGAAATAAAAAAGAAACAGAGCTGGGATCCGTCATGAGCGCTGGCGAGGTGCATGTTGATCAGAGATGGTTGTGTAGTCAAGGCAGAAGTTGTGATTGGGGGCCTATGGAGTATGACAACAGTTGAAACTCACAGCTTTTTTAATAAAAATGACTTCTCAGACCACAATACTAATAGGAAACCATAGCATAGTGCACATGCTATGTTGCTAGGATGGTATTCAGGGTGAAAACAACCCAACACTGGTGATCACTGACAGATTGAAGACTGTTGTTAAAAATATATGAATTAAGGTCATAAATATGCCAGTGATCACTAATGGTCCATGGAGCCCTTGCTGGTGCTCTGTAGGAGGAAAGATTGTGAAAGATCTTTTAATCCATCTTGTGGCTTGTGTCTGAACCCTCTCCAGTTGATCCACGTTCTTCTTGAATTGTGGGCACCAGAACTGGACTGAGTGTTGCAGCAGTATTCCAGCACCGGGGCCAAATGCAGAGGTAAAATAATCTCTCTACTCCTTGAGATTCCCCTGCTTATGCATCCAAGGATCGTATTGGCCATTTTGGCCACAGCGCCGCACTAGGAGTTCATATTCAGCTGATTATCCACCACAATTCCCAAATCTTTTTCAGATCATTGCTTCCCAGGGTAGAGTCCCCCCATTGTGTAGGTATGGCCTACATTCTTTGTTCCTACATATATACATCAATATTTAGCTGTGTTAAAATACACATTGTTACTTGAGCTCAGCTTAGCAAGTTATCCAGATCACTCAAGGACAAGTCACTGATACCTTCATTATTTACCAGTCCCCAAATTTTTGAGCCATTTGCAAACTTTATCAGTGATGATATTATGTTTTCTTCCAGGTCATTAATAAAAAGATTAAATAGCATAAGGGCCAAGAACAGATCCCTGCAGGATCCCACTAGAAACACGCCCATTCAATGATGATTCCCCAGTTACAATTACATTTTGAGACCTATCCGTTAGCAAGCTTTTAATCCATTTAATGTGCGCCATGCTAATTTTAAATCTTTCTAGTTTTTTAATCAAAATGTCATGCTGAACCAAGTCAAATATCATATTAGAAATGAAGGGGGCAGAGTTCCACAGTGTGAAACTCCACCGTCTGCATTTGACTATGTTTTGTGTAGAAAGTTCTTATAAATACATGCTTCATATCCACTGTTCTCTTCTTATGTGTCTGCCGTTCTTTATGGACTTGCTAGTTTATGCAGAAACTTTCTGGGAGGTTCTCACTCTGGAACATAGGATCGGCTACAAACTATTGCCTGTAGTTTCCTAGGGGAAAAGATCCCTTCTCCCATCAGTAAACAAGCAAACAAAACACTCCTGATGTCCTAGATCTAGCAGTGTGTTTTGTCCAATCAGCTGAACTTTTGGTCCCACTCACACTATGAATGTGTACATTGGTGTAAAAAAATTAGAAATAACACGTTTGTCATGATGTTTAATGTTGTGTACTCTGGGCTTAATCCAGGAGATTTGGCAGGTGAGATTTTTGTGGTCAACTTGAGTTTCTTGACAGCGGAAGGAACACAATAAGTGCCGGGGTACAAAGGAGGAAACAACCTCCTCAGATGCCACACTCCTAATGCCTCATCCCAGGAGCGAGATTAACACTGATAGTCAGAGTGACTTCCTTCCCTCCCAGCCATCCCTCATCATCCTTGAGAAAGAGAGTGAGCTACTGGTAAAAAGCTGATCTTCGGATGGGGTAGTGGAAGTTTACATGTCTCTCCTTCTTTACCGAAAAGTGTTCATGCCAGAATATATCAACTGTATGGCCTGGAGATAATTATTTTAAATATAAATCTTCATGAAGCGAGTAAGATTTTAAATGGGTCTTCTGTAACTCATCGCAAGACTGAGAGAAAACATCCAGCTTACAATGAAGGTCCATCTAGTGGAGAGCAGTATATTTGACAGCTGACCTTGCTCCCCTTTCCATCTTCCTATGAGACTCATCGCATCACTTCTGCAAACAGGAGCCTCCTGATTCAAACAGCCAATGGTCTTTCTTTGTAACAGTGTCTCTAGCTGCCAGATTCCCTCTCTTCACACCTTTGAGTATCGACAGTTGAGTCCAGGAGTTCGTTTGTTTTTTCTTTCACTGTTCTCATTAGCATTTTGTTAATCATTCTGACTCTGGCTTTCCTCCCTTTTTCCCTCCCAGCACTGGGGATTTCAAGGTTCAGCTTGCATAACAGGTAATAGCAGGCATTTCCTTCTCCTGTGTCGGGATATCCTGGCGCCCTTCAGTCTCTCTCTGACTGTATTTAAAACAGACTCCAGCACAAGGGGGGAAAAAAGCCCAGTCTAAAATTAGCAGCCTTGATAGAAGAAAGGCACACGGCTGTCCACTGTACTGTTTGTCAATGAAACAACAAATCTAAACAGAGCCAGAATGCATTTCCTGTCTGTGGAAAACAGGCTGAGCTTCGGAAAGGAGGGGAGAGAGGCAGAGAAAGGCAGACCTCACGCCAAAAGGAAGAAAGAACTGGACAAAAGGCATCCAAAGGTAAAAGCAGTGTGCTGTGCTGCTGATCTCACAAGAAGAGGCTGTGTGTAGATCTTGCTCTGCTAAGGCTGCAGTTTTGGATCCTGGCAGTGTTGCACCAGTGCATGGGGTCCCACTGGACTAAGAAACTGAGTGTATTACAGCTTAAACTAATATGTCTCTTTGTGTATCATACGGTCCCTTCTCCTTATTGGGCCTTTGATTCCCAGTAGGCTTGAAGAGGTGTCTCAGCAGTCCTTCACCAGTGGTACTGCAAAGACAGCTGAATTATTGCTGTGAGAACCATCATTTTGAATTTTCTGGGCTAGTCTCTCACCTTACTTACAACAATGTAAACACTCTCCTTACAATGTGTATTTTTTCATGGTCTGTGTGTATATAAATCTCCTCACTGTATTTTCCACTTTATGCATCCAATGAAGTGAGCTGTAGCTCACGAAAGCTTATGCTCAAATAAATTGGTTAGTCTCTAAGGTGCCACAAGTACTCCTTTTCTTTTTGCGAATACAGACTAACACGGCTGTTACTCTGAAATGTAAACCAAGAATCACTGCAGGGGCTCAGTGCATTTACACTGGTTTAGAACTACTACTGTAGATTTAAACTGAAGTAAAGACTCAGGCTCTGGCCTTCACATGCATTAATACTACATCAGCATGTTTTTTTCCATTTTAGTTATACATTTTGGACGCAATCCTGCAAGCCCTGTGTATGGAACTCCTGTTCAATGACTGTTCTTTTTATGGATGTCTTGACTGACTTGTGTAGTAAAGGAAAGGATTAATGTAAAATGTTTATGATTTGATGACAGTGGTTTCACTGTGGAGAAGAGATTAAACCATTTCCCCCTTTCCCCACTGGATTCTGTATACAGTTATTATCCATGAGAATTACTGTGGGAATTTCATTTATAACTGTCAGTGTTGCCAGAGTGCTTCATTCTGCAGTTTGTAGTTTTATTTACTAGTTATTCCCACTCATTGCAATCTGGCAGATCTCCCTGGACTAAAATTCAGTCAAGTAAAGGCATATAATCACACTGCAGTATGACTGCAGAAATTCATTCTGTTCTGTCTTTACCCTTATCTATAGTCCCTCTGGTATTTTTAGTCCTATTAAATCTTGAGGTTTGGCTTCCACTGTGTTTCCTTGTGTTTTGCCTTCTTTACTAATGAGGGCTACACAGTGGCTTGTTTTCTTGGTTGACTGAGGATTTATTTAGATCTATTCAAGAAATAATCTCCTGTTTGTGTTCTGTAGAATCTCGTAAATCAATGGTCTAATATGAAGAGAGAGCTATTAAGGGATGGCAAACATCTTTACTACTGAAGAGACCTACTTTGGAATTCAAACCCTATTGCTTTTCTGTTTATTCTGAAGAATTTGTAAAGCAGAATACTCTGCCTGTCCTGATCTAGATAGAATTTACCAGGTCCATCTCCATGTGCAAAAAGAGGTACTTACTGGCAAGCTGGAACACGGCAGCTATGGCTTCCTCCCACCACTGGATATCCTGTGAAATAATAGGCAGTTCTACTAGGCCCAAGACGAAAATGAGCTGACCAGCAGTCAAGGCGACGGTAGCGATTAGGTTACAGGCCCTCATCATGTCAAACTGCACTGTGGAGGACACACAAAGACTGAGTAAGAGCATCATCTTAAAATAAAATCTTAGGGTTTAAAAAGCAATACCCCACCGAGAAGCTATGGCAGAGTTGCCAGCCCCTGAAAGAATGCTTCAGAAGCTGCATGTCTGCTAATTTTATCTCAATTTATAACAAACTCTTACTCTGATCTACATTCATGATTAGGCTATCTAAGAACAGGTTGCCTTTCAGTTACACAGAAATCTGCCTTGTTTTCAGGGATAGCCTTCCAAAAAAGAATAAACATTTATCCTTCTGGTTGCTTTCTCCATAATTATACGCACAAACTCTTTGGGGCAGGGACCATCTTTTTGTTCTGTGTTTGTACAACACCTACCCACAATGTCTGTAATACAAATAATAATAACTCCCAAAGCAAGCCTGCTGCTTTGAACTCATTGTCTTTCTCCCAGTTAATAATGTTGCATTTGAGACCAGCTGATGAGCTAAAGCCTGCATCTCCCTTGTTTAAGGGTGAGCTACAGGTAGGGTATTATGGGAGGGATACTCAACTACTAAAATTTGCTCCCTGTCCCGGTCTGTCAGAGCCCAGATTTGTTAATTTACCAGGCACGTTGCAAAACTCCTCTTTTTCTGGATGTTTGAGCAGGGAGTCAGTTGAGGGTAAAAGGGCAGTTATTTGTGGGGTCGTTGCAGTTTTCTTGTAATACAGTGTATGTTGTGTCCAGTCATTGATATTTGTATGCCGTTAGATCTATAGTTGTACTGTGCAGTATTGTAATATTTACATATTACAACATACAGCACAAATATAGAATTAATCATGGCAATAAATATTTGGAAGCCAGGATAGGTACTTAATAGAAATGAACACATTTCCTAGCTGGTCACTGAATAGACTGTATTCATTGCAAAGTTTACTACTTTTAGTCAGGTTGATGGTGTTTTTCTTCTTCTTTTCCTGTTAGCATGATGGATGTCCTGTTTTCATCTTTTTCCTTCCTTTCTAGCTAATGGTGGGCTTCATAAATGTTATTGTACCAACACAACATCCCTTGCCTAATATGCCACTGCTACTCTGAAGTAGGAAGGGCTTGCCATGTAAATGGCCGTACTTTTTAAAGAAAAATGTTTACACTGGCAATAAATGCAAATCTTCACCAGAATTGTCAAAGGTGACATAGTTGATTATGGGTGGACAGTGTGGGTGCACGAAATACTAGGATCTGAGATTTCCTATGTGATGAAAATGTTATGGAATGGTTAATTCTCAGCTATTGTTACACTCTGTTACATTCTTCCAGGCTTTTTTGGTAACAAGATTCCATGATTTTATAGTGGCTTGTTCCCAGGTCTCACCATTTATTTATTGGGTTCTGAGAAGTATATGCGATGTGTGGTGCCAACACTCTACATTACTATGGAATGAAACTAGGAAATTTGTTGAGAACGAACAATACTTAGTGGAGTCCATTCAAACATGAACCTCTGTGAAAGGCATAAGTTGGGTTTAAAAAAACAGGTGCATACCAAAATCTATTAAGAAATATAGTGAAACCCTTAAATGAATGCCCAAGAAGGGAATAAACCTGTCAAAAGACATAAAGGTAGTCTGCACAGTGAAAAAGTGAGTTTGTGCCTCTTTGTTTATTAATACCCTATAAAGAAGACGTGAAAAAGTTTAACCCACAAAGGGGGTGATTTTTTGGATTGTGTAAGGTTTTTTTTTCTTCCAGTTTGTTTTTATTAGAAAGGTAGATCTTGTCCACAGGTGCCAGCTTCCTCCTTGCCCCGGGGGTGCTCAACCCCCACTCTGCCCCACCCCAGGTTCCACCCCCACTCCACCCCTTCCCCCAAACTCCTACCCCACTCTGCCTCTTCCCGCCTCCCCCTCTGCCCCTCCCCGCCTCTTCCCCACTGTGACGTTGCACTCCATATGTTTTATGGAAATATGCTTATAAGTGTGAATATGATGTAACTGAAATATGCTTTATGCAAAAGGTCTCTTGTAAGGTATCATTACAAAGCTTATAATCTACTGAGTATGTTCATCCTATTTTGTATGAATGTATCATTCTTGTATCTGAAGCTAGAAATGTGAAATATAACTCTGAGGTCCTATTGTAATTATGCAAAGTGTGGGCCATTAATGGTGGTTTGGAAGCTTGATGGCTCCCATTGACTAGGACATTGGTTGTAAATGGTCTGTTTACTTGCAAACCTTCATGGGTGTGTGCGGGCCAGCCCTGGAAGAATGAAGGCTGGGGTCTCACAGGACATGTGACCATGTTACCTGGTAATGAAATCCATCTTAAATCTGGTACTTTTCCATTTAGAAGGAGGGGTGGGGACTCAGATACACACAAGATTTCTGCCTTGTGCCAAAGATATAAAAGGGGGTGGAACAGAACAAAGGTGCTGTCAGTCAAGAGAAATCCCCTAGTTACCACCTGAGCTGGAACTAACAAGGACTGTACCAGAGGAAAGGATTGGGCCCAGAATAGGAAGGAGTCTAGTCTGTGAAAGAAGCTTATTGGAATATCTCTGAGGGTGAAATTTTACCTGTAAACAGTTTCTTAATGTATTAGACTTAGACTTTCATGTGTTGTTTTATTTTGCTTGGTAACTTACTTTGTTCTGCCTGTTATTACTTGAAACCACTTTAAATCCTAATTTTTATACTTAATAAAATCACTTTTGTTTATTAATTAACCCAGAGTAAATGATTAATACCTGGGGGAGCAAACAGCTGTGCATATCTCTCTATCAGTGTTATAGAGGGCGGACAATTTATGAGTTTACCCTGTATAAGCTTTATACAGAGTAAAACAAATTTATGTGGGGTTTGGATCCCATTGAGAACTGGGTATCTGGGTGCTGGAGATAGGAGACCTGCTGAGCAGTTTTTCTTTAAAGTCTGCAGCTGTGGGGGCATGGACCAGACCTGGGTCTGTGTTGCAGCAGGCTAGCGAGTCTGGCTCAACAAGGCAGGGTTCTGGGGTCCCAAGCTGGCAGGGAAGACAGGCTCAGAGGTAATTCCAGTACGTAAGGTGACAGTCCCAAGGGGGTCTCTTTGACTGAACCCATCACACCCACCTCTTCCCGCCCAGTTTCGCCCCTTCCCCTGAGTGCGCCCAGTCCCCACTCCTCCCCCTCCCCCCAGAGCCTCCTGCATGCTGCAGAACAGCTGATCGCTGTGGGCGGGAGGCACTGGGATGGCGAGGGAGGAGTTGATCACCAGGGCTGCTGGCAGGCGGGAGGTGCTGTGGGGGAGGTGGAGGAGCTGGCTGCTGGTGGGTGCAAAGCGCCCACTAATTTTTTTCCATGGGTACTCCAGCCCTGGAGCACCACCGTAGTCAGCGTGATCTTGTCTACCTTGTTTTTCCTGGAAGAATCCATGGATAATTGGAGAACTAATAGCACAAGTACTAAGGAAGTGAAAACCAAGCGATTGAGAAGGAAAGGGGATTTTAGTCAGAATATTTAAAATTTTGTTTTTGTTTAATTATTTGATTAATATCTATTTAACCCAAATACCTTTCAGCACCCTGCAACTTCAGTCATAGTCTGGGAAAGCTCCCAACCTGTTCCCTGATCCTCCAAGAAGACTTCCAGCAAAATAAGGAAGACAAGACTTAATATTTTTGGTATTTGTAAGATAAATAAAAAATAAGCTTTTTTAAAAAAGAATAAAGCCATTTAGATCTTCTTTTGAGTTATAAAAATGCATGAACCCAGTTTTTCCCATGTAGGTCACCTTTAACTCCCTGCACAGTAAGTAATATACAATTGATTGCTGACATGTTAGTGTTAGATGTTAAGAGCCATACACTGCCAGCCTTACTCAGGCTGGAGAACCTTACGTCTTGGAGTACCATTGAAATCAGCCAGTTCAGTAGGATATTAGCAGAATATGGCCCGAAACACATATAGGTTTGGTTTTCCTGATTAATCCATTTCTGAAAGCAGAGGAACCTTCCGTCATTCAAAAGTAAGGACCAGTCATAGAGTAAATTTTATGGTAAGACTTGGTGCTAATTTTGAAAGTGCAGTTCCTTAGTAGTGGGAGCACTAAGCAGTCTCCCCACAGTGAACATGAAGTGTCATGAAGTGCTTTGGGACACACTAAAACCATCATCAGGCACCTGCTGGGCTTTATAAACATCAGTAAAACTTGATGAACGTTCAAAGTATCATACCTATATCATAAGTGTAGACTATGGCTTTCTGAGAAATAGTCTTTTATAATATTATAAAGGCCTTTAGCTTGTCTGGTGAGTTTGTAATTACTGAATCTGGAAACAGCCAATTCACAACCATTATTATTACAGTCCTTTTTTCTTGTTTAACTATAGCACTGAACCCAGAGGGTATTTAGTTCACACATAATAAATTCTGCTGGCTTGTCCTTGGAATGTGTACTAACCATGGTCTGAGAAATACCAGATTGCTATATTTTATAAACTCCGATTGCTCATCCCTGGTGTTTGTAATGCCCATGAGTAAGGCTACAATTTAGTCACGGGTATTTTTTGTAAAAGTCATAGAATCATAGAATCATAGAATATCAGGGTTGGAAGGGACCTCAGGAGGTCATCTAGTCCAACCCCCTGCTCAAAGCAGGACCAATCCCCAACTAAATCATCCCAGCCAGGGCCCTGTCAAGCCTGAATTTAAAAACATCCAAGGAAGGAGATTCCCTCACCTCCCTAGGTAATGCATTCCAGTGTTTCACCACCCTCCTAGTGAAAAAGTTTTTCCTAATATCCAACCTAAACCTCCCCCACTGCAACTTGAGACCATTACTCCTTGTTCTGTCATCAGCTACCACTGAGAACAGTCTAGATCCATCCTCTTTGGAACCCCCTTTCAGGTAGTTGAAAGCAGCTATCAAATCCCCCCTCATTCTTCTCTTCCACAGACTAAACAATCCCAGTTCCCTCAGCCTCTCCTCATAAGTCATGTGTTCCAGACCCCTAATCATTTTTGTTGCCCTCCGCTGGACGTTTTCCAATTTTTCCACATCCTTCTTGTAGTGTGGGGCCCAAAACTGGACACTACTCCAGATGAGGCCTCACCAATGTCGAATAGAGGGGAATGATCACGTCCCTCGGTCTGCTGGCAATGCCCCTACATATACATCCCAAAATGCTATTGGCCTTCTTGGCAACAAGGGCACACTGTTGACTTATATCCAGCTTCTCGTCCACTGTAACCCGTAGGTCCTTTTCTGCAGAACTGCTGCCTAGCCATTTGGTCCCTAGTCTGTAGCGGTGCATGGGATTCTTCCGTCCTAAGTGCAGGACTCTGCACTTGTCCTTGTTGAACCTCATCAGATTTCTTTTGGCTCAATCCTCTAATTTGTCTAGGGCCCTCTGTATCCTATCCCTACCCCCCAGCGTATCTACCTCTCCTCCCAGTTTAGTGTCATCTGCAAACTTGCTGAAGGTGCAATCCACACCATCCTCCAGATCATTTATGAAGATATTGAACAAAACCGGCCCGAGGACCGACCCTTGGGGCACTCTACTTGATACCGGCTGCCAACTAGACATGGAGCCATTGATCACTACCCGTTGATCCCGACAATCTAGCCAATTTTCTATCCACCTTATAGTCCATTCATCCAGCCCATACTTCTTTAACTTGCTGGCAAGAATGCTGTGGGAGACCGTGTCAAAAGCTTTGCTAAATTCAAGGATCAACACGTCCACCGCTTTCCCCTCATCCACAGAGCCAGTTATCTCGTCATAGAAGGCAATTAGATTAGTCAGGCATGACTTGCCTTGATGAATCCATGCTGACTGTTCCTGATCACTTTCCTCTCCTCTAAGTGCTTCAGAATTGATTCCTTGAGGACCTGCTCCATGATTTTCATTACGACAAAGTCACAGGCAATAAACAAAAATTCATGACCCGTGACCTGTCCATGACTTATACTATAAATACCCCTGATTAAATCTTGGGGTGGGGGTGCTGCTGGCGGGGGTGCCCTGGGGGGGCTGCTGCTGTGGGGGGGCCAGGGGCACCAGCTGCCAAGGGCAGCTCAGGAGTGGCTGCTCCAGCCATCCCAGGACCGCTGCCGGGGGCTGTCCACCCGCCACTGTTCTGGCTGCTCAGGCAGTCCTTGGGGCCAGCCGTACCTGCCGCTGCTCGGGCAGTCCGGGGGCCAGCTGCACAGAGCTGCCTGAGCAGCGGCTGGTGTGACTGGCCCCAGGGTTGCTCCAGCAGCGGCTGGTATGACTGGCCCCAGGGCCACTCCAGTAGTGGCTGGTGTGGCTGTCCGTGGGGCCACCTGAGCAGCTGGCTGCGGAGCTAGCTGCTTGCGCAGCCCTGGGGTCAGGCACACTGGTTGCTGTAGAGGTCACAGAGGTCACAGAAAATCACCAACCTCCATGACAAACACAGAGCCCTACCTATGAGGATCGAAACACCACAACTTTGTCGTAATGAACTCTGTCATTCATGACTTCTCTTTATGACTTATAAAATTATGAGCCTAGTAACAGCAAATATATGTCTATTGTAAGTTCTTTTGGCTTCACCACATAAATGATTATAGACATAGCCAATTTGCAACCGTGACTAACTCCCTCAGCTTCCTGCAGCATATGTAGTAACTGTGAGCCCAGGAATAATTGGTTCATGATTATTATATGCTCTTGACAGCTGGGAGTTTGTAGTAGCCTTGAACACAAAAATAGCTGGTTTGCAGAGCTCTTGTTTTCTTCACACAGTTTATAATAACTCTGAGCTTAGGAATGCCAATTCAGCCAATATAATAAGGTTTACAAAGAAGTATACAAATGTAACCAATGATATGTATATTAAAAGGAAGGTCAAATGTGGTTCAGGATGGAACCCCAGTAGGATGATGAAGGGACAGCACAGAATAAAAGAGGAAATAAATGTCATGATTTCATGAAATCTGCCAACGCAATGATTTTAAATCTATGCTGTGACAACAGTTCAGTACCTTTCCATACTTCATATTATGATACTGTTGCTTGTGCCCCTTAATAGTTCCATTGTATGATGTAGCCTGATTTTTAGGATTCTTCTAGAACTGTAATGATTCCCTCTTCACTAATGACTAAAGCAAAAATAGCAGCCAACCGCCTTTATAAACTCTGTTGCTTCTCTGTGGAGTTTGTAATAGCTTTCTGTGTAGAAATACCACTCTTCAAATTGTTGTCTTCTCCTCCGGTGAATGGTCATTATAACCTTCATTTGGCTTGATTCTGCCCAGGGTTGTTGTTCTTATGTAACCCCAGACTCAGACTCTTGGACTGTACGAGACAGTCAGTACACCCCAAAAAGTGGGGAACGTCACAGAAGAAGTCTGACTAGGCTACCATGGAATTCCCCTCACAGCCTCAATTAGTAGATTTTAAAGATGCCTTCCCCCATCAGTAACACTGAGGGAGGGCAAGCCATAACGCTTCTTTTCTGTGTGTACTATCTGTCAACCAAGAAATAATTATTAGTTCACATCTTTCATTAAGCTTGGCTTCTATGCTTAACATTTGTAACAACTGTGAAGCTTGAAATGTTCAGTTCATGATCTTTATAAACTTTCTGCTTCTCCTTTAAATTTTATAATAGCTGTAACTCAGTGATAATTCATTTCCATTGTAAACTCTGACAACTTCTGCATGGAGGATTTTATAATAACCATGAGTTTAGAACTCATTGCTTTGACTATTACAAACTCTTCTCTCTTTTCTGATGTGTTTGCCATAGCTGTGATCCTACAAATAGCCTCTTTGTGACCCCTATACACTATCAGTTTTTCAGGAGGATATGTATAAGTCAGGATTCCTGAAACATGAGGTTCGCAGGACTTTAATGTTCTCACAATTACTGGTGGCATTTGTGATAACTATTAACTTCTGAAATCTATTGTCTGAGATTGTCGGGATGACAAAAGTATTTTGGGCATCCCATTTCTTTTGTTCTGAACTCATTGCTGTTATGGCCCTGCCATTGATGTTAACTGTTTGAAGAAATTTCCAATGGCTTAGGGGAGCACTAAGAGCCAATGATATCTGGAGTTCTAATCAAACACTAGACTGAAAACTAAATAGAAATTGGACTGGGCATCATATAAGGAGTTCATCACTCTGCTACCAAGATTGCATTGTTATAGCGTTCTGCATCCTGCTACCATGTGAATTGTGATTTGACGGCAGAGTCCTGAGAACCTTCCTGTTCCTCCCCTCTCCTACATCCTCTAAGATCCCATTTAACAGCCACTGTCTACTTGGCCGATTAGGATTAAACAGGACTCAATCGTGATAAGCATTGAATGGCTCCAAAATCAGCGTGAGGGGGGACGCTGCTCAGCAATGCAAAGTGCTCCCACTCATTTCTCTGAATTTACTATCAGAGAGGAATGGAATTAATACAAAATCCAACTTGAGTCTCCTATAGGCCAGACCAGAATAAGCCAATAGGATGGTCAATGCTGCTTTGTTTCAATTGAAAGGGTCAGTTCAGTCTGTGTTTAGCACCCAAACTCCAAGGATAAAACCAACTCAAATTCCTCATCGCCTCCCTCATTTCCTTAACCAGATACATCCATCTGGATTAGAAATGTTGATTTGATTTTGCTATTCTTGAGCAGCAGTTTTGTTTGATTATGTCACATGACATCCCCCAAGATATTTGTGCTCTGCAAATGTAGGTTAGTCATATTAGACAGCAATTTTGCAGTGTTCTGAAATAATGAGGCAAAATGATCTGATTTAAAAATCAGATTGTGCTGATTATTTTTTGTGTGGGTTTTTTTTTTTTCTGTTCTCTACATTGACTTATCAAGGTCAGAATAGTAATTTTAATGCTCAGATTCCAAGCTTTAAAATGCGGCCTTATCAAAATTAAAAATATGTGAGGAGAAGATTAAACAACTACAGATCTTTTTAAAATAGTTTGTTTAAAGCCTGCCTCTAAAGACACGTCCCACCTATGCACTTTTGCTGAAAGAATATTTAGCAAAAGCCTCAGCCCAGCTTTTGTAATTTACTAAAGTATCGATTGTGTGAAAAAGCTAACAAAGTACAAACTCCAGTAACTGACTCGTTAAAACTCCTCCATGTCCCTGTCCTCGTTGGATATGTGGGCATACATCACTGAGTCTTGAGAAATCCGCTTCTGAGCTTGGATGTTATATGTGCAGTAATAGGCTTTTATTAGAGAGTATCCTACTATTACTGTAGCTAAACTGGAGTTGGTCATTCTAATCTTAAATCCCCTATTTTCTTTTGAAACTGAAATGTATCCTGTTTGGTATCTGTTTAAAGATAACTTTAATTTTTTGGTGAATGTAATTTGAACCAAATCAAGTTCAGTCAGTTTTGAGTTCTGTGAACCTGACCATAATACATATGTTTTTACTTTTAAAAGATTTTTGTTTAGATTAATCTGTTTTAGGTGGCAAAAAAACAGCAGCTTTCAATGAAGAATTCAGTGATTGCTGAATTTGGGGTAAGAGGAATTTTGAAAATGGTCCTGAATGTTTGAAAATCAGTGAGCTTACCCTTGTACTGTTCTGTTTTTTTTCTTTTTTTTTAACTTATTTAAGCAACCTATTGAATATATACATTGAGGTACCTGATGATTCTCAGAAATGCTAAGTGATTCCAGCGAATTTTGCATTGGGGAGTAGCATAAAGAGTGCTCCCACTCTTTCAGAAACATTAAATATCCTCAAGAATTACTATAGGCAGAGCTGGGAGTGGTGCCTATAGTTATGGTGGCCCAGTACTTCCCGTTATAAGACCCTGTTTTTGATTGTTATAACTTTGCTCAACTTTAATCTTTCAGGCTGAAAATTTCCATGCTGGATGTCTGCATCAGGCTGATTTATTTATTTATTTGAGTTTTAGCTACAGTGGTTCACCTGTTTCCAAGAACAAGATTAGAAAAAATACGTTATTTGCCCATGTTAAAAAAAAAACTTTAAAACATTTTATTGAGAATCTCTAGAACGTCTATGCGTTGGGGAGAGGACTTGGATTTTGCTGGGGGGTTACCAAGATGCCTGGGATATGCATTTTGCCATTCCCATGAAAATTCACCCAAATTTCACCCAATTTATAAACCTCTGAAAAAATCTTAGTTCACATATGCTCAGTAGAGACTTTGTAAAGTTCGGAAGCCTAATTCCCTGAAGCATGCACCATCCCCTCACAGCTCCTGTGTGCTGGAGGAGAGCAGCTGCACTGCAGTGTAGAGCTATAAGGCATGTTGCAGGTGTGTGTGAGAGTGACACAGGCGTTGCAGGAGCAAGAGGGTAGGGGTAAAGGAGACAGGAGTGGGCAAGGAGAGTATTAGGAGCAGAGGAGGAGGAACCCAGGGGCCGGATTGGAGCAGAGGGAGGAAGGAGTCGGGTAGAGTGGGAAGTTGGATGGGATCAGAGGGCAGGTGCAGGAACCGGGGTGGATTAGATAAGAGCAGAGGGGGACAGAGACATGTTAGGGGCATAAGACTGGCTACACTGGGTCAGACCAATGGTCCAGCTAGCTCAGTATCCTGTCTTCCAACAGTGGCCAATGCCAGTTGCTTCAGAGGGAATGAACAGAACATGTAATCATCAAGTGATCCATCTCCTGTCGCCCATTCCCAGCTTCAGGCAAACAGAGGCTCGGGACACTTCAGAGCATGGTTTTGCATCCTTGCCCACCGTGGCTAATAGCCTGAGTTTGAACATCCACATTACAATTTTTATAGCTCCGTGAGCCTGAGTCATCTGACTTGGGCCAGCTGCAACTGTGCCTCAGGTCTTTTATTCTAATGTAGATGTACACTAAGTGTCCATGTAGACAAGGCCTAACTGTGATTGCTTATTTTCTGGGTGCCCCGCGTGAAATCCCTGGGGCCTGATTTGCAGAAATGCTGGGTATTCACAACTTTAACTGGAGTAAATTGGAGCTGTGCATGGAACATATGAAGTCCTATAAAAATGTTAGATACTCTTACGACTCATACCCTAGGTGTTCCAAGTTGAACAACCAAACTTAGTGGACATTTTTTGCAATTTTGGGCTTAATCTCTCTGTCTTGGTTCCCTACCTGTAAAATGGAGACAGTAATATCACCTGATCTCATAGAGGTGTTGTGAAGACATATTAATTAATGTTTGTGAAGAGCTATGGTGATATGATGAGACCCCTATACGAAACACTCATGAGGAAATTAATTTTTTATTCAGTGCAGCATTTGTATGGTGTGTATTAAATAAGGGGCCACACACTTAATCTGAAGGATAAAAAAATTCTGAATAACTGCCTATTCACTGAATGAAAAAGGGATCCTGTGGGGGAAAAAACAGTGTGTGATCATGTAATTAAAGACTTTATCATAATGCATAATCACAAGTGGGCCAAATTACAGTTGCATGGACAACCTTAATTCTGACAATTCCTAATTTTTGAGTGCTTGACTTTGCAACTTTAATGTTCGTTGAACATAGATTTTTAGATAAAATTATTTATATTATAGTAGCATCTAGTGACCCTAAACAAGAGCAGGGCCCCATTATGCAGGGCACTGTACAAACACATAGTGAGAGATGGTCCCTGCCCCAAATTGTTTACAGCCTAAATAGACAAGACAGGCAAAGGGTAAGAAACAGAAACACAAAGAGGTGAAGTGACTTATGCAAGTTCCAGCAAGTCATTGGCAGAGCCAGAATTGGACCTGTGACTCTATCCGTTAGACCCCCTAACTCCCAGTCCATTGTTCTAGCCATTAGATCCTATGATATCTGGGGGGGTTTCAGTGTTAACAGACACTTGGCTTCCTTTTCCAGCACATTAACTCTCCTTAGTTTTTCTGCTTATTAAGTGGTCAGTGGTTTCTGATATTTTGAAGCTAATTGTGAAACACAAAAACAGATATTGGCTGTGTAAAAGTGCATCCTGGGATAACTAAATAATTGGAGTCACAGAAAGATACAGCAAAAGAGTCAGTAGTTGAAGCTTTGAAAGAGCTGTACTGTACTGGTCTGAACATTAATGAATTCTTCTTGTTTTTAAATCCCAAGTAGGACTAGTTCTGGTTAGTACGTGGATAGAAGACTTCCACATGAAAAGAAGTATGTAAAACCTTTGCATCTTTTGTGCACCAGAATGTTGCTTACATGTCTACTACTCAAAAGAAAAAATCAGATTCTTTTTTAGATAGATAGACAGCCCTACTGCTTTCAGATTCAGTTTCTTGCTGGAATGGGTTAACTTTTATTTTTATTATTTTGTCTCTTGGATAGCTCTGTGTCGTGCAGTAAAATAGATGTTCATGCAGTAAAAAAATTCTCCAACATCTTTTTCTTCTGTTGTATTTTTAATTTTAAAGAAAGAGAAAACAAGGCAACTCAATGCAACTACATTAATGCAATGTTAAGATAAAGAGTTAGGGTGAAATCCTGGCCCTATTAAAGTCAATTGGCATTTTACCACTGACTTCAATGGGATCACAATTTCACACTTTATGTATTTAATTTGGTAGGTTTACAACATTCCTACCAGGGAAGCAGTATGAGCAAGACAGGCTGGCAGTCATTTTTGGAATGGAGGGATGGGTAAACTGATGAGTTTCCACATAGAGAAATGTGTATGGTTTGATGCCAGGAATTGAACTCTGAGAATGTTCCTTTATACAATGAGCATGTTTTAACTGTATACTTAAGGTTATTGTATATCTTCTGCTAATGCCAAGGTTATGGCATAATGCGTAAACATATATTGATTGGGGTAGTTTTGTATGTTTTAAGCATTCATAGGATGCTCTGCATTTTTTTTAATCCACTTGGGGTGGAATTTTCTAAGGCTTCTAAATCACTTAATCTCTTTTAGAAGTCCACCCTTAAACTGAGAATTTAAATCCACAAAAGTCAGAAAAATCTATTTTTAATATGTCAATGGCAATGTTAAGTTGGCTCCATAGCACTCATGTGAATACATATACTACTTTAGTTATCCTGAGTAAACAGTATGAATATTGACTTTTATATTTTCAACTTTAGCAAATCCTTACTCACATGAGTCGTACTGACTTCAGTGGCAGAACTTGCATGCTTAAGGACTACTTGCATGTGTAAGGGTTTGCAAGACTGGCTCCCTGATATTGCATTAACAATTTCCCTTATTTAGATATTGACTGTATCTCAGAAGCTAAATCTGGGCCTTGATGCTCCATGTTGTCAACCATATGAACTCATGATGTCTAAGTACAATATCTCAGTCAGTCTTCAGACAGCTTATAAATCTGAAGCTCCTGACTTCTTTTAATTGTATGGTACATACTGACTTCACAAAGTACTGTGATCCTCCTTTCTCAGTCTGTATGCACCCAGTACAATGGTAGGCAGAGCAAGTACTGGATGTCTAAAATAGTCTTCAGCTGCTAGTCTATGCCTGGCAACTGTCGAAACAGAAACATCAGAGACATTCCTAATGGACACTGACGTTGTCTGAATTGTTGTCTCTGTAAACAGATTTCAGTTTTATTCCCACACTGAGCTGTGCCCTGACATCATCCCCATATTTCATAGTGAAAATGTGCTTGTGTAAATCATACATTGAGGCTGGACAGGTGTTTATATTTAGCGCTTGTGAATGTCATGATATTGTACCATTTCCCATCATTGGATATACTTGCTCGTAAGAACTACAATAAAAAAGAGCTCTCTTGATATGTGCATCTGTATTTGAAATAAAGCTTCCCATTGCTGGGGTTTTCTTTGTCTTCTGGAGCCCTGAGGAATGAAACAGGGTATACCCTTCTCTACACCCCTCTCTATCCTTGAAGCTCCATAATGTTGCTAACATTCTTTGGACAGGAAGCGACTGAATCTGATTTACCTTTCTGAGTAAGTCAGATCTATCCATCCAGTTATTTTATGGCCATCATCACTGCAGTATCCAGCTGTCCTGCCCATCATTAAATGGCCACAATGATAACTGTTGAACAAGCAAGGCACTCACTGCTCCATCCAACCTGTGGCTGAGCACATCATGTTACAGGGCTTATCCCTTCACCCTCCCATTCCCTGGTCCTTCTCGCATGAACAGAGGGCAGCAATACTCGAAGTCCGAAGGTGCAAACAATTCAATGTTTATTGGGTTGAACTTCCAGCAAGCAATGATTCCAATTTCCTTCCTCAGTGTCCCCCTTCCCAGCTCTGACACCACAGAGCCTTGTCTGTGTCCCTGTTCCCATTCCCTGTTCCTGTTCCCACTCCCCGCCCCCCAGCAAAACATGATTCCAATTGCCCTCCTTAGCAAAACATGATTCCAGTTCCCCCCCGCTTACTTCCTGATTGATTGCAGACTATATATTAAAACTTGAGTTCTGCTTAGCTATACCTTAACCAATAATTTTACTGAAATTTAACTAACCAGTCCTAACATATTGTAACATGATTATCTAACCAATTATATCCCACCACCTTAATTGGTTTACTCCCAACAACATTAATTATATAGCAGACAGAAATAATCACAGAACCAGACAGAGATTATACAGACAAACAATAGGGAAGTGGGGACTACAGTGATAGAACAACAAAGAAATGAGGATTTCACACCCCAGCTATTGATAAGTGAGTTCTTGTCAGACAGGATGCTATCAAACTAAGTTTTCTTTAAATCTTCTAGGCTCTTCCCTTCCTCTGGAGGTGATAGATTGGATCACCTTTTTAACAGCCCAAAACTGCCTTATTTCAGTGTGACTGGTGAGGGCGTGACTGTTCGCTTCCCAGCTTATGGCTGCTCCCACTGCTTAGCCAAAGGCCTTATCTTAAGAACAGGGCCTCAGACTGTCACAGTGAGAGAAGGCCCTTACACAGGCAGTCTGATTTTGATTCTTATGTTGTACCTCTATAACTAGCTAAGTGATAAGAATACACCTAAATTCTTAAAGTATAGGCCTTTGCAGACAGGCCTGAATATCTATATCCTAACATTCCGCCCGCCCCCTTTCTTTTTTTTTTTTCTTGGGTGGTGGTGGGGATCCTCCTGCTCAGGTATCCCTGGAAAAGCATAGGACATATGGTGACAAATTTCCTGATAGGGCCAGGCATCAATGTGGAAGGTGTCGATATTCCATTTGTCCCACTGCCCCTTGCCCTCCACCTTCTCTCATATGGGCATACCATACCTATTCCAATGTGTTCCAGACTTCTCATTATAGTGGGCCCGAGAAGGTTCGGTCCAGGTTGTCTAGTATACTGGGGGTGGGGGCTAACTACATTACTTATAGGTTATCTCCATAGTGATCTGAACACAGGTCTGAGAGGAAGAATCTTTTGCAATCTAATCCCAGCTCTGACACTAAATCTCTCTGTGATCTTTGACAACTCATTTAACTTCTTTTTCTCACAGGAACATTGTGAAGATTAATTAATTGTTTGTAAAATGGTTTGAAGATGGGAAGTGCCATCTGAGTTCTCAGTAGTGATAGGATCAGTGTCATGGCAAAACCATTAAGTTTGAACTACTAATCCTAAGGCTTGTCTGTGTTAGGGATCTTTAGACTGGTGTTCCTACCTGTGCTTGTAACCTTGGCCATAAGCAAAGAGTTTAGTTAAGATCAAGGCAAAAAATATGGTCTCTTAGAAAACCACACTGCCCAGGTTTATCGTTGTGTTGCACCATTTCAGAATCTTTCCAATTCACAAAGATTTTATTTTCACTTAGTCTGCACTGACATTCCTGCTCATAACTCACTTTACCGTCTGTCTCTCAAAGAATCATAGAAAATTAGGGTTGGAAGAGACCTCAGGAGCAGTGTTCCTTCCAATTTTTCCCATCGATATGCGGAATGAATTTTGTTATGTGCACCAGTATGGAGATGATGTGTAACATATTGCTGCACATAACAAAATTCATGTGGTGGGAGTGGGGCAAAGGGGTTCGGAGTGCAGGAGGGGGCTCAGGGCTGGGTCAGAGGATTGGGCTGCAGGGGTATGCGGGCTCTGGGGTGGGGCTGGGAATGAGGGGCTCGGCCAGAGGGCTGGGGTGCAGGGGTGTGAAGGCTCCAGCTGGGGGTGTGGGCTCTGGGATGGGGCCGGGGATGAGGGGCTCAGGGCTGGGTGTGGGCTCTGGCTGAGGGTGCAGCCCCTCAGGTGGTGCCGGGGATGAGGAGTCTGGTTTGCAGGAGGCTGCTCTGGGGCTATGGCGGGGAGAGAGGACTCCCCCCAGTGCTCTCCCCCCGCAGCAACACCTGGGCTGGGGGGAGAAGCCTCTCTCCCCACCATGGGAATTCTGGAGTTGGGGCTGCAGGATAGGAGCCCCTCCCCTGGCCCCAGCAGACCCGGTCTGGGCCACGCCGCCCCGTCCACGCCGGGGCCAGGCCAGGCTGGGCCTGATCCAGCTGTGGCGGAGCCCGGGCTACTCTGGCCATGCTGCCCTGGCTGCAGCAGGTCCGGGGTACAGGCTGAGTTGGGATCGGGGTAGGGGCCCCCCTCCCACGGCAGGTTGAGGGCTGAGCTAGGTGGGGGCCGGGGGAGAGGTGCCCCTCCCCTGGCCGCAGCAGGTCCCCGGACAGGTTCCCGAATCACCTGCGCAGTGCTAAATAGGCTGCTGTGCAGCCACACAGTCACGCAACTTACAGGGAACTTAGCTCAGGAAGTCATCTAGTCCAACCCCCTGCTCAAAGCAGGACTAATCCCAACTAAATCATCCCAGCCAGAGCTTTGTCAAGCCGGGCCTTAAAAACCTCTAAAGATGGAGATTCCAGCACCTCCCTCGGTATCCCATTCCAGTGCTTCACCACCTTCCTAGTGAAATAGTTTTTCCTAATATCCAACCTAGACCTCCGCTACTGCCACTTGAGACCATTGCTTCTTGTTCTGTCATCTGCCACCACTGAGAACAGCTGAGCTCCATTCTCTTTGGAACCCCCCTTCAGGTAGCTGCTTTCAAATCCCCCCTCACTCTTCTCTTCTGCAGACTAAATAAGCCCCCCAGCCCCCTAATCATTTTCATTGCCCTCCGCTGGACTCTCTCCAATTTGTTCACATCCTTTCTATAGTGGGGGGGCCCAAAACTGGACACAACATTCCAGATGTGACCTCAATAGTGCCGAATAGAGGGGAATAATCACTTCCCTCGATCTGCTGGCAATGCTCCTACTAATGCAGTTAGCATTCTTGGCAACAAGGGCACACTGTTGATTCATATCCAGTTCTCATCCACTGTAATCCCCAGGTCCTTTTCTGCAGAACTGCTGCTTAGCCAGTCAGTCCCCAGCCTGTAGCAGTGCATGGGATTCTTCTGACCTAAGTGCGGGACTCTGCACTTGTCCTTGTTGAACCTCCAATTTGTCTAGGTCAGTCTGGACCCTATCCCTACCCTCCAGCATATCTACCTCTCCCCCCACCTTAGTGTCATCCTCGAACTTACTGAGGGTGCAATCCATCCCATCATCCAGATCATTAATGAAGATGTTGAACAGAACCGGTCCCAGGACCGACCCCTGGGGCACTCCGCTTGATACCAGCTGCCAACTAGACATTGAGCCCGCTGAGCCCGATGATCTAGCCAGCTTTCTATACACCTTATGGTCCACTCATCCAATCAATACTTCTTTAACTTGCTGGCAAGAATACTGTGGAAGACCGTATCAAAAGCTTTGCTAAAGTCAAGGTATATCACATCCACTGCTTTCCCCATATCCACAGAGCCAGTTATCTCATCATAGAAGGCAATCAGGTTGATCAGGCATGACTTGCCCTTAGTGAATCCATCTTGACTGTTTCTGATCATTTTCCTCTCCTCCAAGTGCTTCAAAATGGATTCCTTGAGCACCTGCTCCATGATTTTTCCAGGGACTGAGGTGAGGCTGACTGGTCTGTAGTTCTCCGGATTCTTCTTCTTCCCTTTTTTAAAGATGGGCACTATATTTACTTTTTTCCAATTGTCCGGGACCTCTCCCGATCACCACGAGTTTTCAAAGATAATGGCCAATGGCTCTGCAATCACATAAGCCACTTCCGTCAGCACCCTCGGATGTGTTGCATCCGGCCCATGGACTTGTGCATGTCCAGCTTTTCTAAATAGTCCTTAACCTGTTCTTTCACTACTGAGGGCTGCTCACCTCCTCCACACACTATGCTGCCCAGTGCAGCAGTCTGGGAGCTGACCTTGTCTGTGAAGACCGAGGCAAAAAAGCATTGAGTACTTCAGCTTTTTCCACATCATCTGTCACAACATTACCTCCCCCATTCAGTAAGAGTCCCACACTTTCTCTGACCTTCTTCTTGTTGCTAACATGCCTGTAGAAACCCTTCTTGTTACCCTTCAAATCCCTTGCTAGCTATAACTCAGATTATGCTTTGGCCTTTCTGATTACACCCTGCATGCTTGAGCAATATTTTCATGCTCCTCTCTCATCATCTGTCCAAGTTTCCACTTCTTATAAGCTTCCTTTTTGTGTTTAAGCTCACTGAAGCTTTCTCTGTTAAGCCAAGCTGGTTGCCTGCCATATTTGCTATTCTTTCTGCACGTTGGGATGGTTTATTCCTAGGCCCTCAATAAGGCTTCTTTAAAATACAGCCAGCTCTCCTGGACTCCTTTCCCCCTCATATTAGCATCCCAGGGGATCCTGCCCATCAGTTCCCTGAGGGAGTCAAAGTCTGCTTTTCTGAAGTTCAGGGTCTGTATTCTGCTGCTCTCCTTTCTTCCTTTTGTCAGGATCCTGAACTCGACCATCTCATGGTCACTGCTGCCCAGGTTGCCACCCACTTCTACTTCCCCTACCAATTCTTCTCCGATTGTGAGCAGCAGGTCAAGAGGAGCACAGCCCCTAGTTGGTTCCTCCTGCACTTGCACCAGGAAGTTGTCCCCAACACTCTCCAAAAACTTCCTGGATTGTCTGTGCACTGCTGCATTGCTCTCCCAGCAGATGTCAGGGTGATTGAAGTCCCCCATGAGAACCAGGGCCTGTGATCTGGAAATTTCTGTTAGTTGTCCGAAGAAAGACTTGTCTACCTCATCCTCCTGGTCTGGTGGTCTACAGCAGACGCCCACCACGACATCACCCTTGTTGCTCTTGCCTCTAAACTTAACCCAAAGACTCTCACACACATTCACATACATTTTAATTCCAGCTGTGCAAAATGGAATATATTTTGAAAGTCTTGTAATGGCTCCTGGTTTTTGGAAGAATTTGCCATGCTCTTGTGTTGTGAATATACATATTACTGCATACTTTCCCCTGTTTGATTTGGACAACCTTGTAGTAGTTCAGTCACTTAGCTATTAGTTACATACTGCAGTATTGAAATGGAAGTTGTCAGTATATGTAAACACGCATTCTCAAAAGTTTTGCAAGGAAAATAACCCCAAATATGAAATAATAATGCATATATTAAAAATCAATTTAAATATGAGAGGCTGTAACCTTTTTTGTATTACTTAAACAGACCCATATGTTTTCTATTTGTCAGCATTCAAATGGCACTGAAATGCAGTTTAATTTGGATTATTATAATTTTGCTCATACATCCAAAGTATTAAACTTTAAACCACATCTTCACTTTTAAGGACTGAATTTACTCATTCAGAGGTTGATCAGTGTGTTTGTGTGTATGTGTTTGTGATTTATCTATAGTTAACAGATGAGAATATTATCATATCTTACTAGAACAATACATACATTGCTGTTAGAGCTGTACTCTATAGCAACATAAAAACAAATACAGAGCCTGTTGTGTAATGAATGCAGAACCAGGCCCATCGTGACTATGAGGTCCTCAGAAAAGCATCTTTGTCTTGAATGTATTCAGTAAGACTGTTGCTTACAAGATTTCTTATGAGGCAGTTTTTACCATTAGATTTGCATGACCTTCTTTAAAAACATCCCTTTATAGAGATTCAAAATGATCTTTTTATCTAAAACTTGCTCCCTGTGAGATAAAGAATTTATTCGTTAGTCTTATGGGACCTTATTTAAATTCAAACCATTGGGGATGCTTCTTTGCAAGTAAAATGAATGATTAGACTTATTCCTGCTATAATTTATGCACTTTTCTGAACTCTAGACATTCTTAGTCAAGATTTGCTTTAATAGGTGAGAAATTGGTGCTCACAAAATTCCTCAGTGGAACTGATGCTGATATGAAAGTTTTTTAGGGCCATCCATTTTCTGAATGGTGCAGAACAAGACATTCACATGCTAATTTGCATGTGATTTCAAAATGCCATGTGTGCCAAGAGCTTACACATGCTCTTGTGTGCAAAATGTCCACTTTTAAAAAAACTGTGTGTGCTCTTTTGGAGATGTAGCTTAGATTGTTAACCTGATGGAGTGCAATGATTCTAGTGGTGTAATTACAGATAGGCATATTACTTTTGTAACTAGTTCTATGACATCATTAAGGATCAGAATTTAAAAAGAAATCAGGTCTCGGGTTTTTTAACAGCTCAGGAGGTTTTCATTTGTGGGTGATGTCTGTACAGGCTCACACTTGGCACATGTGCTAAAAAAGTATGAATATTTTTTGAAAAAAAAAGCGTCTGTGCATAGGAAAGCATTGTTCTGCAAGACAAACAAAAGTCCTTCTTCATTTTCTTATTTTAATTCCCAAAAAGCATGGAAAAGGCCAACGCAACAGTCCACATTCTGGACTAGATTAACTCTATATGCATTTTAAAACATTAAAAAACTCATCTGAAATCTCCTGCATCTATTTTTCTTCTTTTAGTAATAACAGTACTTTGTACTTAATTACACCTTTCAAGGACCTTAAATCACTTCAAACATGAATCAAACATTAACAAAGCCTATAGACAATCCTGTGAGGTAGGGGATGTGATACCAATTTTACAGCTGTTCACACTTTTCATTTCTGTCACTGGAGGATGCAATTAAATTACTATTTAACTTGTCTTAAAAAATGAACAGACCCAAAGCACTCCTGTTCTGAATGTTTGTTTATCAGATTTTATTCCAGACCCAGTACTCACAAGTAAGTGAACTGCTGAAAACAGAAGCTTGCAGTGAAGTTCTGTCAGCAGCTTAGCTGTAGCAGTTGTAGCAGAGTTGAATGTTGCTGATTGAGCCCAATCCTACTTTCATATCTTAAGTGAGAGCAGGATCCAGCCCTTAATGTTGTAAATATGATTAATGAACTGCACTCTTGATTATTCAGATAATGCTGGTACTGTTCTGCAAGTTGGCTTGTAAATTCTGTTTTAGCCAAAACTTTTAAATAGCTCCCACCACAGTTTAACCCATATATATTCTATCCATCCCATGGGGAGTCTATGAATTTACAAAAATGTGGTATTTAGTGATTTGGATGTTCCCCTTGCAGAGTATTTACCGTCTGTTTTTCCACCAAGAACAATAAATATTTCCTTCACCACAACCCTTCTCCATTTTATATTTTTTAATCCACCCAGGATCTTACGATCTTTTTTTCTCTCCTCAGTAGAAAACAAGTAAGGATGAAAACCGGTATTACTCATTGTCTGTATCTGGAGACTCTGCCTATTTCTTTTTGAATTCTTATTAGTTAAATACTTTAAAAAAAAACAGTCCCCACCACCACTACCTGGTCAAGGTTTTGCTGTGTTTGGAAGGAAGGTTTGAGCTTGCAGCAGAGTGTTATAGTTGAATAGGTATGGCATGGGGAGAAGCACTAGAGAAGCTACTGGAGATGTGTCTCAAAGGTCTAGACTTGTGGTTCCCAGATGTATTATTTCTAGTGCACTTTTTGCCTGCCTTTTTTCCCAGTCTCATATAAGCTTGATAGTGAGATATATTATACTTATTCTAGAGCCCATCACTTTCTATTGACTTGTTTATAACTGGCCTCATTCTTGTTTATTTGGGGCCTGATCCTGAGAGGAGCTGAGAACCCCACAACTCCCTTTGACTTCAGCAGGTGCTCAGCACCTCTCAGTTTCAGTCCATTAGCCTGTAAGCTCCTCTGGGCAGGGACTTTGTCTGTACAGTGCCATGCACACCAGTGGTGCTATAGAAATCATAATCCAAAGTAAGCACAGAAGACAAAACATGGGACTTACGTTTGACAGTGCTACGAGATTCCTGGAACCCGGCTGACTCTGAACCCCAGCCCAGGGATTCACACTCTCGCTCCTCCCCTTGCCCATGTCTGGTGCCCGTGCCTGCACCTCCTCTCCCCTTCTCTGCCAGCCAGCACATCTTCCACAGCCCCACACTGCGCTTACGCCCATCCTCCAGGGTCTGGTATACCCAATTGGGAGTAAAGGCAGCTGCATTGTTAAGAATAAGTGAGACCAGGGCTACCAACACAGCTGTGGCTACCAGTTTCTGGACAGTCATATCTGACTGTTGACTGCTGCCAGTCTCTATTTGCAGAAGATCCAAGGTCCTGATGAGCTGCAGCACATTGAAGTAGGACTTGAAATAGGAGGCAGCTGCAGTAGGATGTTATGGGGGGCTAGAGAACATCACCGTTCATTCTCAAAGTCGACTCCTAAGGTGTTTCTGACCAAGCAGATAAGAACACAGTCAGGTAGGTAGAAGAATTCCATAAAATACAAGTGCAAAGAAGAGTTTGCAGGTCTCTGTCCTTCCAAGCTGTGCCTTATCCACCTTCCTGTACCTGGATGAGCAAAGCCAGTCTGGTGATGAACTGAAGAACAGGGAGGTCCATTCCTTCTGGGACAAGGCAAAGCCAGAGAGTATCCAGTCTTGAAGTGGGAAAACCTGGGTTGTTCCTGGGAAAACAGACTGAAATGCTTGCAGACACAATGCCTCAACTCTTCAGAATGCAGCTGCAAGAGGAGAAAGAGACTCACATAAGAGTCATGAAGTAGCACCTCTGAAAGCCTTTTCAGCCACAAAACTCAGAACATCCCACAAACAGAGAGAAACTTCATTCTAAATCCAAGCCAAATTTGAAGTGAAAGTCTTCATCCCAAAGGTGCTCTGGAAGTTTGGAGTATCCTGAGGAATCTGCTCCTCTCCGGTTTCTCTTACACTGTCAGAGCAGCGAGTGAAAGAGGGCTGGAGAGCAGAAACTCTGCTGTGAGGAAGTGGGTTTTTTTCCTCCCCCTCTGTCTCTCAACAGAGAGGAAATGGTTGTTTTTGTGGCTGTTTTTGGTGAGCCTCAGGGCGTAGCCGACTGCAACAAACAGAGCCACTGCCACCGCAGTCAAACGTTAACAGGATGTGTTTCCTGAAAGGAAAACATTATGGAGACTTCTAAAAACCTAGTCCCCCCTTCTTCTCTCACCTCCTTCCAGTGTCCCCCCTCCTTCTCCTTTTCTTTCCCTCACAGAAAGAATAATAACCAAACCAACCAGTCAGCCAGAGAAGCATGATGCTGTGGGACTGAAGGGATTTGGATCCGTTTGTGCATCTGAAGGGATCACAAGAAACAAATCAGTGAGCACCTCCCCAAACAAAAAACAAACCCATAAATTCAACCATAATGTCAACTCTGCAGAGGCAAATGCAGTGGAGCACTGAGGGCTTTCTTAATGTTTTATATTGAAAGCAAACTGTATCAGAATTCAGAGTAGCAGCCGTGTTAGTCTGTATTCGCAAAAAGAAAAGGCGTATTTGTGGCACCTTAGAGACTAACAAATTTATTTGAGCATAAGCTTTCGTGAGCTACAGCTCACTTCATCGGATGCATGTTGGGTTTGAGACCACTCAGCCCTTGACCTGTTGTGGAAGAGAGGGAGATCATGGACAGATAGGGTGTTCTGAGGTGGTTCTGGAATGGAAAAGTGGGGGATGTCGCAGTATGGAACAGGTTGAGAACCACTGCTCTAATGCATTCTGCCTGTGCAGGGCTGACACCCCAGTCCTGACTTGCTTTGCCCCCTTGTGGCTCTGCTGGGAAATCTGGGGAACCCCCTTCAGACTCTGTGGACGTTATTGCCATGTCTACGCTGCCACTTATGTCGGCAAAACTTATGTTGCTCAGGGGTCTGAAAAAACACACCCCTGAGTGACATAAATTTCTCCAGCATAAGTGGTAGTGTGCACAACTCTATGTCGGCAGGAAAGCTTCTCCTGCTGACATAGCTACTGCTGCTTATTGGGGGGTAATTTAATTATGTCGTCGGGAGAGAGCTCTCCCGTTGGCATAGAGCCGCTACAAGAGAGATCTTACAGCAGCGCAGCTGCATCGGTACAGCTGTGCTGTTGTAAGGCCTCTAGTGTAGACATAGCCTTAGTGTTGTGACAGTTTTCACATACAAATGTAGAACTAACTGCAGCATAGCAAGCTAAGTGTGCACACCAGCCTTGGGACTATGTGCGTATTGAGGAGAGTTATCTGAATTAAATGGATTAAAAACTGTTTGACAGATAGGTCTTAAAATGGAATTGCAAACAGAATCATCATTGAGTTGGGTATGTTTCTACTGGGATCCCACAGCAATAAGTTCTTTACCCTATGCTATTTAACATGTTTTATCAATAACCTGTGAAAAAACAGAAATCATTACTGAACAGATTGGCAGATAACTCAAAAATTGGTGCAGTGGTAAATAAGGAAGATACTAAGCAATCTGGATAACTTGATAAGTTGGGTGCAAGCAAACAATATGTGTTTCAATACCAGCCAAATGTAAAGTCTTACATCTTGGAACCAAGAATGCAGGCCATATTTGAGGCTGGGGAACTCAGTACTTGGAAGCAGTGATTCTGAAAAGACTGGGGGATATAATCTGCTGAATGTGAGCTTCCAGTTAAATGCTGTAGCTAAAAGGGCTATTGTAATCTTTGGATTTATAAACAGGAATGTCGAGTAGAAGTAGGGAGGTTGTTATTATTTCTGTATTTGGCACTGGTGTGACTGCTACTGAAATACCGTGTCTAGTTCTGGTGTCCACATTTCAAGAAGGATGTCAAAAAATTGGAGAGAATTCAGAAAATAGCCATAAGAATTATTAATTATTGAGAAACATGCCGTATAGTGAAAGATGTGAGGAAGAAGCTCAATCTATTTATGTTATCGAAGAGAAGGTTCACAGGTGTTTTGACCACTGTCTAGAAGTACCTACATGAAGAACAGAAATTTGATAATAGAGGGCTCTTCAGTCTAGCAGATAAAGGTATAACATGATCCAATGACAAGTAGTTGAAGCTAGATAAATTTAGGCTAGAAATAAGGTGCCAGTTTCTAACAGTAAGGGTAATTAACCACTGGAACAATTTACCAAAGGTTATGGTAGATTCTCCATCACTGGGAATTTTAAAACCAAAATTTGATGTTTTTCTAAAATGTATGCTCTAGTTCAAATGAATTAATTCAGGGAAGTCCTAGTGCCTGTGTTATATAGGAAGTCAGACTAGGTGATCACAGTGGTCTCGTATCCATGAAAGAATTGTATAAAACTAGCAGGGTCTGATGTTCAGAGATAAGGAATTGGTCATCATTCCAGAACAGTTTAATAAATAAACTTGTGAAGAAGAAAACCTTAGATTAAACCAGTACACCTTTCTCTTATAGACAAGTCCTCAGGTATGAATTTAAACTGATTTAGTTAAACCAGTGCAAACACCAAGTGAAGGTTCTTATTTTAGTTGAAGAGCAGGTTTTTTTGGTTTAACTTAGATTAATTGGAAATAGGGTTAAAGCTAAACCAAAATAAGTGTCCACCCAGGGGTTTGCAGCAGCTTAACTAAACTGGTTTAAAAAACAAGTTAAATTAAAGCCAATGCAACATTACCAAGGAGGCAAAGCTTTATGTTACCCCTCCCTCAGGCACTGCATCTCAGATCACTGTTGGCACAAGAAGTTAGAACTAACAGCTGAATGTTCCCTCACAGACAACTCTTCTATGTTATTCTCTAAGTTTCTTTTACTGAGAAAGGATGGAAATACTTGTCCCTTAAATACGCAGTGATTGAGGGCCTATAAATATCTCAGAAAGAAGGAAATAAGGCTTATCAGTTCAAGCTACTGGTACTTAAAAATGCTTGATTGATTAAGAAGAATGAGCTAAAGGTGTTAGTGGTGTGTTCATGGCTGACTTTGATAGAGGAGTCCACTGACATTTAAAAAAGCATGGTCTATCAGACTTAAACGGTATGTGTACACTGCAATAAAAAAATTGTGGCACTGAGTCTCAGAGCCTGCAGTTGAGTTGGGCTTGTGGGCTCATGCTATGAGCCAAAATTTGCAATGTCAGTGTTTGGGCTCAGTGACTCTCTCCTTGCAGGATCTCAGAGCCCAGGCTTCAGCCCTGGTCCGAACAGCTACACTGCAATTTGTAGCCTGACAGCCCGAGCCTCTTTCCATCCCCCCAAGCCTGAGTAAGCTGACCCAGGCCAGCTGCAGCCATGCTATCGGCCTTTCATTGCAGTGTAGACATACCCAAAGTGATCGGCCGGGTTTTTATAGACTCCTATTTTCAGGAGTTTATCATTTGAATGTATATAATGTGTCCTCTCTCAGCCATGTCATATATTAGCAATGCATTTAATTATAAAATAGCTGAACACAACCAGTCCAACCATTTTAAATCCTCCACTTCTGCTCTTCACACAAATTATTTAGTTTAGGAACATCCCATCACTCTTCTAAATTAAAAACAGTTTTAAAAAACTGAACATTTCTCATGACAGGTGCTAGACTTTGGCGTGTCCCCAAGGAGAGGTGACGATCTTGAGGATAAGGCACTAGATTGTGACTCAAGATCTGCGTTCAGTTCTCATCTCTGCCTCAAGTTTCCTGTATGACCTTGGTCAAATCACTTAGTCTCGTGGTGCATCAGTTCCCCATCTGCAGAACAGGAACGATAATACTACCTGACTTCACAGGGGTTATGGGAATACATTAATTAATGAGTGCGAGGGATTCAGATATCATAGTGATGGGAGACATACATTTATATGTATTTAACCATAGATTGGATAGTGCAGTAGCACTGTAAGTTTCACCACACCACTCAACTAATATGCCCCAAATAACAGAGTATGAGGAGCAATTCATCACATTAATAACTTGCACTAATCATGGCATTTCAATTAGATAAGATTTCCTCACTTCCTGCTATAAATTGTTGTTTGGTGTTCCTGTCTGCAGTTAAACAGCTGTTGTGTTCCACCCAGAGATAGTTTAAGTTCAGAGGTGAGTTAAATGATCCCTGGTTATAGTTTGCATATCACTTTGAGTTTATACAGCATTTTGGGATCCTTCTGAACGGAAACCAATATGTAAATGTAAGTTAGTATATTAACCTTATTTTCAGAGCCATTGTAAACTCTCTAATTTAAGCCGATGGGAGAGAGCTTTATTTATTCATCCCCCTGAGCGACATAAATTATACCAACATAAGCTGTAGTGTTGACAAAACCTGAGTTACTAATGTGCTGAATTCCCCTCCCTATTAATTTGGGGACAGTCAAAACATATTACTTACCTGCCTTTTACATTTATTTAGATAGAGTATAATCCTGTTAAAAGATTTGGTTTTGGCAAACAATCACAACATCCAAGTCTGTAAATTAGTAAAATTCCAAATACGAGCACAATCATAGAAGCAAAATAACAGTTTTGCAGAGACACTGAGTTCTGCTAGGCATTTGCAGACCAAAGTAGCTCAGGGTATGTAACACCTATGCCTGTGTATAAATAGCAATAATAACTGGCTGTTGCTGGCACACCAATATTCCTCCTTGAAAGATTCCATATACACAGGATTTGCCCTTGTGGCTCTTATGCTTCCATTGGGCAAGGCCGTACAGGAACCCCCCTAGCTCTTAAGAATTTCAATCCTTTAGGGTTCTTGTAGGAGTGTGGAAGGTGTGTTCCAACTGCCAAACCCTTTCCAAACCTTTACAGTGAGTAGTCACCCGGAAGTGAGTGTGGCTATTCACATGCTCAAAGTGCATTGTGGGATTGGGGTTCTTGTTGCATTTTAGTCCTACTGTACCGAGTTCATCTAAAAAGTTTTTTTGTTTTGTTTTGTTGTTTTTTGTTTTGTTTTTTAAACCTACAAGTGTCATTTTTCAAGTCTATTATACTAGGAGCGAGAGGTGTAAGAAGCACAAAATATAAAGGTTGTGACTAACTTCACTCTCAGCTGAAACTCACCTACTGTGCCGTAATATTCACAACAGGGGGTAATACTAATGTACTTTTTAAAAAAAAAAAAGATTTACATATCACTCTTAAGAATCAGCATTAAATCCACAGGAGTCATAACGTTAAGGTTGAAATGGTCACTCTGTCTCAGCGTGTCATGTCTAAGTACTGCAGCTGATTTGGGCCCCTAAAGGGATCCTTGGTCCAGTTGCTGATTTTGCATGCCCTATCAGATATGAGTCAGAGTTAAGAATGGATTTCAGCTTCCAATCAGAGTTTCCTGCTGTTGTGGGTCAAAGTCATAGCATTGACGTTATTCTAACATTGCTTTATTTTTTGGTGTGGCTTTAAAATACTGTAATTCCAGGCAAACACACGTAACTAACATTTGAAAAATAGCAGTAGATGTTCTTAATTTTCCTTAGGAAAAAGCACCTGCTTCATCCCATCCTTTTCCTTTTCATGAAAACACCCCAAAAGCAGCACGTAGGCAATGGGTGGAGTTTAAGGAAAGGGCGAGGCTTCAGTGTCTTACAGGGTTTGTATAAGCAAGCCCAGACACTGTTTACTATCAAGCTTACCACACCGTAAACACTTCAACACTAGAATTGTACATCCATTCTATTCCCAGCTGGCTGACTTAGACAGTTATGAACTGTTGAGAACCTGAATAGATGGTATAAAGGAACTGAATGCATAATTATTGCCTTCATTCAGGGTTTTTAGTTGCCAAGTTTAGAAATGAAACTGACTTTCCTTAGACTTTTACATTTAACTGGTATACGTGTCTTTAATGTCCACTGCAACCACTCTCACACACTGTAATGTGGAGTGCTGTCAGGGAGGTCATCTTCCCGAAGTGGAAGCAGAATCTGTCCTCTCTGATATATCCAGTCTTCATTCAGCTGCAGTTTTAAGAATAATTTCCATCGTGTCACAGACACAGAAGAACCACACAGCTTGACTACTTTTCACAGCTGCTTTGTCACACCTTAATGAAGGGTGCTTCCCTCTCTCCACTCCCAGTCAATGGAAGTGCTTCTGCTTGCCTACTAGTCAAAAGAGAACATCTCAGTTTAAAAATGATCTAGAATCTGCTTCAGAAGATTGCTGAAATCTAGCCTGGGATAGTTGTCTGTCCTAGCTAGAAATGTTAATTAAGGACATGATCCTGCACTTGAAGTCAACTGGAGGTTGCAGTTGACTTCAGTGGGAACAGGATAGGGATAAAGAGAAGAACCTGTGTTTGGATTTGTGAATCTCACTGAAATGGAGTGTAGCTGTTCTACAGACTTCAAGAGATCTTGGCAGGGAACTCCCCCTTTAGGATCACAAAGGAGTCTTTGAAAGTAAAATGCTCAGTAGCTTATTTGACTCAATGCAGGGACCCAAGGTGAAGGGAAATGTCAATTTTCTGCTGGCAAAGAAATTAGTGGTAAGAACAAAAATGTTGTGTTCTCATGTATTACAGAGAGATGTGTTCCCTGATTTAAGAGAGATTTTTGTGGTGAAGTACATTTTAACAAATATGCATCTCTAGAGCTTCCAGGTTGGCATTCTATTTGATTTGGGCTTTCATATAAAGTGGCTGTTGAAATATATACAGCAGCAAAAGGATTAATGTCATGACATTAATTTAATAGGAACTTGTCATAATAGCTTCTGAAAGGATCTAGTATGTAAGAGAAAAATTGAAACAATAATTGTGTAGTAAAACTTGTACCCAGTTACATGGAGAGGGGGGATTAAAGTCATTGCACCATCCATACACTGTTTAGATGGTCTGAGTCTTGGGGCCAGTCTGTAGCACAGAGGCAGATCATGTCTGATTTATTAATGTGTTTCATGGATAAGCATGTGCCCCTTGAAACAGAAGAAGAGAGCACATTCTTAGGCTCTGATCACTCTCCCACTGCATCTGGTCTTCATTAGTTTCCCAGCTCTGGCTGATGAACTACAGATGTGAGTTAGCTTTCCAAAGAAAAACTCAGGGAACAGGAAATTCTCAGAATACAAGATGGGGGAAGGGTTGATTATTACTTGGAATTTTGTGTGTGTGACACCAAGCCCAAGACTGAACTGGAAACGTCACTGCCGTTTATAGACCTTAATGTCTTTTATGCTGCAGTAATACTTGTCAAGAGATTAACAGCATGTGGCTGTGCTTTGGACTGAATTGAGAGGATGTATTGTGTGCATTCTATCCAGAGACTTTCCCTTTTCTTACCTTCATTCATCTTGTTGTGCTACAGTTTTATATATTGATGGCTGGACATCGGTATCTGTGCTTCTCGGAAGCGTCTCACTGCTTATTCATAAGAGTGAAGCAAAAGATTCTGCCACTCTTAGGACCAGAGCAATATCCCTGACAAGCAGAGAGACATGGAAGTGCTTCTGCTGATATCTTATAGATCATTGTGTTATCTAAAATGGTTAGTTGATATATGCCTGCCGCCATACCAGCTTTTGCTTTGAGCCTACCAGACCTCACAAGTGGAGCAGATAATAAGTACTTGCAAGAGAGACCTTTAATGAAGAGCTTGGTGCTGTCAGAAATGGTATTGGTTATTCACTGTTCTCTCTCAGTCACCATGGTGTAGGAGCATTTTGCTGCTGGAGGTACCATCTTTCTCATGAGAGGTAAAACTAAGGTCCTGGCTGTGACACTGCACCCCATATTCTTCACAGTGATATTATGATATGATTATGACATAATTATAATGCATTTTATGTAAGATGGGTCATGTAAGGTGTCATTGAAAAGGTTGTGATATGCTGAATATGATTATCCTCTTTGTATGCATGTATCATTTTTGTATCTGAAATTATAAATACTGACAAAGGCCATATCTATACTATTTGTGTCGACAAAAGTGATGTTGACTCCCAAAAGTCAACATAATAAAAATCGCAATTTCATGTTCACACTTGCTCCCTCTGTCAGCAGATCACGTCCACCATGGGGGCACCATCATCGACAGCGTGATCAATGCACTGTGGGTACCTATCCCACAGTCCAGCTTGACAGCTTCTGTCACTAGGTGTTATGGGACCACAGAGCAGATCTTGGGACAGGGCTAAATGTCTCATGATGCATTGCTTTCTGTCCCAGCACTCCATGGGCTTCTGGCTTTCTTTCACAACATTTTTGCAACAGCCCTTCTTTGCTGTGCACCCAGCATTTTTGTGCGAAGGGATGGATCCCGCCCTGCTCTCCTATGCTCTGTTAATTGTCATGAAGACTTTGCGGACGGCAGTGCAGTTAATCATGAACTTCCTAACTGAGGAAGACTTGCAGGCATCCAACATTCTGCAACTTTAGATTGTTTTTGGCATTCACAGAGCAGGTGCATAGGGTAGACCGTTGCACTTTTGGGATTGGGAAACAAGCACTGAATGGTGGGATTGTATCGTCATGCAGGTGTGGGATGATTAGCAGTGGCTACAGAATGTTCAGACTCGGAAAGCCACCTTCCTGGAACTGTGTGCGGAGCTTGCCCGACCTGTGGCTCACGGACACCAGAATGAGAGCTGCCCTCTTGGTAGAGAAGCGTGTGGCAATCGCTGTGTGGAAGCTGGTGACTCCAGACTGCTACTGGTCAGTCGCAAATCAATTTGGAGTGGAGAAGTCGACCTTTGGGGCTGCGTTAATGCAAGTGTGCAGGGCAATAAGTTGCATCCTGCTATGAAGGACCGTGACTCTGGGAAATGTGCGTGAAATAGTGGACAACTTTGCAGAAATGGGTTTCCCGAATTGTGGAGGGGTGATAGATAACACACACTTGCCCATTTTGGCACCAGACTACCTTGCAACAGAGTACATCAATAGGAAGGGGTACTTCTCCATGATGTTGCAGGCGCTTGTGGATCACTGTGGGCGTTTCACTGACATCAATGCGGGGTGGTCTGGGAAGGTGCATGACGCACGCATCTTCAGGAACACCAGCCTGTACAAAAAGCTGCAAGTGGGGACTTTCTTTCCTAAACAGAAGATTACAGTGGGGGATGTTGAAATGCCCTGTGACAAAGTTCCTCCTCTACCTTGGTGGGTCCTGTGCTTATTGACGGATTTGCTCACCTCAGAGATTCACAGCAGCCCTCAGTTTGGCCACTTTCGTGGCTCAAATCTGCCGTTCACTCAGATAACTTCATCATTGGCCAGCATGGGGAAAAGAAGACTAATAACCCCCGCAGTCTCTGCTGATCCACCATGTGGGTCAGGGAACAGCCCAGAGACCCCCTCTGGTAGAACCCACAGTCTAGGTCAACTCTTCCTGTGTCTGATCAGGAGTTGGGAGGTTTGTGGGCAACCCAGACCTGCCCTCTACTCTGGGTTTCAGCCCAGGGCCCTGTGGATTCTAGCTGTCTAGAGTGCCTCCTGTAACAGCTGCATGACAGCTACAACTCCCTGGACTACTTTCCCGTGGCCTCCCCCTAAACACCTTCTTTATCCTCACCATAGGACCTTCCTCCTGGTGTCTGATAATTCTTGTACTCCTCAGTCCTCCAGCAGCAGGTCCTCTCACTCCCAGCTCCTTATGCACCCCTCCCTAACTGAATTGAGGTCCTTTTTAAATCCAGGTGCCCTGATTAGCCAGCCTGTCCTAATTGTTCTAGCAGCTTCTTCTTAATTGGCTCTAGGTGTCCTAACTAGCCCGCCTTAACTGGTTCAGCAAGTTCCTGCTTGTTCTGGAACTGCCACTGTTACCTTACCCAGAGAACAGAGATCTACTTAATCTGGGACTAATATATCTGCCTTCTATCACTCTTCTGTATCTCTCTGCTCGGTTTCCCCGTCTGGTTCCCTTCCTTTGACCACACTCCTGTCCCTGTTATTTCATTTGTTGTCCCCCATAATCATTTGGTGTCCAGGTCCTGTGGATCCCCCTCTTAGGCTGGGGGGGGGGATCCTTTAGCACTTCCCAGATCCCAATAGGATCACTCTTCTGTAGCCATCTGGCCTGACCGTGTCACAGCCCATAGTGATTCCTTACAGCCATGGCTCATGAAACTTTACATGGGACAGCAGTAAGGAGCGGTTCAACAAAAGACTTAGTAGGTGCTGGATGACAGTTTAATGTGCCTTTGGCAGATTAAAGGTGCGCTGATCGGGGTTCGTGGGGTGTTCCTGAAGGCCACATCTGGTGAAGCACAGGGGACAATGCAAAGAAGCAGGATTGTTAAATTCATGCACAGCATTGAAACATTTCAATTAAATACACCTTTTACAACTTTGTCATTACTTTCTCACTGACCCTAGCCAGGCACACATCTCTGCGAACACCCAATGCATGGTGAGTGTTGTGGGGGCAGGGGGATGCGCCACATGGGGAAAAGAGCACACACTCACACCCTCTTTGTAAGGGTCATGGTACAGCATTCTAGGGAACAAATTCTAAAATTCTCCCACACTTTTTCACAGACGGGGGTCATTTTAGCAGACTTCTCACTGGTAAGGGTAAGTAGGGAAATGAGGGTACATCTACTCCATGCTTGTGGCTTTTGCCCTGCTCCCTATGCTGCTTGCCGCTTTGTGCCGCTTTGGTCCCTGCACAAGTGATTGCTGAATGGCATGGGAAAGTTTCCTAATATGGGGGAAGGAACAAAGTAGCCCTGCCACAGAACCTTTGGCAGAGGGTTACCGAGTACCTCCAGGAAACTTTCCTGGAGATTTCCCGTGAGATCTCGGTGTGCATCAACACCCTGTTCCGCTGTACTGATTAACTACACACAGAAATGTCCAGCTCCCAGAAACACAGCCAGCCTCCCACATTTCTATGCCCTGAACCCACCTCCATACGACACAAGCCACAGCCATTTACCAGGGGTCTCATCTTCTACTTCTTGCTCCCCGGAGAGCAACTGCTGAGACTGGCTGGACACCTCTACAGTGGAGAACAGTTCCTGGCTGCCTGCCCCACTGAGCGACCCCGCCAGGAGCTGCACATCCTCATATAACTCCACCTCTTCATCAATAACTTCATCCTGTGGGTTAGGTCCTCTTTCTGCCACCTCTGTGCCCTCCAGAGTATCCACAAGGCTCTTGGCGATGGAGATGGGGTCACCAGCGAGGATAGCATCCAGCTCCTGAGAGAAACGGCAGGCCTTAGGTGAAGCACCTGAGCGATGGCTTGCCTCCCTTGCCTTATGGTACACCTGCCTCAGATCCTTTATCTTCGCTGTGCACTGCAGCATGTCCCGATCATAGCCCTTTTCACACAAGCCTCGAAAAATCTGCCCCTAGGTATCCCAATTCCTATGGCTCAAGCGCAGCTGGGACTGCACAGCCTCCTCTCCCCATAAACTGAGCAGATCCAACAGCTCTGCAGTGGTCCAAGCAGGAGAGTGTTTGCTGCAATAACCCGCCATGGTCACCTGGACAGATGCGATGAGCCAACAGGAAATGGAATTTCAAAAATTCCCAGGGCTTCTCAGGGGGAGTGGCGAATGGTAGTTTACTTGGCTGCCGGGCAGTGGAGTTCAAACTGCTGGCCAGAGCAGTTAGGATGGGCATAGTGGGACACTTCCTGGAGGCCAATAAAAGCCATGAAGTCAAGCGTGGTGTCTATACTGGCACTTTGTCAACAAAAATATAGAGGAAAAAGACGTAAGTCTCTCTTGAGGGTAGATGTATTTTGTCACCAAAACCAGGCATTTTCCCAACATAAGTCACCTCACAGTGTGTACGCACTCACTGTTTTGGTCGACAAAGGGCAGTTTTGGCGACAAAACTTGGTAGTGTAGACAAGGCCTATGTATCTGTACTTCAAATATAATTACACCTGGGTAACGCCCACAAGACAAGATACTTTCAGTCTAGATAGTAGGTGGTGAAGGGCCTATTCAAGGTAATGGGCCATTAGGAAAAACAATAGGGGGATAAGTTTCTCCTAAGGCCACCTGGTGAGCCTTTCTGAGAACGCTACAGACAGCCTGTGAGCGATGGCTGCTATGACTCTACAAGAACATGTGACCAAAAGAGACTATCTTGGGATGTCAGTATTCTTCCACAAACTGGTCTGGGAACCAAGCTTTGGAACAAAGGGTTCCCGCCGTATGTAAAAGCTATATAAGGCAGGGAGTGACATCATATGTGGTTCTTCACTCCCCACACAAGAGGACACCTGGAAACACCTGAGGAACAAAGACTGAGCTGCGGGAAGTGCTGGACTCAGGCTAAAGGGATTTATAGCCTGTGTGTGAAACACCTGGGGATTCCAGGCTGCAAAGCAAGTGTAGCTGGTGCCTCAAGAATCTACCAGTCTGAGTATACCATCAGTTAAGGTGAGAATCTGCTATTCATAACCAGTCTATTTAGTACAGACGTGGGCAAACTATAGCCCGCGGGCCACATCCGGCCAGCGGGACCGTCCTTCCTGCCCCTGAGCTCCCGGTCGATGAGGCTAGCCCCTCTTCCCTGCTGTCTCCCCTCCCCTGCAGTTATGCCGCCATGCGGGCAGCACTCTTGGCGCCAGGGCTGCACACTCCTGCAGGGCAGCACGACAGCATGTCTGGCTCTGGCCAAGCGGTGCGGCTGCCAGACATGCTGCTCTCAGCGGCATGGTAAGGAGGCCAGGGGGTTGGATAAGGGGCAGGAGGTCCCAGGGGGCAGTCAGGGAGCAGGGGGCGGTTGGATGGGGAGAGGTTCTGGGGAAGTTGGATGGGGGGGTTGGATAAGCGTGGGCGTCCTGGGGGGCCTGTCAGGGGTTGGGGGTGTGGCTAGGGGTCGGGGCAGTCAGGGGACAGGGAGCAGGGAGGGTTGGATAGGGGGTGGGGTCCCAAGGGAGTGGTTAGGCTCAGAGGGTCTCGGGAGGGGGCGGTCAGGGGACAAGGAGCAGGAGTGGGGTTGGATGGGTCAGGGGTTCTGAGGGGGGCAGGCTGTTTGGGGAGGCGGCCCTCCATACACTTTTGCAACCCCGATGTGGCCCTCGGGCCAAAAAGTTTGCCCACCCCTGATTTAGTATATTAAGCTTAGTTTGCGTTTTTGTTTATTAGCTAGGTAATCTGCTTTGATCTGTTTGCTATCACTTATGATCACTTAAAATCTATCTTTTGTAGATAATAAACTTGTTTTAATATAAACCAGTAAGCTTTGACTGAAATGCTTGGGGAAAATCTCTGCTTGGTTACCAGAAGTGTGCATTGTCCTCCCCACATTGAGGGAGAGGCAGACCCGGTATTAAACCCATATACTGGCCAGATTTGACCAAGGCAGGATGGTACTGCTGTGGGATCCTAGGCTGGGAAGCTGATGGTTAGAGAGCCTGCGTGTAACTGCAGCTGGGCATGTCCCAGCCATGTGAATGCTGGTGAAAGTGCAGGCTGGAGGGCTTTGCAACTTGTCACAGCCGTATAGTGTGAATGGGAGCCCAGGCTGGTAGGTCAGAGGGCTCAGTGGTACCCCAGTTCCAGGTGGCACCCCGGGGGGAACCTGTCCCATTGGCTATCTGGCATCATTAAAGATTCCATGGCCAGTTTGCAAGAGTTGTGGAAGGGTTAATCCCAGTGTCCTGGCCATATTTCAATGCTGGGAGTTACAATATCCCTCCCTGAATTCCCCCTGCAGTTTCAGATGGATACAATATTTCTCACTTCCTGACCTACACTTGTTTGTATTTCTGTGTGTTGTTAAACAGCTCCAGTGTTCCAACCTAGATGTAGCTGCATTTCAGTGGTGGATAAAGAAAACTATGTATAGTTTGTATATCAGTTTATTTTTGCAAAACACTTGGGATCCTTTGAGGGTAAGAGATACTATTAGATGTAAGATATTGATACAGATTTTCAGATGCCATGCTTTATATCAGTTTTTATGCATATGAGGCAATTTTTGCCCCCCCCCCCCCCCCAAGAACCTAAAAAAACCAAGTGCATCACCTGCATTGGGAGTGGATGTATTTTGGTTGATCAGTTCCTGTAGGCAAACATAACTAGTTAAAATGTGGGGTGATGTTAACTGTGAAATACAAGGGAAGTTAGTAAAACCTTTTATTTTCTTATATGCCAAAAACAAGATGCCCACAAACATGTCAGGATGAGGATTTAGTTGCAGTTTTCATGGCCTGTGGCAGAGTGTGGTGCATGGAGTGCAGTGTTTAGCTGCTGGAAGTAAAAATGCAAGCTGATTTTCCACAAAGCGCTGTAGCAAGGAAGCCTAAAGGCACACAGACATAAATCCCTACCATAGAAAGTGCTCTTGTTGAGAGGTAGGTGCCATCAGGAAAGAAGCACTCTCTGCTGCAACTTCAGGATAGGGCTGGAAGAGGGTTTTGCTATGGAATCTAAACCCAGTTCGTACAAAGAGGTCTTAGGTCTGCTGGGAAAATGTGAACTCCTTTTTATGGATGAGGTTCAGATTAGTTCGACAAAACGTTCTCTCAGCCGTTCTGAGGGATAGCAGAGTAGGGAGCACTGTGATGAAGGGGGTAGGCATTATGTTAATAGATAGATCCAGATCCCGTGGCGCACTCTTAGCATATCCATTGCAATGTTATACATTTCCCAAATGGTGTTAATATTTCCTTGTGTCAGTAGTCAATCTTCAATTCCCAAATGCCACTTAACCAAAATACACATTTCCAAAGGTCACATATGTCCAGCCAAATTTGACTTCAGTGCTGAAGCTGGTGTGAGCAATCTACCTCCTGCTGAGCTGTCCAGTGCAGGGGAGGGAGTATTTAGGAGATCCTGAAGGGTTCCTCTGATTACTTGACAATATATGGCATCCTGGATATCTTCATATAAATCATGAGTTAGTGTGGCATTTTCCTTATTGTCACTATTCCTTAATAGCCACTTTACTTACTTAATGTCACTTTAATGACATACTGCAAGAGAGTCTATCAATTTATTCTTGAAATGGGGTGAAAATGGAGGAGTGGAGGGGTGTTAGTATGGCAGTGACTGAGTTAATCAGAAACAGGATCTATCTGTGATTCTAAATAGGATTGCTTGAAAACACTCCTGGTTTTTGGTTTTTTTTAATTCAGTGACTATATAAGTACATTGTGGGACAAGGGCAAGTCACAGACTCTTAATATCTTTATTCCCTTCCAAAGATATGCTGTCTTCAGACTGACAAACCCCAACATGTAGTCCTTTTCCACGAGACAGATTAAGGCAGCAATTGGCAGCTTCTGTTGGCATCCTACAGCCTTCATTAAATGAACCACATAGAATCATAGAATATCAGGGTTGGAAGGGACCTCAGGAGGTCATCTAGTCCAACCCCCTGCTCAAAGCAGGACCAATCCCCAACTAAATCATCCCAGCCAGGGCCCTGTCAAGCCTGAATTTAAAAACATCCAAGGAAGGAGATTCCCTCACCTCCCTAGGTAATGCATTCCAGTGTTTCACCACCCTCCTAGTGAAAAAGTTTTTCCTAATATCCAACCTAAACCTCCCCCACTGCAACTTGAGACCATTACTCCTTGTTCTGTCATCAGCTACCACTGAGAACAGTCTAGATCCATCCTCTTTGGAACCCCCTTTCAGGTAGCTGAAAGCAGCTATCAAATCCCCCCTCATTCTTCTCTTCTGCAGGCTAAACAATCCCAGTTCCCTCAGCCTCTCCTCATAAGTCATGTGTTCCAGACCCCTAATCATTTTTGTTGCCCTCCGCTGGACGTTTTCCAATTTTTCCACATCCTTCTTGTAGTGTGGGGCCCAAAACTGGACATGAACTTGTATATTTCTCCTTTAATGAAATACACTCATGCACATGTCTTTAGTTCCTGTGTTGATAGCTTATTTTTTATATTGATTATGTGCTTTGTTCTTTTTGTTTATCCAACTGAGTTACAGAGATGATATCCAAATGCAGCCTAGTCTTTCAAAGTATTTTCTTCAGCTGTTGCTAATTTTAGGTATGGACAATCATTCAGGTAAAATACCCAAACCATCTCCCAAAACTTATTGAGGGCCAGATCCTCAGCTGATGTAAGTCAGCGTAGCTGTGATCAGTGGAGATACACTGAGATACACTAGCTGAGGATCTGGCCCTGAAACTTTTATAAGGCTTTTCACTCTTCTTCCCCCAACCCCCAATTAATTTTCTTTTTTTCATGCACCTTTTGGTTTCTGGCAGGGACTGGACATGTCAATGTAATGCAAGAAGAGGCTGTTTTTGCATCATGTCCAGTCCTGGCAATGCAAGAAATTTGTATAAGCATCTAATCAAACATTTTAGCACTTTAACTGAACCAAACCTCTGAACCACGGAAAATTCACCTGTGACTTATTATTTCTGATCTTTTTCTGTTTAATTTTCTCTGTAAAATCCTAGGCCTGATTTAAGGGTATTTCATGTATTTAAAAGGACATCAGCCTGGAAATTTTGTACCTTTTTGTGTGTTACTTGTAACAACAATCTTCCCACTGGAAAGATTAGGGGGAAAACATTTTTCTGTGTGTGTGGTTTTTGTTCCCCCCCCCCCCCCCCCCGACACACACACAACGTTTTCCACTGTGTGTGTGTTTGAGGGTAGGTTGTGTCTAGTCTGTTTTGCTGTTTCCGGTTTAGTCAGTTTCCCCTGTTTGTGTGTGTCTTTCCCACAGCAAGAGGGAAGAGGAAAAACATTTTTTTTAAATTGAAAAATGTGATTGTAAAACCACAAAACCTGCAAAGGAGATTGAGGTGTAGGTGCAGGACTTGATCCTGCATTTAATTCATCTTTTTGAAATTGATTATACTTTAAGTTGTTGCTGTTATTAGTAATAGAGTTTATGGCCAAAAGGGGCCACCAGATTATCTAGTCTAACTTCCTGCATACCATGGGGTATGAACCCACACACTAAACCCAACAACCAAAATGAGATCAAAGTATTACAGTCTGCAGGAGACTAGACTGTTCTATGCCACAGGCAGAGAATAGGAGGGACTAAGGTGCACTAGTGCCCAAGGCCTCTGCAATATCAAGGAATGGATTAAATGAGATACACCCAAATAATCCCGCAAGTGACCTGCACCCACATGCTGCAGAGAAAAGCTAAAAAACACCAAGTCATTGCCAGTCTGACCTGGGTGCAATTCCTTCTTGACCCCACAGATCATGATCAGTTCAACCCTGAGCATATGAGCCAGAACAAGCCAGCTAAGCGTGAGAGAAAGAATACTTGGTTCCACCCTGGACCACCCTGTCTTATGCCCCATCTCCAACCATAGTCATCACTGACCTCCAGAGGAAGATGATTAAAAAACCCAGAATACATTGCGGGGGGATCCTTTTTTGACCCCTTCAGGTGACCAGCTGAAGCCCTGAAGCTTGAGCTTTAGGAACATAAAACATAAATTGGAAGGGACCTTATCCCCATCATCACAACCAATCCTGTCATACAACTAGACTCATGAATTTGTCCAGTTCTCTCTTAAAGCTAATAAGTTGTTTGCCCCCACAACTCCTATTGGGAAGCTGATCTAATACCTCACCCTTCTGATGGTTAGAAACCTTCTTCTAATTTCCATCCTGAATTTGTTCATGACCAGTTTATATCCAGTTGTTCTTGTGCCACCATTGTCCTTTAGCTTAAATAGCTCTGGCCCCTCCCTGGTGTTTTCCCCCAGATGTATGTATTTATAGAGAGTACTGCTGTAGTGCCCAGGTGCTCCGCTCATGGACCAGGACCCCATTGTGCTAGGTGCTGTACAGACTGAACAAAAGTCAATTTTGTCTCTGGGGTTTGTGTTTGTTTTTTGTTTGTTTTAAATAGCCTCAGGTGTAATATGAGATCTACCATGAAATGTTTGTGTCCTGGTATTTATTCCTTAATTTCAATGCTGGATGTGAGGATAGCATCTGGCAAGAACTGTCATTTCTATAGCTTTATAGAGATTTCATAGTGCTAATGGCTCTTTTCAGATCAGTGTGTTAGCACTGGGAAATTCTCATTCTATGCAACACAGGATCAAAAGAAAGAAAAACATTCCAGAACTGACTGTTAGTGCATCTTTGGGATTTCTGACTGAGTTTTAAATTAAGATACAATAGTTGGTCAGATATTTCCTATGCATCATCCTGACTATTGAGTTTAGCTGATATGTAACTACTGGCTTGAACCGTGGAAGACTGGCAGCTGAGCATTTTCAGTGCAAAGACCTCAGCACTAGAACTGCATTCAATTCCCCAGAGTCCCAGCTCACTGAGCTTCACAGAACAGGGCATGGCTTATCTGCATACCCAAGAGTTTTCTTGAGTTTTGTGTAGATTGTTTGTTTTTAAATGATAGGCAGTACCTGGCTGGAGACTATTGATACCAGTTGTAGGCATTATCATTAATTTTCACATTTTAAATTATGCAAATCCACCCAGAGGCTGCATAATAAATGTCTGTATAAATATAATTGCTTTCTGTTTAGAGATGAGTCTGAAACAAAATCCTAGTTCTTGGTACCCCCTTAACTTGGTGAAAGCTCAGCTCTTGCCCTGATCTTTGTGTCTGAGGCCCATCTTTATTTCTGTTAAGTCCCCACACAGCAAGTGTGTGCAAGCTCTTCTTATAGTGTATATGTTTGCATATATACAGTAAGTGTAAAAGTTCTAACAGACTGCTTCTTTCTCCTCTCACTACCTCTTTCAAATTCTCTGCATGCATTGAGGACTGCACTGATCTTACATACAGCAGTTCTTGCACTGGAGAAAGCTTTCTCCAGCGAATCCCATCCCTGTGTCTATCCTGTGGGGAGGTTCTTCAAGATAATAAATCCCCTTTGCCTTCTCATTTCTTGTAGTGAGGCAGTCTGGGAGAATATGGCCCGCATGTGCGTGAAGACTCACAGGCTGGATGTTGCCAAAGTTTGCCTCGGAAACATGGGTCATGCCAGAGGAGCTAAGGCATTAAGGGAGGCGGAACAAGAACCAGAGGTGGAAGCCAGAGTGGCCATGTTGGCGATTCAGCTGGGCATGCTGGTAGGGCTTCCTGTGGCAACTTGCCCATTTTCTAGTAATAAGCAAAGTCCAGACTCAGCACTCTAAGTGAGATGTGCATGCGTCCTCACACTGAAGCCAATGTAACTAATGAACTTCCTGAAGCACTGACAAGTATTTTTGCAAAGTCTGGGAAGGGTGCAAAAATCTTGGAGAAAAGTAAATGCAACACTAATTTTCAAAAAAGTAAAGAGGGGCGATTCTGACAGTTATTTTCTTGCAAGTCAAACTTCTACCCCTATTGAAATGTTGAAATAAATAATAATGGGGATGGAGTGCACCCTCTAAACATGTAGGGCCCAGTTCTGCCACTTACTCAGCTTGAGCAGGACCTTGTTCTACAGTCAGTATTATGGGCACTACTCAATATGAGTGAGTGTGGCAGAATTAGACCTTTAGAGATTACAGAATCATGAGACATAAGCAGCGTAGGCTTATAACAAATGAATCTTCCCAGGCAAACATGATTGTTTTTAAAAAACATATATAGCAATAAAAATAGTGGGTGAAGAAAACATTGTTTAGGTAATATATATTTGGATGTTGTGAAACATTTGATATGCTATCTCACATACCTTAGGGCTTGATTCTGCTGTCCTTTATCACTCTGGACTGGTCTAGACTAAAATAATGGTGTCTTCTTAAAATGGGTTAGCTAAAACATTTTAACTCACGTTTTCAAACTGGAGTGTAGAAAAGGCAAGTTGTATTTTAACGTGTTAGGTGATAGAGGAGAAACTTATTGACTAGCCAACAGTTCACCCTCCACCAGCTACGACATGTTAAAATACAACTTGCCCTTTGGATACCTTTTATCAGGGTTTAAACAAGCCCTTTGAATAGCACCTTTACTCCACCAGTAAAATTGGGACCTACACTGGCTTTGAGATTCACGTTGTCATGTGGATTGAAAACTAGCTGGAGAACTGTAAATTAAGGGTAACGATAAGCAGCCATGTACTGGTACCAGGTTAGCTCTTATTTAGTGTCTCCATTAATGATCTGTATAAGAAGGACTAAACAGCATTTTAACAAAATTCACAGATGATACTAAATTGAGAAGCATTGCAAATACTATGAAGGGCACAGAAATAATAAAGGGTCCAAGAGGTTAAAAACATGGGTAGAAAATGAAAAAAGACATATCTTGGAAAAATACAAGCTGATACATCTAGGAAAATTATACTCAGTGGGGAGTAGAAAGCTGGAAAGCAGCACAGCTGACAGAGACCAAAGTTCATTGGAGACCACAAATTAGATAAGAAATTGCAATGGAACACATCAGCAAAAACTGCCAGTGCAATTTTGGGCGCTGTTTTCAGAGGCACCACATCTTGGAGCTTTGATTTCATGGTCTGTCTACACATCTGTGGTGCAACTGCACCTGGAGTATTGCTTTCAAATTTAAGCATCTTATTGCCAGAAAAATATTAATGAACAGGAGGAAGTTCAGAGAAAACCAACTCAAATTGTTAGGATCCTGAAATGGATTCATATACAAGAGGAAAGATTTGAAAGAGATGAATATGTAGAATTTGGCTAAGAGCAGAATGTGCTAACAACCTACAAATATTTGAAGGGTATGAATGGTGGAGGAATTGTTCTGGGGGGTATAAAGGTATATAACTAGGAAAATTCAGGCTGGATATTTGTAAAAAGCTTTGTGACAGTGAGATTTATTAGGCTCAACGGAAGTGGGGAAAGCCCCTTCGCTCAGACATTTAAAACTAGTCTGGGGGGAAGACACTAGCAAATGTTCTGTAGAAAACAATCCTACATTAGCAAGGAGAGGGTCTAGAATAGGACCAAACAGGCCTCTTCCATATCTAGGGTCTATTCTTCTCTGAAAAGAAATTGGAATCAGTAGGAAACACACTGTGGCAGGACAGAAGGAACAATTTCTATCTCCATTACTGTATACAGAACTCAGCTAGAAAGCAGTTGGGTGAGGCAGGAAAAGTCCTTGACACAGTAGGAGTCCATCTCAAAGATTAAAAATAGCAGTTTTAAATTTGTTCATTGCTTGTGTCACCATGGGCCAAATCCTAAGGCTCTACCTCTAAATGAAGTCATTGGAAGTTTGGCATAAGTAAAGGCGTCAGGTTTTGCTCTGCATTAATAATCTAAGAACATAATCCATGTCTGAGAGACCTGATGTGGAGTGAGAGGGTTACAGAATCATAGACTTTAAGGTCAGAAGGGACAATTATGATGGTCTAGTCTGACCTCCTGCACAATGTAGGCCACAGAATCTCACCCACCCACTCCCATAACAAACCCCTAACCTATGGCTGAGCTATTGAAGTCCTCAAATTGTGATTTAAAGACTTCAAGGTGCAGAGAATCCTCCAGCAAGTGACCCGTGCCCCATGCTGCAGAGGAAGGTGAAAAACCCCCAGGGCCTCTGCCAATCTGCCCTGGAGGAAAATTCCTTTCCGACCCCAAATGTGGCGATCAGCTAAACCCTGAGAATGTGCGCAAGACTCACCAGCCAGACATCCAGGAAAGAATTCTCTGTAGTAACTCAGATCCCACCTCATCTAACATCCCATCACAGGCCATTGGGCATATTTACCGCTAATAGTTGAAGATCAATTAATTGCCAAAATTAGGCTATCCCATCATACCATCTCCTCCATAAACTTATCAAGCTTAGTCTTGAACCCAGATATGTCTTTTGCCCCCACTGCTCCCTTTGGAAGGCTGTTCCAGAACTTCACTCCTCTGATGGTTAGAAACCTTCATCTAATTTCAAGTCTAAACTTCCTGATGGCCAGTTTATATCCATTTGTTCTTGTGTCCACATTGGTACTGAGCTTAAATAATTCCTCTCCCTCCCTGGTATTTATCCATCTGATATATTTATAGAGAGCAATCATATCTCACTTCAGCCTTCTTTTGGTTAGGCTAAACAAGCCAAACTCTTTGAGTCTCCTTTCATAAAACAGGTTTTCCATTCCTCGGATCATCCTAATAGCCCTTCTCTGTACCTGTTGCAGTTTGAATTCATCCTTCTTAAATATGGGCGACCAGAACTGCACACAGTATTCCAGATGAGGTCTCACCAGTGCCTTGTATAACGGTACTAACACCTCCTTATCTCTACTGGAAATACCTTGCCTGATGCATCCCAAGACTGCATTAGCTTTTTTCACGGCCATATCACATTGGCGGCTCATAGCCATCCTGTGATCAACCAATACTCTGAGGTCCTTCTCCTCCTCTGTTACTTCCAAGTGATGCATCCCCATCTTATAACAATAATTCTTGTTATTAATCCCTAAATGCATGGCCTTGCACTTTTCACTATTAAATTTCATCCTATTACTCCAGTTTACAAGGTCACCCAGATCTTCCTGTATGATATCCTGGTCCTTCACAATACCTCCCAGCTTTGTGTCATCTGCAAACTTTATTAGCACATTCCCACTTTTTGTGCCAAGGTCAGTAATAAAAAGATTAAATAAGATTGGTCCCAAAATCGATCCCTGAGGAATGCCACTAGTAACCTCCTTCCAGCCTGACAGTTCACCTTTCAGTATGACCCGTTGTAGTCTCCCCTTTAACCAGTTCCTTATCCACCTCTCAATTTTCATATTGATCCCCATCTTTTCCAATTTAGCTAATAATTCCCCATGTGGAACCGTATCAAATGCCTTACTGAAATCGAGGTAAATTAGATCCACTGCGTTTCCTTTGTCTAAAAAAATCTGTTACCTTCTCAAAGAAGGAGATCAGGTTGGTTTGGCACGATTTATCTTTTGTGAAACCATGTTGTATTTTGTCCCAATTACCATTGACCTCAATGTCCTTAACTACTTTCTCCTTCAAAATTTTTTCCAAGACCTTGCCTACTACAGATGCCAAACTAACAGGCCTGTAGTTACCTGGATCACTTCTTTTTCCTTTCTTAAAAATAGGAACTATGTTAGCAATTCTCCTGTCATATGGTACAACCTCTGAGTTTACAGTTTCATTAAAAATTTTTGCTAATGGGCTTGCAATTTCATGTGCCAGTTCCTTTAATATTCTTGGATGAAGATTATTTGGGCCCCCTGATTTAGTCCCATTAAGCTGTTTGAGTTTGGCTGCTACCTCAGATGTGGTAATATCTACCTCCATATTCTCATTCCCATTTGTCATCCTACCATTATCCCCAAGATCCTCATTAAAGACTGAGGCAAAGTATTTGTTTAGATATTGGTCCATGCCTAGATTATCCTTAACCTCCACTCCATCCTCAGTGTTTAGCGGTCCCACTTCTTTCTTTGTTTTCTTCTTATTTGTATAGCTATAGAACCTTTTACTATTGGTTTTAATTCCCTTTGCAAGGTCCAACTCTACTTGACTTTTAGCCTGTCTCACTTTATCCCTACATGTTCTGACCTCAATAAGGTAGCTTTCCTTGCTGATCCCTCCCCTCTTCCACTCCTTGTAGGCTTTCTGCTTGTTCTTAATCACCTCTCTGAGATGCTTGCTCATCCAGCTTGGTCTATAACTCCTGTCTATGAATTTTTTCCCCTTTCTTGGGATGCAGGCTTCCGATAGTTTCTGCAGCTTTGATTTAAAGTAATCCCAGGCCTCCTCTGCCTTTAGATCCATAAGTTCTTCAGTCCAATCCACTTCCCTAACTAATTTCCTTAATTTTTGAAGGTCAGCCCTTTTGAAATCAAAAACCCTAGCTGCAGATTTATTTTTGTTAATCCTTCCATTCAGTTTGAACTGAATTAGCTCATGATCACTTGAACCAAGATTGTCCCCTATAACCATTTCTTCTATGAGGTCCTCACTACTCACCAAAACCTAATCTAAAATGGCATCCCCTCTAGTCGGTTCAGCAACTACTTGATGAAGGAATCCATCAGCTATCGCATCTAGGAAAATCTGAGCCCTATTATTATTACTAGCACTCGTCCTCCAGTCTATATCTGGGAAGTTAAAGTCTCCAGTGATCATACAATTCCCATTAGTATTTACTTCATTAAAGAGGTCTCTATCCATATCCAAATTGGATCCCGGTGGTCTATAGCACACCCCAAGCACTATCCCAGGGGAGGCTCTAGTAGCTTTCTTCCCCATTGTGATTTTTGCCCAGACTCTGTCTTATCCATTCCATCACTTATTTCTTTACAGCCTACCTCATCATTGATATACAATGCTACTCCACCACCTTTGCCTTTATTTCTGTCTTTCCTAAACAGCACATACCCTTCAATACCTGTACTCCAGTCATGACTACTCTTCTACCATGTTTCTGTTATCCCCATAATATCTGATTTCACTTCCTGCACCAGTAGCTCTAGTTCCTCCATTTTGTTACCTAGGCTCCTCGCATTAGTGTACAAACATCTTAATTTTTGCTGTTTGGCTTCGCTCACATTCTTTACCCAATTAGGGACAGACATTCTACCGCCCTTATAACCTATTAGACTGGTATCTACACTACCCTTCTTCCTTATGTCCATTCTCCTACCCACCGCTGTATCCTTTCTTACTTCGTTTTCTTCTCTCTCAATGTTAAAATCTGGCGTGGAGATTACATGGACATCTCCCCCAAATTCCTAGTTTAAAGCTCTCTTAATCAGTTGTGCCAGCCTCCATCCTAGAAGTCTATTTCCCTCCCTACTCAGGTGAAGTCCATCCCAAGAGAACAGTCCTCTGTCCATGAATGCTTCCCAGTGGCCAGTCTCCAAGAGCTGAATCCTTGTTGGTGAGAAAACAGCTACAAAGTTAGCAACGCTCTCCCAAACTCCTTAACTGGGGTAATGGGTCTCTCCTACCGCAGCCCAGAATGGTTATGCCAGCGAGTAACCCCAATATGAGACATTTGATAACCTCCATTATCAAATGGCTTAGTGTTGTGTCACAATCAGAGTTTTATGACTGGTGGCTACTCATGTCACTCCCACCCCTGGTTAATATCACCCAGTAAATGCTGGGATCTGAGTGCTTTCTTTATTTTCACAGAAACATCCAGTTTCTCAGTCACAATGCTGGTATTCCAGGATACATATATTTACTAGGTTCAAATCCATCTGTCTTAGTCCTTTTTACTATGCAATGCAATCCGTGGTCTGGAGTAATTAACTGCTCAGAAGTGCACTACCTATTATGGAATCATAAAAGATTAGGGTTGGAAAAGACCTCAGGAGGTCATCTAGTCCAACTCCCTGCTCAAAGCAGGACCAACCCCAACTAAATCACCCCAGCCAGGGTTTTGTAAAGCTGGGCCATAAAAACCTCTAAGGATGGCGATTCCACCACCTCCCTAGGTAACCCATTCCAGTGCTTCACCACCCTCCTAGTGAAATAGTGTTTCCTAATATCTAACCTAGACCACCTCCACTGCAATTTGAGACTATTGCTTCTTGTTCTGTCATCTGCCACCACTGAGAACAGCCTACCTCCATCCTCTTTGGAACTCCCCTTCAGTTAGCTGAAGGCTGCTATCAAATCCCCTCTCACTCTTCTCTTCTGCAGACTAAATAAGCCCAGTTGCCTCAGCCTCTCCTCATAAGTCATGTGCCCCAGCCCCTTAATCATTTTCGTTGCCCGCTGCTGGACTTTCTCCAATTTGTCCACATCCCTTCTGTAGTGGGGAGACCAAAACTGGATGCAGTACTCCAGATGTTGCCTCACCAGTGCCAAATAGATGGGAATAATCACTTCCCTCGATCTGCTGGCAATGCTCCTACTAATGCAGCCCAATATGCCGTTAGCCTTCTTGGCAACAAGAGCACACTGTTGACTCATATCTAGTTTCTCGTCCACTGTAATCCCCAGGTCCTTTTCTGCAGAACTGCTGCTTAGCCAGTTAGTCCCCAGCCTGTAGCAGTGCATGGGATTCTTTCATCCTAAGTGCAGGACTCTGCACTTGTCCTTGTTGAACCTCATCAGATTTCTTTTGGCCCAATCCTCCAATTTGTCTGGGTCTCTCTGGACCCTATCCTTACCCCTACCCTCCAGCATATCTACCTCTCCCCCCAGCTTAGTGTCATCAGCGAACTTGCTGAGGGTGAAATCCATCCCATCATCATCTAGATCATTAATGAAGACGTTGAACAAAACTGGTTCCAGGACCGACCCCTGGGGCACTCCGCTTCATGCCCAATGATCCGTTGAGCCCAACGATCTAGCCAGCTTTCTGTCCACCTTATAGTCCATTCTTCCAATCCATACTTTTTAAACTCGCTGGCAAGAATACCTTGGGAGACCGTATCAAAAGCTTTGCTAAAGTCAAGTTATATCACGTCCCCCACTTCCCCATATCTACAGAGCCAGTTATATCATCATAGCTTTCTGATTGCCTTCTATCACTCATTACTGCTTAGATATAATCTCTGTAAAGTACTCTTCAAATCCAGATAACTTTTCACTGTTTGTTCGCTCTCCTTTCAGGAAGATGCAGAGCGGCTGTACAAGAATTGCAAGCGCTACGACCTCCTGAACAAGTTCTACCAGGCTTCTGACCAGTGGCAGAAAGCTATGGAAGTAGCTGAGACTCATGACCGGGTTCACCTGCGCACCACGTACTACAACTATGCCAAACACCTGGAGGCCACTGCAGAGTGCAATATTGCACTTAGCTAGTAAGCAGCTTCCCGTAGAAAATGCCGAGCACCTAGAGCTTAGTTCTGAACACAAGAAATCCTGAGTTTTAGCACACTGTTGTGGACAGCAGAGGCAAAATTGGTAGGGCTGTCTGGAGGGTGCCTGCTACTGTGTCTCAGTTTCCCCAATTGCCAGGTTTATTTCAATAATAGTTTGAGATCCTCAGATGAAAGGTGGCAGAAAAGGGGGGAAAAAACTGGTTAAGTGACTTACCCAGGATCACATGGGAAGTCTGCAGTGGAGTCAAGAATAGAACTTGGCTTTCCTGTCTCCAAATCCTATGCTTTTAATCACTAGTCCAGCCTTCACTTTTTCACCTTGTTGTATGCATTAGCCTTTGTGTTGGAGAGTTCTTGACCCACCTGGCACCCCAGGGATTCATTGTGGCTCATGTGTTATGAACCTGATGCTTATGTGGCACCCAGAGTTCTTTTCAGTGGCTACTGAGATCCTGGGAAAGTTGGTGGGAGAGTTGTTTTTGTGGGTTTTTTTTGTTTTTAGAATGCATCATACTGGTTTAAATTTTATTTTATGCCTGGCTCCCTTATTATATAAGGTCACAAAATGGAGTAAATAAGGGTTTTGTATGTGAGGCGATGCGAGCAGATGATGTGATTCAGTTAATGGGGAAGAAGGAGGGGAGAAAGTTGCAGATAGATGGGTTAGTACACTTCAAGGAGCAACCTTCCAACTGTGGAGTAGAGGGTGAAATTGCAGTGGAGATGAGCAGGCAATATGAAGACTTGTGTATGAAGTGAGGAAACAAGATCTGTATTGAATATCCTTTACTGTCTCTTACCCAACCTCCCAATCATTCCTGGTACAGCTGTGCTAGATATTTGTGGCCATTTCCATAAGCACTTTGTTGCCCTTCTGTAGCACTTCAGACTTCTAGCATTTGGCTTGTTTGTTTTTGGGGCTTCGATGTGTATGTTGGCTCTTTGGCCCAAATAAGATTTTTGATTTTTCTGCACCCATTTTTGTCTCAATGATCTGCACACCTTGGTCTTATCTCAGCAGCACCTTGGCGTTTATTTTTCCTTGGCATATTGGCACTCGGGGGCCAGCACTGTTTCTGCAGTTGATGCTTATAGCACTCTATAAGGACAGAGTATTATTAGTATTGTTGTTAATTCTAGAGACTAAAGAACTAAAATAAAATGGATTAATATAGCAGTTGAGCAGTTTGCCACAAAGCACTGATCCACCATCTAATGTGCCCTTTTTCTACACAGCTATGAGAAATCAGACACGCATAGGTTTGAGGTGCCCAGGATGCTCTCTGAAGATTTACAAGCCTTGGAGATCTATGTCAACAAGATGAAAGACAAGTTAGTGCCATGTTACATCCTTCCTTACCTGAAGTGTGTGAAGGAGTGGTATCCTGAGGGGGGAGTTTCAGGTTTGAGATTACTTGTTTTAACGCTTTCCTGCCAGGCGTTCAGATTTTCCAGGTTAATTCAATAGAGAGGAAGCATGCTAGTAGGAAACACTTTTGCTAATGCATTATACCATCCAGTGCTGGAAGTTTGTTCATTTGTCCGCTTTGGTCATGAATCTTGTTCATGAGAAGGGGCCCCACTGTATTGTGTTGGAGAGCTAGTACTACTAGAGTTGTGACTGAGAGAGCTGAGTAACACAGGCCAGAGACTTTCATCCAGTTTCCCCTGTATTGAGCTCCATGACTTGTGTTTGACTAAAGTACATCTTCTTGAATGGTAGCCAGTCTTGATTTGAAGACTTCGAGAGAGAAAATCCACCACTTCCCCTGGCAGTGTGTTCCAATTATTAATTACCATCATCACTTATTTTGTTTCTTTTCTAGGAGCTTATGGAAATGGTGGGCACAGTATCTGGAAAGCCAGTCAGATATGGAATCCGCACTAAGATACTATGAGTTAGCTCAGGATTATTTCTCCCTGGTCCGTGTTTATTGCTTTCAGGGCAACATCCAGAAGGTAAGGCAGCCTGCTTCCCACTGTTCCCAGGAGAGTCCATGTTCTTGTGTTTAATCTGGGCATGATGTGAAGGATCTGGCTCTCTTTTCAGGCTGCTGAAATAGCGAATGAAACAGGAAACTGGGCAGCATCCTATCACCTGGCCCGCCAGTACGAGAGCCAGGATGAAATCAAGCAGGCTGTGCACTTCTACACTAGGGCCCAGGCATTTAACAATGCCATTCGCTTGTGTAAGGTATGACAGCATGTACACCTGAGTGCAAAGAGCTCACCACCAATGGCATCTCTCAGGCCACGTACATCAGGAAATGTAGCCAACCTGTGAGATTAGCGTGGGCCTTCTTATGTAAAGTATGATATACTTCTTTCTTATATAATTGTGTAGTTGATATTGGTTTCTACCCACATCTTCTAGGAGAGAAGGGGTCTGTAATGTGACACTCAAAATACTGACACCCCTTTGGAGCCCAAGTACCCCCCAAAAAAACCTCTCCTGAAATAAACCAACAACCAACCAAAAACCCTGCCCCAAGCAAAGTTTTGACCCCACAAAAGGGAAGACCAGAAACTCCATGAAGTTCACTAAAAGAAAAGGAGTATCTGTGGCACCTTAGAGACTAAGATTAGTCTCTAAAGTGCCACAACTACTACTTTTTTTTTTTTGCGGATACAGACTAACATGGCTGCTACTCTGAAACATGAAGTTCACTAGGAACTTTGCTGTTGCTCTAGATTTCATATGGAAGGTGGTCAGATACAGTGGTGATGGGTGGCAATATAAAACTGTAAGATAGGTAATTAATGGCACTATGAAGTCTGCTGTGCTGGAAGTAATCATAGATAGAATATTTGTTTGAAGATGGATCTTTACTTTTGAGTAGGAGAACAATCTGGATGACCAGCTGATGAACCTGGCTCTGCTGAGTTCCCCAGAAGACATGATAGAGGCAGCCTGCTATTATGAAGAGAAGGGGGAACAAATGGACAGAGCAGTCATGTTGTACCACAAGGTAACTCTGACTCAGCAATATATAAAGCTTTCAGTTGAGACCAAGACACTACAGTGGATGGCTACCAAATCAGCTGAATACCTGATTATCTGCATTCATTGTGGTCAATCCAATCCTGATGTGCAGCACCCCTTGTTAATCCATTCCTGGGCCCTCTCTACAGCTCTGCCAGTGCCCCTCAAACTGACCTGGAGCAGTACTTGCTGTTCTAATCATAGAATCATAAAAGTGTAGGATGGAAAGGGATCTTAAGAGGTCATCAAGTCCAGTCCTCTGCAATCAAGGTAGAACTACCTAATAACTAGACCATCCCTGACAGGTGTTTTTCTAACCTCTTCTTAAAAACCTCCAGTGATGGAAATTCAACAACCTCCCTAGCCAATTTGTTCCAGTGCTTAACTACCCTGATAGGAAGTTTTTCCTAATGTCCACCCTAAACCTCCCTTTTTGCAATTTAAGCCCATTAATTCTTGTCCTATTGTAAGAGGTTAAAGAGAACAGTTTTTCACCCTCATCCTTGTAACAACCTGTTATGTACTTGAAAACTCTTATCATGTCCCCCCTCAGTCTTCTTTTCTCCATCATAAAGAAACCCAATTTTTTCAATCTTACCTCATAGGTCATGTTTTCTTGACCTTTAATCATTTTTGTTGCTGTTGACATTTTCCAATTTGTCCACATCTTTCCTGAAATGTGGCACCCAGAACTGGACACAGTACTCCAGCTGAGGCCTTATCAGCGTGGAGTAGAGCGGAAGAATGACTTCCAATGTCTTGCTTACAACGCTCCTGCTAATACATGCCAAAATTATGTATGTTTGTTTGTTTGGGGGTAGAGGGGCGGCAACAGTGTTACATTGTTGACTCATATTTAGCTTGTGATCCTCTATGACCCCCAGATCCATTTCTGCAGTACCCCTTCCCAGGCAGTCATTTCCCATTTTGTATGTGTGCAACTGATTGTTCCTTCCTAAGTGGAATATTTTGCATTTGTTCTTATTAAATTTCATCATATTTAATCTTTAATCAGTATCAAAATTTGGTAATGAGTGATGGCTTTGGTAATATCAATATACATTCCCATGGGACTTGACTGAGTCCACCTATTTCACTTGTGACATACATCACATTTCAGATGATGTCTGGGAGATGAACTCACTCTTGTACTTTGTAGCCTCCAGCTGCATTTGTCCAATGCTGATACATCAGCCCCCATTCACTACAAAACAGTATTGGTGGGGAAGGCACTGCATCACTGCAGGAGACTCCCAGCACAAGCAATCAGTGCTTATTATATATCAATTAATACGGGTTGCTACTTAGCTGTGCAAGCCTCCTTTCCTCTGTCTGCCTGCCATAGTTGAGCAGACAAGTTCTGCACCAAGTGCTGTACTAGAGGCAGAATACAGAGAATTCTGTGTGTCTCTGGCCAGCCAGTAGGTCACCACTCTCTGAATTTATAGTGTGGTAGCTCTGCAGCAGAATGGCAGGCATGTAGGTTACGGTAGCTGGGAAGGGCTACTGTATGTTTCTCTGCACCTCAGGTTGGGTTCACTGGCCTTCGTAACTAATGGAGACCTTCATACAAAGCCTGCTGATCAAGAAGGAAAGGACTGGAGGCATAGCAACTGCTGATTTTGCCAGGGCTCCACTGCAGAAACCTGGCGTCTCTTTCCTAATGGCTTGGTGCCTTGGAATCTGTATGTAATCAGTACAAGAGGGGGGAAAACTAAAGGGTTCTCTCTGGTTTTGCAGGCAGGACACTTTTCCAAAGCGCTAGAGCTGGCTTTTGCCACACAGCAGTTTGGTGCCCTGCAGCTGATTGCTGAGGACCTGGATGAGAAGTCAGACCCAGCCCTGCTGGCACGCTGCTCTGACTTCTTCATTGAACATGCACAGCACGAGAAGGCTGTGGAGTTGCTGCTAGCAGCCAAAAAGGTAAAGCCTTTGCAGTGTTCCTGGGAACTTTACAGCATGTGCCCGTGGAAGAGCAGAGCTCAGGAGTGAGCTGGGTTGCATCCTGGGCCCTCACCACACTGCAACAAATCCCTAGTTGCAGAATTTCTATCAGGATTTTGAATTCCTCAGAGTTCTGTAATGCAGGGTTTTCGCTCAGCCCCTGATATAGCTACAGCCCAGCCTAGTCTTTCAGATTCAGAGTCGCCTCAAAGATCAGGGTCTTCAGCTGCAGGGTTTTGGTTCAGGGCCATCTCTGAAGTTAAGATTCTGCAGCACAACTTGATTAGGACGCGGACATCTGGCCTTTGCAGAGTTCAGATGCACCCATTCACACAGTTAGAAAAAGGCTAAAAAGTTATAGCATGCTCAGAGATTTGAATTCTAGCAGGCTAGATGTGGTTGGGGTCCTTCTAGTGCAGAACCTTTAGTTAGCAGCAGTTAATTGCTCTCTTCCTCTTCACCAGTACCATGAAGCCCTGCAGCTTTGCTTGAATCAGAACCTGACCATCACAGAGGAGATGGCCGAGAAGATGACTGTCTCCAAGGATTCAAAGGAGCTCTCTGAAGAGTCTAGGAAAGAACTGCTGGAACAGATTGCCGATTGCTGCATGCGGCAAGGCAATTACCACATGGCAACCAAGAAATACACTCAAGCAGGAAACAAGCTGAAGGTGAGTCTACATAGGTGGGGAGAAGCTACAGTACTAATGTTTGAACCCCTTGGCACTGGCAGGTGTGAAGCTCCACAACACACTTCTAATCTGCAGGTAAAAGTGATTGATTTGATGGACTAATCTCAGGGATACCACAAGTTGGTTTCAGACAAAAATACTCATGTTAAATAATACTTGCCAACCCACCCAGAGTTGCCTGTCCTCAGAGCTCAAACCCTGCAGGGCCCCTTTCTTCCAAAGGGTTTGCTGTCAGCATGAGATCTCCCTGTTCACTCTCCAACGTAGGGACATAAGTGCTCAGAAGCCTGGCATCTGCCCTTGGGGATTCTGCTGTGTGAGAGTGTTTTGGTAGAAGCAGCAGAATTGTACCTTAGTTTGTAGAGAGGGTATGCAGGAGTTTCTGCCTATCTCTGCCTGGTTGCTTGTGGCCTCATGTTTCTACATTGCTAACAGTAATGATTGTTCTCCCCTCTGTTTGCAGGCAATGAGAGCACTGCTTAAGTCTGGAGACACAGAGAAAATAGTGTTTTTTGCTGGAGTCTCCAAACAGAGGGAGATTTATATCATGGCAGCCAACTACCTACAGTCCCTGGATTGGCGAAAGGACCCAGAGATTATGAAGAACATCATTAGCTTCTATACCAAGGGAAAGGCCCTTGACCTCTTAGCTGGCTTTTATGATGCCTGTGCTCAGGTATGTCCCTGTCCATTCTCAGAGGAGTTTGGTTTGTGACAACTGGAAACAGGACACTTATCTTATTTGTCTTCTCTTTGTAGGTGGAGATCGACGAATACCAGAACTATGAGAAAGCACAGGGAGCACTGACTGAGGCATTCAAGTGCCTGTCAAAGGCGAAGACGAGAAGCCCTGTAGAGCAGGAGAGCAAACTGGCACTCTTACAAAGCAAGATGGCTTTGGTTAAGCGATTCATCCAGGCTCGAAGGTAATTTGCAGTGCCCAGAGCACACAATGTATATGGAAATCTGTATCTGAGGAAAGCTCTCTGCTTTAGCAGCAACAGTCCCATGCAGGAGACTAACTTCTGAAAGCACTCATGAGACTTTTGGCCTCAAGGAACCATATGGGTGTAGGGGATGACAGGTTGACTTTTGAGTAAAAGGTGAAGGTGGCCTTGAGGTGAGTGCCCCATCTGCTGATTTATGAAGCCTCTGCCTACTCTCCTCGTTAGAACTAAGATACTATGAGGATATCCATCTTACAGAAGGGAGGCTATGGGGCGTACACAGGTCTCGAACTGTGGTTCAGCTGAGAGCCAGATGTAATAAGGGAGAATTTGTCTCCTCCCCCCATGGGATATTTACAGTTTCAACCTGTTCTTTCACTAGAGTTTACTCTGAGGACCCCAAAGAGGCAATCAGACAGTGTGAGCTTCTCCTCGATGAGCCAGACCTTGACAGTACCATCCGCCTAGGCGATGTCTTGGGCTTTCTGGTTGAACATTACTTACAGGTGGAGGACTTCCAGATGGTAAGTTATTATTTGGGCATCATCCATGTTCCTGGCGCTGTACAGAGGAAGACAAAGGAAGCCCTAAGGAGCATACAATCTAAATGTTTGCATCCCTTGGGAATGCAGCTCACTATTGTACACTCTCAACCTTCGTAAGTGTAGAGGTGCCATGGTAGACAGCTACCCTTGGAGTATTTATGTTGACCTTTGCCGGGCAAGAGAGATGAAGTATCACTGCGAAGCACCGTGTGGTGCTTACAGTTTTGATCCCAATGTAGAGTATGCTAAAGGAGCAGCAAGACTGAATCCATTTTTAATCTGTGGTGGGAGAAAGAAGTTTACTTTACAGGACTTTGAGAGTAACATTCACAGAGGTGGCTCTTGGGATACTCGTAACCATTCCCATTAATAGAGAGGAGCAGTAGGTTATTTCTGGTCATTTCTCTGCAATTGCACTGTGCCTCCAACAGCCACCTGGCTGGCCCAGAAAAAATGGGAAATCATAAATTTGTAGCCATCTGGGGAAGTGGTGAGTCATTTGTTCAGAGCAGGAAGTGCCAAACAGCAGAGTGCAGAATGGCACAGGATTACAGGCCTTGGACTAAAAGTAACCTGCTGTTCTGGACCAGCCAGGTGCTGAGCATCATGCTCTCCTGCTCTGGCACTAACCTGTTTATTACAAGCTGTCTTGACTAGAGCCACTCAGAAATTTTCTGATGAAACTTAGCGAGAAGCTGGGAATAGGCGACAGGGGATGGATCACTTGATGATTACCTGTTTTGTTCGTTCCCTCTGGGGCACCTGGCATTGGCCACTGTCAGAAGACAGGATACTGGGCTAGATGGACCTCTGGTCTGACCCAGTATGGCCATTCTTATGTTCTTAGCTGGAAAATGATGATTCACTAGGGCAAAACATTTTGCCAAGTCTCGTGCAGATTTGATAACTTTTGCTGAACCAGTAGCAGGTTTCTGTGTGTAATGGAATGTGTAATGTTACACATCCATCCATTGGAAACCTGCTAGTGTTCTGGAATTGACAGCTCTGCAGCGGAGAGTCCAGCAGCCCCAACTGGAGCTGGAACCTGGAAGTCCTAAGACTGGCTCCCAGAGTCTGGGGCAGCCCTATGATGCAGACTATTATAGGGCTGCTGCCAGCTCAGGAGTAGGGCAGCCTGAGAGTCCGGAAGACTGAGTGTCCTTGGCCCTGTACTAATCTGAATGGCAGGGCTGCCCTGGACTCTGGGAGCCCTGGCTTGACCAGGGAGCATAGCACCCCCAAGAACCTTGCCTCCAGCCAGAGCTCCTGGAGCAGTGATATGGACATTCTTGTCAATTTTACATATTTAGTTTCAGGAATGCTCTATTTCACTATTTCTTAAAAAAAAAAAAAAAAAAAAAAAAAGTGGGTCTGAGAAATTTGGGTACCCTCAGAAGAACTGAAACTAAAATTTGACATCTCTGACCTTGACAGTGCTTCAGGTATCAAGGCAGAGGATGGGGTCTGGCATTGGAAAACCCATGTCCTCCCTTCCCTTGGATTTCAATGCTAATCCCAGTTTTTATTCAAAAACACTCTCATCATTCTAGTGATTGGTTTCCATGTTGTTGCTCTTCTGCAAAAACAAGTGAAAGTTAGAGGGTTTTCTAAAAGTTTAGGTGTTATGAAGGCCCTGGCTCCTGGATTTTTTTTTTTAAATCTTGGAAACGGCTGGGAGGCTCAAGTCCCTCTAGAGAGTCATCTCACGGATCTCCTAGGAATCCCCAACACTACTGAACAGCTTAGTGTGATGCCTGAACTGAGACTGCAGCACCCTCTGTGCTAATACCAATATTGAACAAACCCCACAGGTAGCTGAAGAGAGCTTGTGAACCAGCCCTGCACTGGTAACTCAGTTTGCATAGGCTGGGAGGTCTGAGCCTAGCAACCTATCTGTGGGGGGGAGGGATATCTCAGTGGTTTGAGCATTAGCCTGCTAAACCCAGGGTTGTGAGTTCAATCCTTGAGGGGGCCATTTAATGATCTGGGCCAAAAATTGGGGATTGGTCCTGCTTTGAGCAGGGGGTTGGATTAGATGACCTCCTGAGGTCTCTTCCAGCCCTGATATTCTGTGAATGCAACATATCTAGATGTTTTTTGCCAGGCTGCTGTGATATGAGAATAACAAGAACACATCTCATGCCTGATACCCTACCATCCATTACCCCTAGGCCTACAGATACTTGGAGGAGATGCGGAAAAGAATTCCATGCGTAAACCTGACCTACTATGTGAATGAACGGACCATTGAGGCAGTTCACAGAGGGCTGGGCATTCCCTGGAACCGGAACCCTGTCCCAGAACGAATTCGCCACAACAGTATTGAAGACAACAAGGAGGTGGAAGAGGATGTAGCTGATGAAGTCGAGGATCCCTGATTGCTTACTGTGTAAACTGGCAACATTCACCTTCAGCTGTGAGGAAGCCTGGCCATTGTTACAGCACCCAGCTACCTGGTCAAGGCTTGTTAAGGGCGGAAAGTCAAATACTTCACTTAATGCACAGCCTGATGCTGTAGTTTGCCTGGATCATACCAAGAAGATTAATTTGTTATGTATAAGCAAAACTGTTAAAGCTCAAGCACTAAGTCAGTGCAGAGGGACAGGTTGGGCCTCAGACAGCTACTATTAATCTTTCTTTTTTATTGTGCAAATTTAGAGATTTTTAATACGTCAATAAATTTTTAAGGAAAAAAAAAATGTCTGATTAATTAAGGCATCAGCTAATCCTAATCCCATGAGTACAGGAGCAGCAGAAAAGTGAGTGCTGAATCAAGCATATCTAGCTCTAACTGTCTATGCATACAGAAGGCAGTTTAGTTAAGACACTTTGCAATGATATGACAAGGCCTCAAACAGAGAGAGAATGGGCTCAGCAGGTGCCTGAGTCATGCAGAGCTGTGTCAAAATTCAAATCAGTGACCTTCTACAGAAGTAGGAGACTTCTTCCCCTGTTAACTAGTCCCTCTAGATCTTGCATTTAATTTAGCAAAGGATCACTTGGAGTAGAGCTTGCAGTTACAGAAGAATAAATTCTACCTCCTCCACTCCTGCGTAGGCTGGAGTTTGAGTAATTTATCCTGCACAGTTTTCTTAACTTGAAGCCTTTCCCAAACCAAACCCTGGATTTAAAGTGGATAAAGTTCAAAACCCTTTGCTTGATTTTGATTGGGGAAAATATTCCTAGTGAAATGTCAGGACCATTCTCAGTGGGCTCTGTTCTAGAAGGAGACGACAAGCCCCCTACCTAGTGACTGAATATCTAGATTAAGCTCTGCTTTGCAGCTCGAGGCAGGATCAGACCTGTCAGAGTCTCTCCCCCTCAATCTCACCTTAGCAACGTCCTTATCTATGGCCATGTCTACACTTTAAAAGCTTACAAAAGCACAGCTGTATCACTGTAAGTGCTTGTGTAGCTGCATTATGCCGCCAGGAGAGCTCTCCCAGTGACATAATAAAACCAGCTCAGCAAGCACTTATGCCAGCAAAATTTATGTCACTGAGGGGATGCTAGCATAGACATGGCCTTAGTTTCTCTTACAGCAAGGACTGTGTGTTTTCAGCAGCCACCTAAACACATTCCATACTACCTGATGTTACAGAGGAGGGTTGGAGTGGCTGGTTTCCTTTGTGAGATTTCACAAATATTAAGCAGTTTGGAATAGGATGTTAAAATGGGACTGAAATGAGTTATGCCTTAAGAACAAGACACTCCAGCTTTCAGCAAGTTTCTCTTTAATAGAATGCTAGTATAGACTGTAGCATGTGAAGTGCTCAATCTCCTTCCTCTGCTTGCAGCTTCCAACCATATTAAGCTTATTCACACCTGAGGAAAAAGACACCATGTAACTAGAAACTAGAGCCCTGCCTCCCCCACACCAACCCTGGCGGACCGAGTCTCTGCTCTAAGATTATGCACATTTTCAATACGCAGGAGCCCACTGGAGATGTTCACAATGTGTAACTCTTGACTAGAATCATCCTCTACAACGAACCACTCAATCCACAGTATTCCTGCCAACAACAACAAAAAAGTATGGATTGGATGAATGGACTATAAGGTGGATAGAAAGCTGTCTAGTTGTTGGGCTCAACAACTCGCTGTCTAGTTGGCAGCTGGTATCAAGCAGAGTGCCCCAGGGGTTGGGGCTGGGGCCAGTTTTGTTCAATATCTTTATTAATGATCTGGATGATGGGATAGATTGCACTCTCAACAAGTTCACGGATGACACTAAGCTGGGGGGAAGAGGTAGATATGCTAGAGGGTAGGGACAGGGTCCAGAGTGACCTAGACAAAGTGGAGGATTGGGCCAAAAGAAATCTGATGAGGTTCACCAAGGACAAGTGCAGAGTCCTGCACTTAGGATGGAAGAACTCCATGCATTGCTACAAGCTGGGGACCGACTGGCTAAGCAGCAGTTCTGCAGAAAAGGACCTGGGGATTACAATGGACGAGAAGCTGGATACGAGGCAGCAGTGTGCCCTCATTGCCAAAAAGGCCAACAGCATATTGGGCTGTAGTAGTAGTAGCAGCATTCCCAGCACATCAAGGGAAGTGATCGTTCCCCTCTATTCAGCCCTGGTGAGGCCTCATTTGGAGTATTGCGTCCAGTTTTGGGCCCCCCACTACAGAAAGGATGTGGACAAATTGAAGATAGTCCAGCCAAGGGCAACAAAAATGATTGGGCCTGGGGCACATGACTTACAAGGAGAGGCTGACGGAACTGGGCTTGTGTAGTCTGCGGAAGAGAAGAGTAAGGGGGAGATTTGATAGTAACCTTCAACTACCTGAAGAGGGGTTCCAAAGAGGATGGAGCTCGGCTGTTCTCAGCGGTAGCAGATGACAGAACAAGGAGCAATGGTCTCAAGTTGCAGTGGGGGAGGCTTAGTTTGGATATTAGGAAACACTATTTCACTAGGAGGGTGGTGAAGCACTGGAATGGATTACCTAGGGAGGTGGTGGAATCTCCATCCTTAGAGGTTTTTAAGGCCAGGCTTGACAAAGCCCTGGCGGGGGTGATTTAGTTGGGATTGGACTAGATCACCTCCTCAGGTCTCTTCCAACCCTAATCTTCTATGATCCCTCCCAGGAGGCTGGTAACTAGTTTGCCAAAGGCTGACTGCTGGGAGACCCTCAACCCTTCACTACAGGGATGCCATGGAGCTGGACCCATGAGGTAAATGGCCACATCCACTCCTCCTGTTTTCATGAAGAGAAGTCTTATGTGAGGTCTTCATTATATTTTTAGCTGAACATTTAAAATTTGCCAAGACTATAAATAGCTGGTGCAGAGTGTGTTGGAGAGGGAGACGTGCAGAGAGGATGGCAGCACTAGTCCACTTTCCTACATCTGTACACTCAGTACCAGATAGCAAATAGCTCATTGAGTTAGCCCCCACTACAAAGTCCAGATGTCAAGTCGGGCTCCCTGGCTTTAGCTCTACACCGCTCCCTTTTTCTTCTCCAACCAGGTGATTGGTGAAGGGGCCCAGCAGTACCTATGAACACCCAGTTGGCAAGTGTGTTAGGTGGAGGTCACCTCTGTTTTCAGTTTCCCCCCTACAACTAGGAAGGGATACTTCTGAGTTTCTTTAGCAGGTTCTCCATTAGCAGCAGATTCTGCCAGGCCAGCCTCCTGCAGTCTCCATCTGGGTCCTTCTCTGCTACATCTGCAAAAGAGGATGATGCCATTATTTGACGGTGGGAGGAAAACAAGGATGCTCTTTACAGTCCTTTCCTGAACTGCTGAAATCCAGTAACAGTGAAAGAAAACTAACCCTCTGGGCTAGTGTTCAACACTTCTCGCACTGCTCAGATTTAGGCCCAGAAGCTACTCAACTTATCTCCCGTGAGATATCTACACTCAGATTGCTTAGACCAAACAATAGTGTTAGCCTATGTTGCATGCTCACTCACCCAGGTGCACACTAACGCTTAGAATGTTAGTTCCAAAATGATTGGCAGCGGGGCAGGTGATGAAGGGGGCTTGGAAACCTGATATCAGGGCAAAAAGGGTTAGGTTTTAAAGCAGCTTCTAACTCTTGTGCGCACATATTCTGTTTGTACACAATCACCAACAAATCATATAACCATGTGCACAAATGGGTGTAGTAGAGAATAAGAATAGCCCTTAAGTATCGCTAGCAGTCAGCTGATGGAAGCGTAAGACAGGCCCAAGCGATGCTGGTGCCTTCACACAGACCTGGCGCTGTGAGCAGTGTGTAAATGAAGGCATTTGCAGAACATCCATGAAACTGTTATTCCAGGGGCCCATAATCAGCTCAAAGTAAAAACTCAGGATGCACTCAGGATGTCAGAGCAGGAGGGAGTCTGGAAGAGCAAAGAGTCTGTGTGAGGATATCCTGTACGCACAAGCAGTGTGCTCAGAGCCCAGCACTGTGTCAGCCTAAGCACATGACTCACACGGATGGAGTAGGGTTATTTATAAATTCAGGGAGAGCTTCAGGCTGGTGTTTCCATACTCTAGGTGGGGGAAGCAGCCACATGAGAGTGTACAGTCCCAGTTTATTAGCTCAGAGCCTGTGATATGCAACTGCAGACGATGTCATAGCATGGAGCCTGAGCTAACTATGCTGCAAGAGAGGGTAGGGAGAAAGGAAGGGGAGTAACCCTGCACCTCAGAAGTCCTGACATGAGAAGAGACACACTCCCTGCAAACTGCTCCAGGCCTCATGTGGGGTGAAGGGGATTCCCTCCAAGGACCTCTGCAGCTGAGCCAAAGAAGGGATCATGTCTTTTCAAGATGATGGAGTAACTGAATTTTAAGGACAGGGCCTATCATAACCTACCCAAGGGGATGAGGCAGAACAAGGAAAGTGACACATTAAATGCTGCTTAGAACTCTCATCCTCAAAATGCTCTGCAGCTGAAGCTTATCAGAAGTGACCAATGCAAGAATGATGTGCCTTCTCCAACCCAGGGCAGCTTCTCCCATTCAGGGATGGCCATTAATTCAGCGTTTCCCAACCGGTGCTCCCCAGCAGAGGGAGAGAGACAGCCCAGTTGTTTCTTGTTCCAAGTGCAGAGGAATTCTGTAGTACCTGCTGGAAACCACTGACTTTTTAATATCAGAGGGGTAGCTGTGTTAGTCTGAATCTGTAAAAGCGGCAAAGAGTCCTGTGGCACCTTATAGACTGACAGATGTACTGGAGCATAAGCTTTCGTGGGTGAATACCCACTTCGTCGGATGCAGACTTTCTAATGGCATCCAGGACACCGCATGCGTCAGATTGGTTCCACCTGGGATGAAATTAGAATGTAAAGTTTTTGGGGCAGGAACCAAGGTTTGTGTGTATAAGAGGGCTGTGCAGGCTTCTGGTGCTTGATGTGCTGCAATTATTATGCTCTTATCCTGCAATCACCACCATGCTATCTGAACTCTGCTGTGCACACTGCCTCTGTACAAACATCACCACTGAAACAGTGTATCTTCCTAGCACCAGAAGAGGCATCCACAAGACTAGTTTCAGACACAGAAAGGAGGTGCTGCTATTCCAGGCCTTCCCCTCTCCCTGCCAAGTACAGCTAAAACTATCAGCTAGTTAAAGACAGACAGACCACAACGCTCCTTGAACTGAATTCCTCAGACATTTACAACATACATGGAAAGACTCCCCTTGCTCTCAGGAACGTTATAGCAGAGGGAGGCAGATTCCTCAGCGCACACCATGTCATGGGAAACGTGGAGTTTCTGGCCCCTGTGGCTGCTCTTTCCCTTTAAGGGCACAGAGCTATATAACCTGCAGGGATCAGAGACCGGCTGTGTCGGTGTCACTTCCGCCCCAGCCCCCATGGGAAGCCAGTTTTCTAAATGTCAGGATGGTGAAGGAAACCAACTGAGGGCAGAAGAATAGTAAAGGGCCCAATTAGCACACAGAAGTGCATCCAAACCTAGCCCGAGGCTGAGAGCATACAGTGCCATTTCCTCTTGCAAGTTTCCAGCATGTCACCTCGAAGGCAGTGCTGTGTGATATGTGCTGCCACGTGCTGCAGGCCACGCTCCTGCAGTGCAAGCTGGCTGAGTCACTCACTCTGTTTTGTAGACCAGATGTTTGTTCTCTCAGCACTAGGAAAGTTGGAAGAAAGAACCATGCCCTCCTGCTCTCATCATTTGCCACCATGAAAACTGGTATGAGGATGCTCCCCATCCTCCATGCACCCAGTGCACCTGGGCTGTGCAAATTCTGCCAACCCAGGAGTACACTGGTTGCTTATCAGAAGTTCAAGGTCTGCAAGTAATTTAAAACACGAAGGTCCAGCCTACAAGTCAATGGAATATGAGGGGATATGGTGCTTGGCGTAAGTGCACTGTATTCTGGACCTGGAGTCTCCGTAGGCCGTATTTCCCTATGGAAGGTGAAGGTGACTATGTTAGAATACTATAGGCCATATTTGGCCCAAGGCTTGCACTTTGGATGCCTCTGCAACACACCCCCCTTGCAGCAAGGGCTGTACTGGATTGATAATTTGGCCCCTTCTTAACACAAATGATACATGCACTTCCACATGAGGCTCTGTTCAGCAGCACAAAGAAAGTAGCAAAACATCCGTTCACAGAATATCAGGGTTGGAAGGAGCCTCAGGAGGTCATCTAGTCCAACCCCCTGCTCAAAGCAGGACCAATCCCCAACTAAATCATCCCAGCCAGGGCTTTGTCAAGCCTGACCTTAAAAACCTCAAAGGAAGGAGATTCCACCACCTCCCTAGGTAACACATTCCAGTGCTTCACCACCCTCCTAGTGAAAAAGTTTTTCCCAATATCCAACCTAAACCTCCCCCACTGCAACTTGAGACCATTACTCCTCATTCTGTCATCAGCTACCACTGAGAACAGTCTAGATCCATCCTCTTTAGAACCCCCTTTCAGGTAGCTGAAAGCAGCTATCAAATCCCCCCTCACTCTTCTCTTCCGCAGACTAAACAATCCCAGTTCCCTCAGCCTCTCCTCATAAGTCATGTGTTCCAGTCCCCTAATCATTTTTATTGCCCTCCGCTGGACATTTTCCAATTTTTCCACATCCTTCTTGTAGTGTGGGGCCCAAAACTGGACACAGTACTCCAGATGAGGCCTCACCAATGTCGAATAGAGGGGAATGATCACGTCCCTCGATCTGCTGGCAATACCCCTACTTATACATCTCAAAATGCCATTAGCCTTCTTGGCAACAAGGGCACACTGTTGACTCATACCCAGCTTCTTGTCCACTGTAACCCCTAGGTTCTTTTCTGCAGAACTGCTGCCTAGCCATTTGGTCCCTAGTCTGTAGCGGTGTATGGGATTCTTCCGTCCTAAGTGCAGGACTCTCCACTTGTCCTTGTCGAACCTCATCAGATTTCTTTTGGCCCAATCCTCTAATTTGTCTAGGGCCCTCTGTATCCTATCCCTACCCTCCAGCGTATCTACCTCTCCTCCCAGTTTAGTGTCATCTGCAAACTTGCTGAGGGTGCAATCCACACCATCCTCCAGATCATTAATGAAGATATTGAACAAAACCGGCCCCAGGACCAACCCTTGGGGCACTCCACTTGATACCAGCTGCCAACTAGACATGGAGCCATTGATCACTACCCGTTGAGCCCGACAATCTAGCCAACTTTCTATCCACCTTATAGTCCATTCATCCAGCCCATACTTCTTTAACTTGCTGGCAAGAATACTGTGGGAGACTGTGTCGCCTTTCTGTCCTACAGACACTACACCCTGTTACCATCATCACCACTTCCCTCACCTGCGAGCCAGGACTGGGTCTCCAAGAACTCGTCTGTCATGTCCTCCAGCAGCCGCTCACTAGGGACACTGAGGAGGACGGAGGAGACTGCAGACAGGAGGCCCTGACGCACATACCTGGTGGAGAAGCAATGACCCAGTGAGAGGCTGCAGCTTCCCTCTCTTCCTTTCCCCTACACACCATGTTAGCTGCTCTTCTCCAGACAGTGTGTTTTACTGCAGTGCCCTCGATTTTCTCACAGATGGCTACTGCCAGCACAGCCAGACTCCTAGTGAGCACAGATTTAATCAGAGCTGGCAGACCTGGTCCCCTTGCTCAGCTCTATGCTGCCACCCAGCAGAGCTGGGGCCAGTCTCTTGCTCCCTGGACCAGAAGAGGCTGGAAGCCTGGGCTGGGGGTGAGCTGAAAGGTTACTAGATCTGCTCAATACCCTTCCAGCTGTGGAGGTTTAAATCCAAACCATTCAGTTACTCTGAGCTCCTGCAGAAAAAAGCACCTCGGAAATATCTTACATGGTGAAGCCAACTCAGGGATAACTCAAAAATGGGTCCAAAAGGTTTCTGCCATGCTTTCTACATGCACTGACTGCGCCTCTGGACAGAGAAGACATTCGAGAGGTTTCAGACCAAAAGATGAGTGAGGTGCCAGGACACAGGATTTGGCAATGAAAGTTCCACCTTAGCCAAAACTGTGATACAAGGGTTAAAGGAGAGCCCCAAGGACAGCCCCATCTCTTCTGCCCGCATGAGGCACTGCAGGCTTTGCTCTAATATGGAGCAGGGAGGGAAAGGGGGCAGAGGTGAGCTAAGAGAATGGTGCATTAAATCATCCATGTAACCTCAGTCAGGCAATACTCTCCACCTGAGATTGAAGAGTCCCAGTAAGAGCACCTGGCCCTCGAGCTGATCATCTTCCCATCACCAAAATAACCACAGAAACACGCAACTTACGAGTCTGTGTGGAAGCGCAGGGCCCAGACGAACTCCAGCAGTGACTTTCCCATGGCAGCAGCTGCCTGCAGGACAGGATTGAGGGGAACAGTGAATAGGTAGCTTCTCAACACTGACCCACAAGGGATATTGACTTGTCCACAGCTAGGACCACATGCAATGTGGAAAAAGTCACCCAGATGGGTCTCTGGGGAACCCAACGCCTCTTATAGCAGTCAGCACATACTGGGTTTTTTTCCTGCCTTCAGGCCCCTCTTGGGAAGCAGAAAGGAAACTAACTCAACCCCATTTTGCAGCTGGGGAAACAGGCAGTAAAGACACATGCCCAAGTACACGCAGGGAGCAGAATGCAGGATTCCTAGCTCCTAACCCTGTTCTCTGGCCAGCCCATCCCTCAGCATCTGCCAGCTGCTCACTGGTATGGCATCCCCCTACACACTGAGGTCATTCCCCAATGAGTGCAGCAGGCACCATGCTCCAATGCCACTTCAGAGGCCATCTCGGGGCTCACCCCCACTGCAGTCAGCAAGTGCTGCATTATGGGCCTCAACTTCCTTACCACAGCGTGGATGGCAAAGTACATCAGGATTGCCAGAGTGTGCACCAGCCTTCCCAGCACAAGGTGATCGTCTCCCAAAAGGTCAAAGGTCACCAGAGGCCTGCAATGCAAGACACACAGTTCCTTTGGGTTGGCAAGTTTTCTTATTGCCTTTTCAGACCTGCCAGAGCATGGCTTGGAAGGTCAGCAGGAAACACTGTGTCCAGCCGGTCACTGGCAATCAGTCCTAGAGACAGTGGCTACCAAAGTAAAATGGAGAATGCCTTCCGCCACATCTACTGGCTCCCATGCGCCTCCCAAAGTGTGCTCAGAACATCACTGCTCACTGTCTGGCCAGGGGCACTTCTGACTTGGCTTTCTGGTGAAGTCTGGCTGAACTAGGAAGAAATACATGCAAATGCCAAATGTTGTAAACAATCAGAACTGAGACTGCTTTAATGCTGTCTGTAACCTCAGGCAGGTTAGGACTATACCCAGGTCCTTAATTACCTTAGAGCATCCTTACCTGACTAACATTAAACTGCTGCCTAGATTTGGTCAACTATGAATCCAAGCACCTGGCAAGGTGGAGGAAGCAACAACATGGCAGTTATCCAGGGCCACAGACTGCAACTCCTTACAGTTGAGATGAAATAGCTTGTAGGAATGTTGCCTGATAATCATGTATAGCACCAAAACTTCAGTCATAAACGTCCTTCCATTACTGAACGAACTGTCTGGACTGTTAGTGTGTGTCAAAACCCCTTGTGGCCATTCAAAGGAACTACTGCTTAGCATCCTCCAAAAGCAAAGCATCACTCTCCATGCTCCACCTCTTTTCCAGATACAAAGCCCTGTCCATCAGATGCCTCGAGTAGGCTAGAGCCATCCAAATGCTTCTCGGGCATCCCCCATTGTACCTCCTGCCTATGCAGCCCAAATCCCTAGTTACTTCTGAAAACACCGGCCCTCGTCCCAATTCACTGCTGTATTATGGTCACTTTGGGAAGGGACGTAGCCTAGGAGTTTGAATCACAGAATATTAGGGTTGGAAGAGACCTCAGGAGGTCACCTAGTCCAATCCCCTGCTCAAAACAGGACCAACTAAATCACCACAGCCAGGGCTTTGTCAAGCCAGGCCTTAAAAACCTCTAAGGATGGATGTTGCCCCACCTCCCTAGGTAACCCATTCCAGGGCTTCATCACTTTCCTAGTGAAATAGTGTTTCCTAATATCCAACCTAGACCTCCGCCACTGCAACTTGAGACCACTGCTCCTTGTTCTGTCATCTGCCACCACTGAGAACAGCTGAGCTCCATCCTCTTTGGAACCCCCCTAAGGTAGTTGAACATTGCTATCAAATCCCCCCACCCCCTCTTCTGCAGACTAAATAACCCCAGTTCCCTCAGCCTCTCCTCGTAAGTCATGTGCCCCAGCCCCCTAATCATTTTCGTTGACCTCCGCTGGACTCTCTCCAATTTGTCCACATCCCTTCTGTAGTGGGGGGACCAAAACTGAACACAATACTCCAGGTGTGGCCTCACCAGCGCCGAATAGAGGGGAATAATCACTTCCCTTGATCTGCTGGCAATGCTCCTACTAATACAGCCCAATATGCTGTTAGCCTTCTTGGCAACAAAAGGGCACACTGCTGACTCATATCCAGCTTCTTGTTCACTGTAATTCCCAGGTCCTTTTCTGCAGAACTGCTGCTTAGCCAGTCGGTCCCCAGCCTGTAGCGGTGCATGGGATTCTCTCTTCCTTCCTAAGTGCAGGACTCTGCACTTGTCCTTGTTGAACCTCATCAGATTTCTTTTGGCCCAACCCTCCAATTTGTCTAGGTCGCTCTGGACCATATCCCTACCCTCCAGGGTATCTACCTCTCCCCCTCAGCTTAGCATCGTCTGCGAACTTGCTGAGGGTACAATTCATCCCATCATCCAGATCATTAATAAAGATGTTGAACAAAACCGGTCCCAGAACCAACCCCTGGGGCACTCTCCTTGATACCGGCTGCCAGCTAGACAGTTGAGCCCTACAATCTAGCCAGCTTTCTATCCATTTTCTAGTCCATTCATCCACTGAGCTGTGGACTGGTATGTGGCACTCCAGGAGTTTTATTCCTGACACTGGCACAAACTCCCTTGGGGGCCTTGAGAAAGTCACACCACCTCTCTGCGTCACAGTTCAGTCACTGACGACATTAACAGAGCAAGGTCAAGGTTCACCCTCACAGTCATGTGTTGCCATAGTCCCTTGGTAAGCCAGGACCCCAAGCACTCACCATCTCACCTGTCAAAGTTCTGAATCAGGGGGAAGAAGAAATGTCCAGCTAAAGAACTGAATTTGTTTGGGCCACAAGCCGGTTCCACTAGAGACTGACCCTGTCCAAAAGAGAAAAGAGGATTAGAGAGGAGAAACAGCCAGCCACAGTAAGTGTCTCTGAAAGGGTTACATGACCTCACTCCTCGGTGCTGTCAGACCTCGCTGCTGCAGAGAGGGGAAAGCACAGTAGTAGCATTTTTTAGCACTGAAGTGTCTTTTGTTCCTCGCAGTGTCCTGACATTGCCTCTGACTGGCATTTCCCAGCTGGGCCTACACTGGTTCAACACTGCATGCTTGAGTCAAATTCCCCAGAGTTGGCTTCCCCATTTCCAATTCCTCCTCATCCCCATCTCTGAGGAGTTCTACAGAGTCTTGGCCCAGTCCTGTGGTATGGGAGGTGGAAACTTGAGGGGAAGCAAAGCAACATGATAAGTGAAGCAAAGCACAAGATAAGTGAAGCTCAGAAGTGAGGCTTACCTCCCAGTACAGGAGGTAAAGGAGCTCTGGAAGTTAATCAACAACTTCTTTCCATGCAAGACAGAGGGAAGCTCTGGGGGTTAGAGATACAGAATAGAGGTGGTTGGCTCCCAGAACGGGACTGGAGGAAGGGGCTGAGAAATGAGTTGCAGAGCCACAGCCCCCTCACAACCTCTCACAGTAGGCAGAGGGCAGCTCTGTGGACTGGAAGCGCAGAATGGAGACTGGGAGCTCCCAATGTGAGACATGGAGTCCAAGGTATAGGCACAGTCTTCTCTCAACATGGGGCAGCAGTGGGGATGGGGGTGAGCGAGTGCTTCAAGGAGCTGGATACAGCCCCCTGCCAAGAAGGCACAGAAGACTGTGGAGTTTTTTTTTTTAAAACGAAGTTACCCAGCCTTTGATGATGATACACTGGTCCCTGGCCTGGATAGGACTGAGCCAATTCTTGGAGTTAGCCCCACTGCAGCTCTCTCTGCTTTGTGGTATGAGGTGTTCCTGTATTTCCACTGTTGAGCATCCTGGCCTCACCTTCGCCAAATGGCGTGTCTTGCTTTTGATCCTCTCATCCACAACCCTTCTCCAGTCCTGGGAGCTGTCACTGCCAGGGACGGCCTGGATGCATGGACTCTGGACACTCCAGGGCTTATTTTTCCCAGAGGCCTGGGGCTGAGAGAGTTCCTGAGCGGCCAAAGCAAGGACCTAGATAAATGGAAAGAGGTTCCATTAGAAGAGGATATTCCTTCTCCTTAACAAAGAGACTAAGAGCAACAGTCACCTGCACTGAGCTGGTGGGAGTAGGGCAGGAATGAAGAGAGGGGCAGGCACAAAAGAGCTCAAGTGAGGGTGGAAGGACTGACCCCACAAGTTTGAGGCAACTGAGTACCTCTGAGATGCCGCAGGGGATATTCAGCAGAGGAGCTTAGCTGTCCAGCCGGGAAAGCAGACAGCAGCTCCTTCTCTAGGTACAGTTAGTGAAGTGGGGTGTCAGCATGGGGAGGGTGCCCTGGTTAGGAAGTTAACCAGGCAGCAGACTGAAAAAGCACCAGGAAATTTTAGTACACTCCCTAAAAACCACTGACTGCTTCCAGACAAGTGGTCACCATCCTGGCCTCTGCTTTGCCATCTCTTCCCTCACCAGTTCCCATCACAATTGTACAGCACGTTAACCTCTGAGGGCAGGAAGTGACGAGCAGTAACTGATGTTAACGTAACAGCTTCCCCCAGGCTGCTCCTATTTTGCCCCATTGTCCTTTCAATCAGGAGTCAAGGGATTACCCCAGCTCTTCTTCCAGAGACAGCGGTCTCGTGCAACGGGGACCCATGGATGGGAAGGTGAAAGAAGGGGAGGAGCTAGAGAACAAAGAGAAGAGTCACTTACATCCAGAATGTCCATGCGCTGACAGAGACTGTAGTTCAAGGAATAGAACTGGGAGGACAGATACTGCGCTACCTGCAACAAGTCAGGGAACAACGAGCATGAACCAATAACTGGGGAAGAAACCTGCTCCCCCACAACTCCTCCCCGAGGGCTGGAGTTCTAGAGAGGAGAAATCCTAACTCCTGTTAGTAATAAACCAGGAAAATCCACAAATGGGGAGAGAAGAACCATCCGAGCAGGGGAAATTCAGGGACTCGCACTGCCACGCCCTCCCAAGAAGAAGCCAATACCAACCAACATGACTCTGCCATTCTACAGCACCTTCCACCCGGGGTCTCCAAGTGCTTTACAATCAGTAACTAATACAACCTTAGCACGTCTCAGAAGCAAAGACGTCTCCTTTCACAGATGCGGAAACTGAGGCACAGAGAGGCTATGTGACTTGCCCAAGGCTAGCTAATTTGCCCTGAGACACACACACACACACACACTTCATCACCACCTCTGGACACTTCCTATCAAGTCATTTCAATGGTCTAAACCTCTAGCCCAGAGTTTCCCTCTCAGCTACTAACCCTCAAACACATTGGCTCCAATCGTTCCAGTTCACAGCCCAGCTGGTGAGGAGGCAGGACAGCTCTTCACACAAACTCAGCCTGCTCCATAATGGGTCATCCAGCCTACCATCATGGAAACTGCTTCTGCCATGCCAGCAAGAGACACCAGCTGCAATTGCTCAAATCCTTAAGCCTGTGCCTATTACGAGGAAGGAGAAGCCAGAGACTCACTGGTACTGGATCTGTGATGGTGACAGCCACTAGGGCTCTCTGACGGAGCTCCACAAAGCCCTCAATGTAGGTCTTTTCCTCCAGGTGCAGCAGTACTTTAGCCAACTCCATGCTCACCTGCACAAAATACAAAAGCAGAGAGGCCACCTTCTGGGCTGCAAGCTCTTCCCGCCCCTGAGGGTTTACAAAGGAAGATGCAGATACAAACTTCATTTTGGCTGCCTCTGAGAGAGGATTGGACATGAAGAGGCAGGGCCTGAGTATTAGACACAGCAGAGGACATGACAAGCCAGGGTGCCACTGAGGTAGGACTGCTCAAAGAAATGACTAACCTCTTGGTTGATGTCCATGCCCCTTTAAAACATGGCTTTTGGAAGAACCTTAGTGGCAAGGAATGGAGAAGACACCTTAGTAAAACCTACAGTGCAGTAAGTGATCCCTCTAGTGGCCAGCCCACACAACAGGATAAGAACCTATAACTGCTACTGTTACATCTCTTGTCAGTTGGTAGAGGCGCATGCTTTTGGCACTGGAAGACCCAAGTTCAGTCCCTGCAGATGACCCATGGTGAAGAGCCACTGCATCAGCAACCCCTTGTCCCAATTTCTCTCTGCCCACCCAGGCTCTGCATCTTGACTAGTCTGCCCGAAACATCTCTTGATGAGGAGCCAGAGAGAGTGGAACACAATGGGTCTGAAGAAAGCATAAAAGACATTTTGTTGTCTTCTGATTTGCATTGCTGCACCAGCTGAGGCTTCAAAACTGCTCCACAGGCAGCTCTGCTCACGCTGGACAAAGTGTGCCGCTTCCAATATCCTCCTCAACCCTAAGCTCACTGGAAGGCTCTACCTGTCTCCTGGTCTCCATTCCCACTGCAAAAGGAGTCCAAAAGAGACAAAAAGAGCCAGCTGCCATGCTGCTGCCTTCACCATGGTCTGTCCCAACACCAGGACAAGTCAGCCTGGTCTGTCGCTCTTTATACGTTACCATCTTGCACTGCGTTATGCCTAGCTTCCTTCTGAGGCCAAGATGGCAACTCTCTGACTAAAGCCTGTTGGAACAGCCCATGTGGCCTTACCTCTCTTGTAGTAGCTGAATTCCTTCGAATCAGACTCTCCAAAACCTTCATTGTAGCTTCCCACTTGTCTACGTCTTCAGATCCAGTTAGGACTAAAGATAAACAAAAACCAACCACTTCAGCTCTGCTAACCAGCTGTGAGAACGTTTTTACTAGCAAGAATCCCAGAGATATTCCCTCCCTTCCTGCTCTTCAAGAGAACGTTACAACCAAGGCCAGATGTAGAAATTCAGCATATGGTGTAAGAATCTGGATAGACAGGGAGATAGAGCAGAGGAAACTCAGGGGCATAAGAACTAACTGGTCTCTTCCTTCAGGAAGAAAACACCAACTCAGCAGAAAGGTCAGACACTAGGAACTAAGCTGAGGTTACTTAGGCCTGGTCTACACTACAACGTTAGGTCGACGTAAGCTGCCTTGCATAAGCCTAGTTGTGCACGTGTCTATGCTTAAATTTGTCTCCCACCGACATAAGCTCTCCATTATGCCGATGTAGTCACTCCACCTCTCCAAGTGGCATGGAGCCCTGGTCGATGTACTGAGGTCGACACAGCGTGAATGTAGACACCTATGATGTCCTCCAGCTGTTGTCCCAGAATATCCAACAGTGACCACTCCAGTCACAATTGTGAACTCCACTGCCCTAGGGGTCACGGAGTCCAGAAGTCCCATCACCCTTTAAAATCCCTGCAAACTTTTGAAATGCCTTTTCCTGACTGTCCAACTTGGGGAGCACACCTAGCAGTTCTCCACTGTTGAGTGCAACTGCCTGGCTGACCATGCTGGTTATATGTTGCAGACGCATGATGGCCTGGAGTCGATCTCCTGGGCCTGTGGAGAAAAGAGGCTACACAATCACAGCTATGGACCAGCCACAGAAACATGGACATCTACGAACACATCGCGCTGGGGTTGCAGGAAAAGGGGTATGCCAGCGATCAGCAGCAGCACTGCGTGAAAGTGAAGGAACTGCAGCAGGCATATCAGAAACTCTGGGAGGCCAACAGTCAATCTGGTACTGAGCCGCAGACCTGACGCTTTTGCAAACAGCTGCATGACATACTTGGTGAAGACCCCACTGACATCCCGCACAGCACCGGGGATACCTCGGAGAAGACTGAGTCACAGGCCGCTGCGTGAAAGGAGGAGGAGGATCATAGCACTGTAGGACTGGAAGGGACATTGAGAGGATGGGGACATGCAACGGGGGTGGTCCAGCTATGGTGAAAGTCAGGATCTGTTTGAGACTCCACTGCAATCCAGTCAGTCCCAGCAATCAAACATACGCAATCAAACATACGCAAGCCCGAAGCCGGGAAAGAAACCTCAAGTAAGCATGTAAATTAATTTCCCATTACAATGATGGCACCCCCAACTTAGCAGGACACGGCTGTAACATTCCCCAGGGTGAACCTGAACTGTTGTGTCCTCTTAGCTCTCTAGCCTGGGATGCCTTTTACATTGCTTTGCTAGTAAACAGCAAACTCCTACAGGCTCCATTCATTCACAGCTCACCAGCATGCAAAAGTCACTCCCAGCTGAATACATAAATGATACGCCTTGCCATCCACGAATAGATATAGGGCAACACCCACATATCCCTCAATCCCAGCCTTGCCCCACAGAAATGTACATCTTGTACTGTTCAGCAGCCCACTGGAGGGTACAAGCTCATAAATTAGTCCATCATTTCCAACAAAGGGTAATGAACATGCACCAGTCGTGCTGACCTGAGCCGAGATTTCCCGAACACTTTAATCACACACACTGGTTTAGATAAAACCGTAAAACAAGTTCATTAACTTGAGAAAGATAGATTACGTGATTTACAAGTGATAAGGCATAAAAGTCAGAATTGGTTAAAAAAGAAATAAAAAGATAAACATGCAAGCTAATTCCTAAACTAATGCAAGCTAATTCCCAAGGCTAGTAAGTTTAAAAGCAAAAAGATTTCTCTCACCAAAAAGTTTTCAACAGTCTGTACTGGCAGAAAACTTCCAGGCCAGTACCACTCCCCCCAGTTCAATGATGAAAGACAAAAGGACAAGCGGGGGGTGGAGGGGAAGAGAGGTACCTAGAGGCATTTTTCTCCCTTATAAATCTGACACTTTATACTGGAAAAGTCTTTGCTGGGTTATGGGGTCAGGCAGTTCTATGGCATAAGTGAGCTGCCACTTATCTTTCAGGTGAATTGTAAATTTCGTATTTCCAACTCCCCTACTGGTGAATCTGTGATTAAGCATCAGAGGGGCCGCCATGTTAGTCTGTTTCCACAAAAACAACGAGGAGTCCGGTGGCACCTTAAAGACTAACAGATTTATTTGGGCATAAGCTTTCGTGGGTAAAAAACCCACTTCTTCAGACGCATGGAGTGAAAATTACAGATGCAGACATAAATATACTGACAAATGAAGAGAAGGGAGTTACCTTACAAGTGCAGAACCAATGTTGACAAGGCCAGTTCAGTCACTGTGGATGTGGTCCAACTCCCAATAATTGATGAGGAGGTGTCAATACCAAGAGAGGGAAAATTACTTTTGTAGTGAGCCAGCCACTCCCAGTCCCTATTCAAGCCCAAATTAATGGTGTTTACATTTCATTTGCAAATGTAGCTCTGAAGTTTCTCTTTGAAGTCTGTTTTTGAAGTTTTTTTGTTGAAAGATGGCTACTTTTAAATCTGTTATTGACTGTCCAGGGAGATGTAGGAGTTTAGATACTTTACTGTCCTTTTCCCTCTGTAGAGAAGTAAAATGTGTGTTGTAAATGGCTTGTCTCGTTTTTGTAAAGTCCAGCCACATGGAAGTTTGTGTGGAAGGTTGGTTTTGTATGAGAGTCTCCAGTTTTGAGAGCTCATTCTCGATCTTCTCCTGTTTGCTGTACAGGATGCTGATCAGGTGGTTCCTCAGTTTCTTTGAGAGCATGTGGCACAATCTCTCACCATAATCAGTGTAGTATGTCGACTGCAATGGATTTTTTTACCTTCAGTCCATTTGGTATGCTATGCACAGGCTGAAATTGTGAACAAGCATCACTTGGCCCATAACCTCAGCCATACAGAACGCAACGCTGTCCACAGCCTCAGAAACAACTCTGACATTATAATCAAAGGGGCTTACAAAGGAGGTGCTGTAGACATCATGAACAGGTCGGATTATGGATAGGAGGCTGCCAGGCAACTCTCCACCACCACATTTTACAGGCCACTATCCTCCGATCCCACTGAGTACCACCAAAAGAAACTACACCATCTGCTCAAGAAACTCCCTGCTATAGCACAGGAACAAATCTACAGAGACACACCCCTAGAGCCCTAACCAGGGGTATTCTATCTGCTACCAAAGATCCAGGAACCTGGAAACCCCGGACGCCCCATCATCTCAGGCATTGGCACTCTTGTAGCAGGATTATCTAGCTATTTGGACTCTCTCCTCAGACCCTATGCTAACAGCACTCCTAGCTATCTTCGAGACACCACCGACTTCCTGAGGAAACTACAATGCATTGGTGATCTTCCCGAAAACACCATCCTGGCCACCATGGATGTAGAAGCTCTTTACACCAATATTCCACATGAGGATGGACTTCAAGCTGTCAGGAACAGTATCCCTGATGAGGCCACTGCACACCTGGTGGCTGAGCTTTGTGACTTTGTCCTCACCCACAACCATTTCAGATTTGGGGACAACTTATACCTTCGAGTCAGTGACACTGCTATGGGTACCCGCATGGCACCATAATATGCCAACATTTTTATGGCTGACTTAGAACAACTCTTCCTCAGCTCTCTTCCCCTAATGTCCCAAATCTGCTTGTACTACACAGATGACATCTTCATCATATGGACCCACGGGAAGGAGGCCCTTAAAGAATTCCACCTGGATTTCAACAATTTCCACCCCACCATCAACCTCAGCCTGGACAGTCCACACACGAGATACACTTCCTGGACACTACAGTGCAAATGAGTGATGGTCACATAAATACCACCCTATACCGGAAACCTACTGTGATAAATGGAGGGGGGAGGGGTAGCTTCCTTTTATGGACACCCAGCCAGCCAGTTAGCTATAAAGTCCCTCTTGGTGGCTGTTCTCTGCTTGCTTTACCTGTAAAGGATTAACAAAGTTCCCCAGGTAAAGGAAAAGGAGTGGGCACCTGACCAAAAGAACCAATGGGAGGGCAAGAACTTTTTAAAATGGGGGGGGGACTTCCCTTTGTTTTGTGTCTCTCCAGGAGAGAGGGGAAGATAGAGCAACAGGAATGCTGTGTAAGCCTTGAACCTGAGGGAATTGGGGATGTTTAGTCTATGGAAGAGAAGAATGAGGGGGGATTTGATAGCTGCTTTCAACTACCTGAAAGGGGGTTCCAAAGAGGAGGGATCTAGACTGTTCTCAGTGGTAGCAGATGACAGAACAAGGAGTAATGGTCTCAAGTTGCAGTGGGGGAGGTTTAGGTTGGGTATTAGGAAAAACTTTTTCACTAGGAGGGTGGTGAAACACTGGAATGCGTTACCTAGGGAGGTGGTAGAATCTCCTTCCTTAGAAGTTTTTAAGGTCAGGCTTGACAAAGCCCTGTCTGGGATGATTTAATTGGATCGGTCCTGCTTTGAGCAAGGGGTTGGACTAGATGACCTCCTGAGGTCCCTTCCAACCCTGATATTCTATGATTCTATGAACCAGGTATAAAAATTCATCCACCATACCTAGAAGAACTAATTTGGATAGGGAATGTTTAGACAGACACTATCAGGTTTATTTCTTATTTTGGCTTGTGGATCTCCTTTGTGCTAACCCCAGATGCTTTTGTTTGCTTGTAACCTTTAAGCTGAACCCCCAAGAAAGCTATTTTGGGTGCCTAATTTTTGTAATTGTTGCTTTTAAGATCTAGCAAAAAGCCTAAGTTCCAGATGTATTTTTTCCCTTTTTGTTTTTAATAAAGTTTATCTTTTTTAAGAACAGGATTGGATTTTTGGTGTCCTAAGAGGTTTGTGCATGTTTTTGATCAGCTGATAGCCACAGCTAATTTCCTTTGTTTTTTTTCTCAGCTATTCCCCGGAGGGGAGGTGAAAGGGTTTGAGGGTACCCCACAGGGAGGTATTCCCAAGTGCTCCTTCCTGGGTTCAAAGGGGTTTTTTTGCATTTAGGTGGTGGCAGAGTTTACCAAGCCAAGCTCAGAGAGAAGCTGTAACCTTAGGAGTTTAATACAAACCTTAAGTGGCAAGTATTAATTTTTTAAATCCTTGCAGGCCCCCACTTCCTGCACTCGAGGTGCTGGAGTGGGGATTCAGCCTTGACACCTACTGACCACTATACTTACCTACATGCCTCCAGCTTCCATCCAGGACACATCACACGATCTATGGTCTACAGCCAAGCCCTAGTTTACAACCGAATTTGCTCCAACCCCTCCGACAGAGACAAACACCTACAATATCTTTATCAAGCATTCTTAAAACTACAATACCCACCTGGGGAAGTGAGGAAACAGACTGACAGAGCGAGACAGGTATCCAGAAGTCACCTACTACAGGACAGGCCCAAAAAGGAAAACAAAAGAACACCACTGGCCATCACGTACAGCCCCCAGCTAAAACCTCTCCAGAACATCATCAACGATCTACAACCTATCCTGGAAAACGATCCCTCACTCTCACAGACCTTGGGAGGCAGGCCAGTCCTCGCTTACAGACAGCCCCCAACCTCAAGCAAATACTCACCAGCAACTACACACCACACCATAGAAACACTAACCCAGGAACCAATCCCTATAACAAACCCCGTTGCCTACTTTGTCCCCATATCTACTCTAACACCACCATCAGAGGACCCAACCACATGAGCCACACCATCAGGGGCTCATTCACCTGCACATCTACTAATGTGATATGTGCCATCACGTGCCAGCAATGCCCCCCTGCCATGTACATTGACCAAACCAGACAGTCCCTACGTAAAAGAATAAATGGACACAAATCAGACATCAGGAATGGTAACATATAAAAGCCAGTAGGAGAACACTTCAATCTCCCTGGACATTCAGTAACAGATTTAAAAGTAGCCATTCTTTAACAAAAAAAAACCTTCAGAAACAGACGTCAAAGAGAAACTGCAGTGCTACAATTCATTTGCAAATTTAACACCATTAATTTGGGCTTGAATAGGGACTGGGAGTGGCTGACTCACTACAAAAGCAATTTTCCTTCTCTTGGTATTGACACCTCCTCATCAATTATTGGGAGTTGGATCACATCCACCGTGACTGAACTGGCCTTGTCAACGCTGGTTCTGCACTTGTAAGGTAACTCCCTTCTCTTCATTTGTCAGTATATTTATGTCTGCATCTGTAATTTTCACTCCATACATCTGAAGCTTATGCCCAAATGTTAGTCTTTACTGTCTTTAAGGTGCCACCTGACTCCTTGTTGTTTTTGTGATTAAGCAGTAATGGCTCTTTAGCACCTTGCTGGAGTGCAAGTGTGTCTTTGTCTCTGAAAGATGAGTTTGAGATTACTGTAACATGTTACAATGTTAGAAAAGCAAAGGTCTCATACCTTTATATGCAAAATTGCTACACATTTTACCAGGATAATAATATTCAGTAGATTATGAGTTTTTAAATGATACCTCACAAGGCATACTTTGTACAAAATATATCATAATCATATTAAAGTGGTGAACATGGGGTACAGGGTGTCGCAACTTTTCACTAAATTTACTCGTACTAGAAGAGGTAGTGGTACAGCAAAGAGAGGTTGAGCTGTTACCTGCTTGCCATTTCCCTGTAGTGTTAGGTGGGGGCACAGGCATGCAGAGCAGTTTATGTGCACAGGGATGTCCCTGGAATCCTCCCAAGAGATCTCAGTGAAATTTCCATGGAGGTTCTTTGCAATCCTCTGCCGAAAATTTTTAGCAAGGGCTGCCTTATTTCTTCCTCTACAGTGGGACACTTTCCCATGCCAGTCAGTGATCACTGCAGCAGGCACCATTGCAATAAACAGGCTAGCAGCATGAGAGCCCTGGTGGCTCCAGGACACCAGAGGCAGCTGTGCTCTCTGTGCCTGTGTTTCCCCAGGAGTGACAGATCTGCTAAAATCACCCGTCTGTGAAAAATGGTGCCTGTTGTGACACTTCACCCCATATTATTCATAGGGATATTATTATTATATGATTATGGCATAATTATGATGCATTTTATACAAGATGGGACATGTAAGGGGACATTGGAAAAGTTATTGTTAGGATATAGATATTCAGGCCTGTCTGTAAAGACCTATACTCTAAGAATTTAGGTGTATTCTTATCACTTGGCTAGTTCTAGAGGTATAAAAGAGAGAATCAAAATCACTGTCTGCTGGTGTAAGGGCCGTCTCTTACTGTGACAGTTTGAGGCCCTGTGCTTAGGCTAAGGCCTTTGGCTAAGCAGCAGAGGCAGCCATAAGCCAGGAAGCGAACAGTCACATCCTCACATTCCAAACTAGCCACATTGAAAGAAGGTGCTATTGGGCTGTTAGGAATACAATCCTGTCCTGAATACAATCCTGTCCTGATAATTCCTATCACCTCCAAAGAAAGGGAAGTGCCTAGAAAATGTAAAAGGAAACTTAGTTTGATAGCATCCTGTCTGGCAAGAACTCACTTATCAATAGCTGGGATGTGAAATCCTCACTTCTGTATTGTTTTGTCATTAGAGTTCCCACTTTGCTATTGTTTGTCTGTATAATCTCTGTCTGGTTCTGTGATTGTTCCTGTCTGCTGTATAATTAATTTTGCTGGGTGTAAACTAATTAAGGTGGTGGGATATAATTGGTTACATAATCATGTTACAATATGTTAGGATTGGTTAGTTAAATTTCAGGAAAAGGATTGGTTAAGGTATAGCTAAGCAGAACTCAAGTTTTACTATATAATCTGTAGTCAATGAGGAAGTGAGGGGGCCTTGGTGGGAGGGGGTGGGCGTGGGAGAGATGGGAATGGGGGTGGAGAAATTGGAATCATGTTTTGCTAAAGGGGGAAATGGGAACAGGGAATGGGAGTGGGGAAACTGGAATCCTGTTTTGCTAAGGGCAGGAATGGGAACAGGGACACAGGTGTAAGGCTCTGTGGTGTCAGAGCTGGGAAGGAGGATACTAAGGAAGGAAACTGGAATCATGCTTGCTGGAAGTTCACCCCAATAAACATCGAATTGTTTGCACCTTTGGACTTTGGGTATTGTTGCTCTCTGTTCATGCGAGAAGGACCAGGGAAGTGAGTGGGTGAAGGAATAAGCCCCCTAACAGTTATGATTTGCTGAATATGTTTATCCTATTTGTGTGCATGTACCATTTTTGTATCTGGACTTATGAATAGTGACTATGTATCTGTATTTCACATATAGTCAAACCGGGGTGACACCCACTAGGCAAGATGCTTGTCTAAATAGCTGGTTGTGAAAGGCCCATTAAGTGTAATGGCCCATTAGGGAAAACAACAGGCCTCAGAAGAAGCTTATCATAGAATATCAGGGTTGGAAGGGACCTCAGGAGGTCGTCTAGTCCAACCCCCTGCTCAAAGCAGGACCAATCCCCAATTTTTGCCCCAGATCCTAAATGGCCTCCTCAAGGATTGAACTCACAACCCTGGGTTTAGTAGGCCAATGCTCAAACCACTGAGTTATCCCCTCCCCAGCTCCCCCCCCCGAGCTATCCCTCCCCCACACCTTGTGAGCCTTCCTGTGGCCAGCCTGTGAGTAATGGCTGCTATGACTCTGCAAGGGCATGTGACCAGCCCACATGACGCTGATATGGGTTTCTCCCAAGCAGCGCAGACAATCTGCATGCAGGTCACTCCTTGGCACGCAGCACCTACAAGAGCCGCACGACTTAAAGTCTGGGGCGCAGGGCATGCCCTGGCCCAGGCTCAATGACCAACTAAACTAACTGAATTAGCTAACTAATTACATGTACTACTGAACAAACCAAGAGTTCTGGTGACGAGCTGCAGCAAAACTGGAGCTGAGCAATTCCGACGCACCTTCACTGGCGGCAAGAAGGAACTGAGAGTGGGGGAAGCGCAGCCCCCCTCATACCACACCAGGCAGGTGCCGCGGGGGGCCCTCCCCCGTACGGGTACTGCTAGGGGAAAAACTTCCGGCACCAGTGCACATGAGGAGCACGCACACCTATTGTAGAATACACATGAGCAATCACTCGAAGAAGAACTAACAATTCAAACCTGGAACACCAATTTCCAACGTACCACAACTTTGAGTCAACTCACAAAAACTAGCCTGTACCAGGACCCACCCCAGAACAGAGTAAGAGATGAGCATTTCCAAGTGAAGATTCAATAGACTCTACCCAGAATCTCCTACCTTCAATACAGTCTCGGATATAGACAGGAGCTTTCATCTTCTTCAGCTCTTTATCCTCGGACATGTCATGAGGGATGAGGTCATCATCGCTGTGAAAGAAGTGTAGGCATGAATTAGTTCATGTGGATTCGACCATGTCACCTTCTCCTCCTTCATGCTAAACAGACAGGACACATTCTCCTCCCTCCTCACCTTTCCATCCTTACACCAAACAGAGTTTGCTCGAAACCCCAACCTACAAGGATCCAGCGGAAGCATTGGTGACCAAGTGTTGAGGACGGTGAGATGGATAGAGCTCTGCAAATCCGTGAATATCCATGGACCATTTCTGCAGATAGTGGAGCGGATGCGGATACAACCGCGCAGGGCTCTAAAGATCTGCTACTCCTTAACTGCTGTGCTGATGGGCAGGGAGGCATGTAAAATAGGTAAACCCTTTCCTGCACTTCCCTAAACACATCAACCAGTGGAGCTCAGCTGCTAATGCAAAGCAGAAACAATGTTACTGTAACAAGGGAGAAACTGGTCAGGAAGAAGCCCTGCCTCTGTCACCAGTGGCGCGCGGCCTGCGTTGTCCAGCTCGGGCAGCCCAGTGGCAGCCAGTGGCTGGACAGCAGGCTGGAGTCAGGGCTGACCAGCACCCATTTGTGATGCCGTTTCCCATACAGCGGCTCTGGCCCCACAGGGAAGGCCAGCATCCCCACCGTGGCCTGGCCCGGCAGCACTGACTGTGCTCTCGGCCCACCGGCTCCTGGGCAGCAGGGCCCTCCCCCGGCCATGGGGATTGGAGCGAGCAAGCGGGGCCCCAGCACCCCACCCCTCCGTTGCTGCTTCCGGGTGCTGTCGTTCGTGAGCCCGGGAGCAGCATGCGATGTGACACCCCTTCCCCACCAACCCCCTGCACCGCCCCTTCTCCTCGAGACCCAGCCCCCATGCCACCCCTTATCCCCAGTCCCTGCCCTCACACTGCCTCTTCCCTGCAAGACCCCGTTCCTCCACTTGCTCATCTCTGGCTCCCTCCCTGCCGCCCCTCCCTAGCCCTTGTGAGACAGCTTGCTGTTGTGGGTACGGATTGCGGATAGAGGTAGAATCCTGCTAGCGGATCGCAGGTTGATCCTGGCAGATGCAGATCCACATTTTTGTATCGTATCATAGAATCATAGTCACATGGTCTGTCTAGCCCAGTATCCTGTCTTCTGACAGTGGCCAATGCCAGATGCTTCAGAGAGAATGAATATGGGAAGATTCTATATGCAGCATGACCCCTGAGTCTTTGGTAAGTCACTCCCCTAAATTGTGCCTCAGTTTCCCCCATTTATATTCACTGACATCAGACAAGTGTTTGGGAGGTTTAATTTGTTTAATATTTGTAGTGTGCTTTCAAATCGCCCTATTTCCCTTGCTCTCAAACCAGCTGCCCTCAGTGATGGAGATCAGCACTATGCTCATCAGGTTCAGGGGAATATTTGGTCATTGAAAAAACCTTTTTAAACACCCTTGTGAAGCCTTTTCAGGGAAGGCTTTGATAATTGGAAGCCCCACCAATGAGCTAGGCTTTAACACTCTTGCGCTACAGGCAGCAGAGATAGTTACAGGACAAGGCTAAGGAGCATGAAGTCACTGTGAAACTTAGTTCCTCTTCAGTGCCCACAATTTAACAGCACCCTCCTCTTAGAGCAGTTCATGGACTCTCCTCACTCAGAATGGAGCCAATTCCATGCCAGTTACAACACCTCACTATTTTCCCTCTATTTTCTTAGTGAAAGAAAATGAAGGTGTACACTTTAGAGGAGACTTGAACAGAGTCTGTGAAGACAGCTTACCAAGCATATGCACCCTGATTCGGGGGGGGGGCTGTCAGAACAATTTTATCCACTAAGATTCTAGGCTCCCATTCAGCTCCACAGCTTATTATGAGATGGCCAAAATAATAAATATACAGGACCAATATAGTGTTAGGATATAGATATCCAGGCCTGTCTGTAAAGGCCTATACTCTAAGAATTTTGGTGTATTCTTATCACTTGGCTAGTTATAGAGGTATAAAAGAGAGAATCAAAATCACTGTCTGCCGGTGTAAGGGCCTTCTCTTACTGTGACAGTCTGAGGCCCTGTGCTTAGGCTAAGGCCTTTGGCTAAGCAGCAGAGACAGCCATAAGCTAGGAAGCGACCGGTCACATCCTCACATTCCAAACTAGTCACATTGAAAGAAGGTGCTATTGGGCTCTTAGGAATACAATCCTGTCCTGATAATGCCTATCACCTCCAGAGAAAGGGAAGTGCCTAGAAAATGTAAAAGGAAACAGCATCCTGTCTGGCAAGAACTCACTTATCAATACTGGGATGTGAAATCCTCACTTCTGTATTGTTTTCTCATTATAGTTCCCACTTTGCTATTGTTTGTCTGTATAATCTCTGTCTGGTTCTGTGATTGTTCCTGTCTGCTGTATAATTAATTTTGCTGGGTGTAAAGTAATTAAGGTGGTGGGATATAATTGGTTACATAATCATGTTACAATATGTTAGGATTGGTTAGTTAAATTTCAGGAAAATGATTGGTTAAGGTATAGCTAAGCAGAACTCAAGTTTTACTATATAATCTGTAGTCAATGAGGAAGTGAGGGGGCGTGGGTGGCTGGGTGGGGGTGGGCATGGGCATGCGGGTGAGGGAGATGGCAACAGGGAATGGGGGTAAGGAAATTGGAATCATGTTTTGCTAAAGGGAGAGATGGGAACAGGGAATGGGGGTGGAGAAATTGGAATCATGTTTTGCTAAAGGGGGAAATGGGAACAGGGAATGGGAGTAAGGAAACTGGAATCCTGTTTTGCTAAGGGCAGGAATGGGAACAGGGACACAGGTGTAAGGCTCTGTGGTGTCAGAGCTGGGAAGGAGGATACTAAGGAAGGAAACTGGAATCATGCTTGCTGGAAGTTCACCCCAATAAACATCGAATTGTTTGCACCTTTGGACTTCGGGTATTGTTGCTCTCTGTTCATGCGAGAAGGACCAGGGAAGTGAGTGGGTGAAGGAATAAGCCCCCTAACATATAGCAGCTTCCATGGAAGGTTCTCAAGCACGTTACAAAGATGCAGTCACGGACTCTCACAACACCCTTGTGAACTAGACAAGCCCCAGTAGACAGAGACAGCCAGAAGGGCAAATGGCTACAGATCTCAACTAGCCAAAACAGGCAAGTGCTTCAGCTAGAGAACAACTCCCCTGACCCAACAATCTACAAGACTCAAGTAGCAAATATATTACCACCATATATGATAGACTAGAACATGTCCAGTAATAAAATGGGCAGCCTGATAAACAAACATATAAGGTCTGAAGGATGCAGTGGAATCAGGACAATCTGCAGGGCAATGGGTGTCTAAACAAGTTAAGTGAAATAAACACAAATAGCAAAACCAACAACACAGGCAGCAAAACTACAAAGTAAACCCATATCCTGGAATGCTGATCCGCACTTAGAGCCCTGCAAGGGGCCTGTCTAGAAATGTCAGGTCCAGGTCAGAAAACAACCAGTCCCACTCAGGCTTGGGTCGGCTCTCCTTCTCTGGCCCATGGGGTGGGCACTGTGGTCACTGACATACCCACTATGGCAGTGCATGGAGCCGTTGCACACAACTCCCACTGGGGCGACCTTACAGGTTTGGGGAGAATGGCTGGGTTGGGCTGGAAAATAACTTGGCCTTGGGTCTGATTTGGGTGTAAAAATTAGGCACGAGCACACCTGTATCTGCAATTACCCTTTACACACAGCCTGGTTTGCTCCCCAGTTCAGATTGTGGAGTACAGCCTCTCTCTCACACAGTCAGCTTTCAAGGACCTGTCATTTACTTTCTACCTCAAATCAGCTTTTTGCTTAGTAGTTTAGTTCTTGCACATACCTGTCGAGCTCCAAGTCAGATCCGTCCTCTGGCACTGCAGGGGCTACTGGGTATGGGTTCCCACTTGGTTTTGACACAGCTTTTGGTGTAGCAGATGAAATGTCACTCCTGCTTTTGGCAATGAAAAGGTGTCAAAGGCATAAAGTAACAAGGATCTTAAAAATCCATGATCACAAGCAGGAGACTAGATTTTCCAAGGTAACGCCCCCAATCCACACACCCACACCATCTACAGTAGGCATTGGAATCTCATTTCAGTGTGGGTTCACCTAGGATGGTCCAGCTAAGAGGAGAAAAGGCTAGAGTAGCTGTACAGGTGTGGGGAGACGGCAGACAGCATGAGCTAGTTCCCTAGTCTATCACCTGAGCTTGTTTTAGTTCCTAACAAAGATTAAGACTGTGCTAATGGACAGAACCCAAAACATTCTGGGTAAGGGCAGACACACAGTCATCTCAGGGCACAGGAAGCATTGGCCTGTGTATTCTTAAGAGCTATGAAAACCATGAACAAATCAGGAGGCACCATTCAGTAGTGGTTAATGTACAAGACAGAGTCAGGACATCTGAGCTCTTCATACAGCTCTAACAGCAATTTGCCATGTAGCCTTGGGCATATCACTTTCACCTCTCCACTTCTCAGTCACTATTTCTACCTCATAGTAACATTGGGAAGCATCACTCACTAACCTCTGTAAAGTGCTCTGAGATCTTCAGACAGCAAATGCCATGGAAGGTCAGAGTATAGACATAAGTTAATGCTATATTTCAGTTAGCAATGGACAGGCTGTGGACACATAGCTCCCAGTCTACTCTGAGGTACCCAAGATTCCCCAGACCATTTAGATCATTTCAGGGGCACACAGAGTTACAAGAATCCCAAGGAAATGCAGCCATCAGACACACAATTCTAAAACATGCTTCCATTTGACCTTTGAACTAGAAACATGCTGGCTGCAGAGAGATAGCCAACTGTAATGCAGAGCACGGTGAAGATTACAGCAATTTACACCTTAGTGGATTCTAACAAATACAGACTTCCTGCCTGCAGAGCTGGGATTGTCTGTCTGGAGTTTACCATCCACCAATGTGGAAGGATTATAGTGTCAGAGGTAGGCCCTGACTTTATAACCTTTACTAAGAATGATTTGCCTGGTATCGATGCTCACTATATTTTCACACTAGGCAGATATATGCCTATGAGTGGCAATCTCACCCAGCATTTGGCAGGTCAGTGACAGGGAGTTGTTGTGATGCTGTCTGCTTCAGGAGAGACTTTAGCTCTCTGGTTTCATCATCATCTTCATACTAGATATGCAAAATAGAAGTTACTATATGCAGAGGAGGCTTGTATGTGAATTAAATACAATAAATCTGCAGCAGTTGAAGGCTATGGGAGCTCAGCACCTCTCAGAATTAGGCCTTAGTTTTTAAACAGTGAAGGATTAAATGATAAATGCATGCGGAGATTTGCAATCTCAGCCATATGCACCTTTCACACTGGACTCAGGATATACAAGTTATTGCTTGGTCAGACTTGGTCTCAGGGTTATTTATAATCTATAAAGCATTTAACAGACCTGAAGTCACAATGCAGCACTACAGCTGATGCTGTGCAAACAACACTTAGCTGTGTGGCTTAATTCCCATTGAAATGAATGGGAATTGTGTGACTAAATCCCCTACTCAGTCTTGAAAAATCACAACCACCAGTGACTTTACACACACCCCTCTTTTTTTTTTTTTTTTTTCCCCTTTTTTAGATTCATAGATATTAAGGTCAGAAGAGACCATTATGATCATCTAGTCTGACCTCCTGCACAATGCAGGCCACAGAATCTCACCCACCCACTCCTGTGATAAACCTCTCACCTATGTCTGAGCTATTGAAGTCCTCAAATCGTTTAAAGACTTCAAGGAACATAGAATCCTCCAGCAAGTGACCTGTGCCCCATGCTACAGAGGAAGGCGAAAAACCTCCAGGGCCTCTTCCAATCTGCCCTGGAGGAAAATTCCTTCCCGACTCCAAATATGGCGATCAGCTAAACCCTGAGCACATGGGCAAGATTCACCAGCCAGATACCCAGGAAAGAATTCTCTGTAGTAACTCAGATCCCACCCCATCTAACATCCCATCACAGGCCATTGGGCCTATTTACCATGAATATTTAAAGATCAATTAATTGCCAAAATCATGTAATCCCATCATACCATCTCCTCCATAAACTTATTGAGTTTAATCTTAAAACCAGATAGGTCTCTTGCCCCCACTGCTTCCCTTGGAAGGCTATTCCAAAACTTCACTCCTCTGATGGTTAGAAACCTTCATCTAATTTCAAATCTCAACTTCCCTTCTGGATGTTCACCCCAGTTTTAAGACTCTAATCAACTCCCACTGAAGGGGATTTCAATGGGACACCACCCATTGATCAGGTGCTGCATGATATGGAAATCTAGCAGTAGTTTTAATTTTGGAGCTTGCCATCCTAAACCCTGTTGTCATGTCAGAGTTCTCTTGGCCTCTGCCTCACTGTGACCAAATCCTCCTGAGGTGTGTGCTCTCTCTCTCTCACCACACCCCCATACATCTCTCATCTTGCACCTGCCCACATCCTCTATGCTGCCTTTGCATCTTTTCAATGCAATTCCATTTTGCAAATTGATATCCCCTCATTCTGAGAGGTATTGGTGCTCCTCTTCCCTTCCAGAGAGTAGGGGTCAGCAATGACAGCAGCAACACAACCATCTGCTTTAAAGGGGACATTTCTCCCCATCCCTGCACAGCAGAGACAGACATCACTATAATCTCACCTGGAATTTCAGACTGGGCCCATCTGCAGTTATTCTGGAACTGATGCTTTCTGCCACGATCATTCCCAGACGCCGAACCCGTGGCAAGTTGCTGTCCAGGTGGCATTTCATCCCTCCCATCATGCTGGTGAGAAGCTCTGAAAGGACAAGCAGCACATGGCAGAGTGAACACAGCATCCCTGGCTATGGCAGCTCCCCGATAGCACACCCAGCTGAGAGCCCAAATCTTTAGCTACACAGCTCCAACCACAGGCAGAAAGACAGACAAAGGGTCAGGGGTGGAGGCTGACACAGATTCTATACAGCAATTCTCTTTCTGCAGAGTTGTTTTCTTTCCCCATCATGTCAGGAAGGCATGCAGCAGGGCTAGGTTTTGAAGCCAAACACAATGGTACAAACACATCACACATCCTAGAACATTTGTTTTAATAAAACAGTTTACCAAAATACCAAAAAAGAGTGTTAGGCCAAGTTAATCCCAGGTATAAATCCAATGGCTTCAAAACTGCTGTGACAGATGAAATGGGCTGACTGTGTTATTATGGAAATTGCGTCCATTTCGATTGGTGCAGCAACCTGGAACTCACACAGGGAGGATTACTTTTCACCATGTGCCTGAGCTATGACAGGTAATTAATTTCTGAACCCATTGTTCAGAGTGGCAGCTGTCTTTCATCTCTCCAGATAGATTCTGACTGCTGACAGGTTGACCGTTATTCACCAATAAAAGCGGACATCTCTCTAACATCAGCCAGTGAGAAATCTGATCATTCATTAACACACCATAGTTAGTATCTATACAAGGCCAGGCTTTAAAAGAAGGATCTTGGGTTGGCTGGAATGAAATAAACTTGTTTTCTAATAAATAATAATAAATAGGATTTATGTTTTCAAAGCACTGCATGAAAGTTAATTCACCCTCTCAAGAGCCCCTTGGGTGGTAGGTGAATTATCATTTATTATTTGTATCGTGGTAGCACCAGAAGCCCTAGTCCTGAACCCAGACCCCTTTATGCTGGGCGCTGTTCAGACACAGAGTGAAAAAATGGTCCCTGCGATCAGACAAGAGATAACAGGTTGATACAGACAGATAGCCGGGGAGCACAAGCAAACAACGAGAGAGACCAGTCAGCATGATAGGCAGTGGTCTCAGCACACCAGCAGCCTGACTGTTGTCAGTAACTGTCTATGTAATTTTGTTACTTAACAAATATTAATGTAATCTGCAAAGAGGGATCAGAGAGGACTTATCCAAAGTCACATAGTAAGTGTAAGGGCTGGGAACAGAACCCAGGAGTGTTTGACAGCACTATTGCTGCAACAGGTCTCCAGGAGTTCTTTCAGCACCTGGTTCTGAACTGCCAGTGTCTGCTTTAACCATTAGGAAGCACTCCTTATCCTAAGCCAGACAGAACATAGCATGCTGAAGAGCAGCACAATGAAGAGCTCTTTCTCTGCCATACATACATCTAACAGGCTGAATGAGTTAATCTACATCAGTCACTGGGTTTAACAAAACATGAGTCATCATACTAGTAGAATCACACAATCAAGGTTTCCCACTCTAAAACAGATTATCTCCCTTTTGCCTTGCCATTATTCTATGATTATGTTCTATATTTCCACGCCCCCATAACCCATATCTGAATTAAACCAGAGTAGATTATGGTTCAGGAGAAGGACAACAGTCCTGGCTAAGACTGAAGAGTGGGAGTCTGAAGGCCTGAGTTCCATTTCTTACAGCAGATCCTCTCTCTAGGACCTTGAGAGACAGGAAGGATGTGATGTGCCCAACTGCTCCTTCTCAAAAATCTATGCACCCTACCTCATCACAGAAATGTTCTGAAGATTAACCAATCAATGATTCAAAATGCTATGAGGTCCTCAAAAGAAGGTGCTACAGATGTTCCTATTGCTAGTCAGCATCTCTGATACTGAACTTTCATACTGGTGTTAATAAATAATCTCATTTTTTCAGCAAGGCAGGAGCCTTCCTTAGCCTCCATAGAGTCCAAATCCAAAGCTTTGTTTCAAAATCATCCTGCACTATAAATACTCATATCCCAGCACGATTTTCATGATTTTCCAGACTTCAGAATTTGTGGCTTTCAGTTATTGGGAGATTAAGATAAGGTTCCAAAGTGAAAAATGCACTGAGGAGAAACTGGTGAGGCCCTGATCCTCTAGACACTTACACACATAAGCAGCAGCACTCACATGAATAGCCTCACTGAATTCAGTGGGAGTACTCAAATGATCAGAGCTTGGGTATGTGTTTGCAGGATCAGGCCTGCAGGATGTGGAGACAATGGTTATGAGTAGGGGCTTCAAGGACAGAGGGCTAAAGAGGGGAAAATTTAGAATACAATGGAGGGAAGGAGACCTCTTTGTTCTTTCCACTCCTTCCCTCCTCCCTCACCTTGTCCGTTGCTCTCTATTTCAGGCTCCTTCAGGTGGGAGAGGCAGATCAGGATGGCCTTGCTAACATACAGTTGTTGCTCAACTGGAGAGTGTTTCACAGCACTGCTGCTGCCCCAGGTCTCCAGGAGTTCTTTCAGCACCTGGTTCATAAGTTTACAGCATTAGCTAGATGGAGTGGGTCTGTGCTGCATCGGAAAGTCACTCTCTCACAAACACACACCACACCCTTAACCAGCCAGATGGCCTAAGGACTATTCTACCCTTCACTCAGCATAATCAGTCCCTGTAAAGTGTGATGGCCTCTTGCCTAGGTGTAGGGCTCCAGCTCTCCATTGAGAGAATTTTTGTGGCAAGGGTCCTGAATTCCATGGCACCCTGGTGCCACTGGCTGGAAATTCCATGTCAGCTCTGGCTAAATTAAATAATGGAGGTTTTAAATTCAATAGGACAATGACTAATGCAGTCAGTGAAGAAAGCCTGGGGTTATCGATTTTTACATTACATTCTATTTATTTTATGCTTACCCCAAAAGAACTCCCAGTGTGCTGAGACTTTTGAGCTGTATGGAGGCGAAGCGTCCCCTCCCCTTTGTGTACAGGGCAGAGGCGACTTAAAATTTTTGGCAGGGAAAGGAACTTTAACAACTAGCTCCCTAAACTAGTAACCAGCAGCCTCTCTGCTACCTGCATTCTCCATCAAACACACAGGACTGATCTCTGATACCCAACCTCTGAACATTCCAGTCATAGCTCAATTGAGGTCAGGCCATCATCGACACTGCTATATATTAACTGACCAAAATCACAGTTATGCGCTTCCGTGAAAAGAAGGAAGTGGAACAAAACAGTCTAAGAGATACAACAGTTACAAAAGGGCAAAACCAGTCCCCCTACATCACAGTAGAATCTCTCTGGATGAGAGTAACCAGACATAGCTCCATTCAGAGCCATTCACCAGTGCTTCATGTGGTGATCAAGAATATTTTAAAGCAGTAAGAGGTACTCCTTCACCACAGAATAGTAGCTCACTGCCTCCCCTGTGTTGGCTAAAATTCTCTTAATGGATTGTCACTGTCTGAAGGAAAACATTTTAAAAAAACTTAAATCATAGAACTGGAAGGGACCTCAAGTGGTCATCTAGCCCACTCCCCTGCACTCAAGACAGGACTAAGTATTATCTAAACCACCCCTTACAGGCGTTTGTCCAACCTGCTCTTAAAAATCCCCAATGATGGAGATTCCACAACCTCCCTAGGCAATTTATTCCAGTGCTTAACCACTCTGACAGTTAGACAGAATGACAGTGATTCCTATGAAGAGGACTTCTCTGCTATACTTTAATGAGGCTAGCAGCTCTGTCCAGGACTACCATGGGGGCATTCTTTATCACCCCATTCACACAGGTGACCCTCATTATCAGCTTCATCAAACAGCACTGAAGCATCACAGATACTGGGACAAAATGAGGGTTCAGGAGTAAAAATTCCAACCTAAATATATATCACTGAAAGTACCTAACTTACTTTGATCAATAAGGAACGTCGAAGGCTGTCTAGGGCCAGGTATCCAAGGAGATTCTGCAGCATTGCAGTCTACAATGAAAACAATAGGATTAGTTATACTGAGCAGAAAGTTACTAATCAGCAAGGACTTTACACACTCACTCTCTCTCCCGATCCACCCCCCCATTCTGAGTGATTTGATCAGAATGTTCAGGGACCAAAGATTGTGCAGAGTTTATGCAAACCCACATCACTCTTAGGAAAGTTAGAGCATATTACTGTGCCTGGGTATTTCAGTGCTCAAATTATTTCAGATCACACGGTTTCAGTGATGTCTACGCCACACAAGAGAGGGTTCCCACTAGTAAAAACCCCACTGAACCAACCCCTGCACAGCAAGTCTTATTTAAAATATTGCTCCTACTATTAAACGAAAGAAACATGTGAAGTCAGGGAACCTTGTCCTTCCCTTTGCTGAAGTCTTGTGCCTCTCTCCCACCCACAATCTAGTTAATGCTCAAGATGCTCCAGAACATAAGGCAGAGCACAATCTTCACATGGGCTCTAGTGCTCACCCACTGCCCTGTTTCACTTCCACATCATTTCTCTCCAACATCTGAGGATACAGATAATTCCAAATCAAACTCGGAACTCTTCCAGTGCACTCCTCCTCCCTGTCCTCTTTGGGGGGTTAGGTCACACATGCTCCCAGCCTCTCCCCCTCGATTCTAGATGGGATCAGGGCCTCTACCTCCCCAGACTGCTGATGTCACATGCAAATGCTCCCTTGGTTCCTAGGAGGAAAGGTGACAACACTGCTGGTCACCACAGATTGACTTACAAGGCAGAATACAAACCTAGTGTCTCGAAAGGGACCACCTGGTCTGCCTTACTGGACAGGGAGAAGTTACAGAAATCTTCAGCTGAGGTCCAAGTATATGTGAGGAGTAGGGAATCTGGGGAAAGGCTTCAGAATAAATCCCACAACCAGAGACCTGGAGCTTACCTGGACAAGAGTTCAGCACTTTGAAAAATGTTGGCCTTCCTAACAGCTAGGATGGCTTACATTCCCCATACTGACACAGCAGAGCCCTTACCGCGTAGCTGTACTGCAGGAGTAGCAGCTTCTGGGTCACCACAAATTGAGCTTTCTTGTTTTTCAGAACCAGATTCCCCAGTAATCGAGACAAGACATCCGCCCTAGCAAGACAGGTCAGCAGCAAACTATCAGGGATCCATTTATCTGAACTGCTTCAGGCTGATTTCAATCTTATCATGATTGTATAAGTGGCTGCCCATTTGCAATATAATCAAAAGTCGTAGATCAGTCGAACAGCCTTCCACATGGTAGCACTGCATGGAAGGCTGTTTTGACAACTACAGAAGTGATTAATAAGGCAAAAAGATCCAGTGCTGTTTGAAATGGTGTCGAAGGATTAGCAGTAAAGGAATCCCCAGCTATTCCAGTCCCAACCTTTCCCAGGAAGTGGCACCATGTAAAATGATGGCGCACAGGCTGAGAACCTTCAAGAAATAACGTATAGGTGTTTATACACCTGAGGGAATTATGCACCAAAAAATTAAAAATTATCCGCACAATATTTTAAAATTCTGCAAATTTTTTCTCCTCAATAACTAAATGTGGCTCCAGAATGGCAGTGGGGAGCACAGATTACTGGCTGCAGGGAGATCACCCTGAAGCCCACACCTCCTCCAATACAGGGACTCGGCAGTGAGGCTGCACCTGACCCTGACACAGTGCAAGGGCTGGGCCTGCACCAGAAACACCCCAGGGCCCTACCCCCTGTGCCCAGCGCACCAGGTGTGGCTGGGCAGGCTCAGCCCAACCAGATCCAAGTGTGGAGGGATGCAGGTGTGCGGTGAGAGGTTTCTGTGTGGGGCAGTCTGGGTGCAGGTAAGCTCAGTGGGATATCTGGATGCACAGGGACTCGTGGGGTGCAGGGGGCAATGGGACTCTGCAGGGGATCCAGGTGATGGTGGTTGGGCTCAGTGGGGAGGTCTGGGTGTGGCGAGATGGGACTGGGGGGAGAGGGGGTCCAGCTGGTTGGGGCTCAGTGGGGTGGGGGTCTGAGGGGCTTGTCGGATGGGTCCAGGTGTAGGGGAGTAGGGCTTGTCAGGGTGAGGGTTCGATGGGCCTGCTTAATGGGGGATCCCCAGCTGCTGCCGAGGGGACGCCACATGCCAGGCTCCTGCTTCCCCCCCGCGCTTCCCCATTCCCTTTTCTTCTCCATCCCCCTCCCCTCACTCCCGCATTCCCCTCCTTCTCCCCTATTCCACCCCCCCTTCCTTCCCCACTGCCTCTTCTCCCCACCCCCCTTACACAGCCCCACCACAGGCACTCACTGTTCCACAGAAAATGGAAAGGGTCCCAGCACACAGAAGAGGAGCACAACTAGCACTAGGACCCAGGAGGCTGTGTTCTGCTGCAGAGTCAGCGGAGCCCCAGACGCAGCCTCCGAGCTGGGCAGCTCTGCATTTCCAGAAATGGGGGTGGGGGCAGTGGCATGTAACCCCGTGTGCCCTCCAGGCCTCACCTCTGTTTGGGGAGCAATCCCCCCCGAAAAAAACTGCATACATGGTCGCCCCCTACCCCTCCCCAGCTTCCCTTTGCTTCCCTGCTGTTTTCTGCGGGGAAAAGCAGGAAATCTGCGGAGAGGCTGTTTTCTGCGGGCGCACAGTTCCGCAGAATCCCCCCAGGAGTAAGGTGTAGCTAGAACAACTACTTCCCTCTCCCCACAAATCTTGATTTCTTACCCTGGTGCTTTCTGAACAAAGCCACAAACCACTGCTTCCATCCAACGATCTGGCACACACTCGACCAGTCGCCAGCACATCCTCTGCCAGATGCAGTCCACCTTGGTGAGATCCATTAGGCGTGGTACCAACATATTCAGAATTTCTTCTGTATTGGGACAGAACAAAAGGAAGCTCACTGATTGGAGGGAGCTGGGGCAATAGCCCACTGCATAATCCATATAGATGGTTTGCAAAAATCAAGCTGCTTACAAAGAGATAAACATGAAGACAATGCCCTTTCCAACACAAGTTTGCCCACAATGATTCAGCACCTACAACACACAATTCTTTTCATAGGCATGCCCTGCCTGCAGGTTCACCTGGGCTTTTACTTGTAGCCCTAGTAGCTGTGACACAGGCAGACCAGGTGTCAGGTCATGCCAAGGCACGTAGGTATCCACTGAACACTGACAAATACATAGCTGGAACCAGTCTGGTTCACCTGTGTGTTAGTATTGTTCAAATACGTATTAGAATTATAAGAATGTGTTTAGTGTGGTATGCTTATAAGAAGCATACAGGATTTTCTTTAGGGGAAAAGGCAATATGCCATGTGTACTGAAGATACAACAATTAGCATATGCATTTAATTACACCACACAGACATACACACAGTTTTGCCAGTGAAAGGGACTTTAAAAAAGCTAAAGCAAATAGCAAAATAAAAGCGTATAAAAAATTATGTTAAAACGTGTGCGAAATTGTGTGCGGTACGCTCAGGACAAGGCTCGTCCTCTGCATTGACAACCCATGATGCACCAACGAAGGCTTGGGCCGTGGCACAGAGTTCAAATTAATTTTATTAATAAATTGCCAAGAAGTAAGGAAGGATTCCAATATTTATTAGTAGTAATTAATTCCTTTTCAAAATGGTGAAGTCATTTCCTACTAAAAATAATAGCAGCAGGGTAGTGGCCAAAGTTTTTTAATAAAGTAATATATAAATATGGTACCCCCAAAATAATAAATTCTAATAATAAAGGAGCCTTTGTTAAAAAAAAAAACAAACAAACAAACAACAACTTTACAATAATAATACAAGACTTGGAAATTAAACAAAAGCTCCATATACCATACCGGCCTCAGTCCAAGGCACTATTAAAAAAATCACACACTCACAAATTAATGTGGGTAGTTTAGCATCACTAAAACATAAAATGTTTTGGGTAATATCTAAAAATGTTCAAATATTAACGCATAAAAAACAATAAAAAGGTCCTTGTTTAACACCTACAATATAAATGAATGCAATATGTTTCCAGCATGGTTAAGCCTAATTTGTTATTAAGTAAAATTATTGTTAAAATTGCTCACCAACAATCTGTAAAAACAAAAATATAAAAAATAAGCCCACTCCCAAGATTAACCACAGGATCCTTTTGGCTACACGAGTTATAGGTCTGTGGGCTAAAAAAAAATTATTGAATACCCAAGGGTGTACAAAATGAAGCCTCAAAAATGGGTGTTCTTGTCCCTACCTGTCACCACAAAACCATGTAGCAAAAATACATCACTGGGGGGACAAACTAGAGAAAGTGACACATGTACAACGGACAATGTGTATGTATTACATCCTGAGAAACAGTATTTTGGGAAAATACAAGTATCAGCCAACCCCCAGTAAATAAATGTAGATATAATGCCCAGGTATTATATACTAGCAATCACACATACTATTTATCAAAAACAAAAAAAAGCACAGAGCACTGTAACCGCCACCCCGGTTAATTTCTCTCTTACCCTTGGCCTAAATTGGCACGATCTAATTAATCGCCTAAAGGTAACTCGCCTAAAGGTAACTCAGTTTTTACAACAGACACAGAGAAATATAGGAAAGTGTGTCATTCAAATATGTCATGCAAATAAAAACATGCTAAAACTTGCTAGGTCTTAACAAAGAAAAACCAAAAGAAACCTAAAAGCTTATCACTGGTACGAGGTTTTAACAGGCTGGTCCCCAACTTTTAAAGGCATATCATCTATTATGTTTCACCCATTACTATCTGTGTTAATATTGTCCCGTGTTTGCTTGCTAAAAATGTGTTATATGTGCTGTTAAATAAAAAAAAAAGTTTGTTAAATTACAACCACAAGCTCAAATTGTCTCTCAATATATTGCTATAAAATAATTGTATAAAATATGACCCACTCAAGAATTGTTCTTGAGGGTCCAAAAGGGGGACATATAGTAGTAAAATTTTATGTTTGTATTTTGTATAATTTAAAATAAAAAATAATAATATCGCATGTATTAAATGTACTGGTGTATGATTTAATCATATCCTGCCAGCCACCCTTTTTGAATAGCAGAAAGGAATGGCCTAATGGCCCATTTGGAAAAAAATGCATCAGCAGGAATCTGTGTCTGGGCTGATTCCAAGACAGTAACAGACATTTTAAGATCACTACTTGGTTGTAGGTTTAGCATTTTTAAATAAGTAAAAAGAGGCCATTGTTTTCTTGTGCACTGCAACTTGATGTTTCTGTTTAAAGTGTTCTCTGTAAATTAATTCTGTTTTGTGTGTAAATAAAAAATATATGTGCAAAAAAATAAGTGTAAAGGCCATCACTGAGCCAAATGTACAAAAAGAAACCAAAACCCAGAAACAAACGCAAGAACACCAAAAGGCTGCAACATGCCCCTATAAAAATATATTTAAAAAACCACCCCAAATCAACAACTCTAAAAACAAAACAGGCACCTATCAACAGGGACAAAATAGCTGCAATAAAAAAAAAAAAAATTAAAAAAAACAAGCACTCAAACAGTTAATTACAGCATAATGGTGCAAAATTCATTAGTCCCTTCACCTGCTCTAAAATGCTAAGTGAAACCAAAATGAAAGCTCATCACATGCACAGCCTGTTATCTAGGGGCTGTGGTTTTTAACTCACTGGTGTTTGCAATGCATTTTCAGAACATCAGATAGAAGGCACTAGGGTATAATACCCAGGACAGCAGGGCTCCTGGAAGACTAGCATTCTCATTGACTCTTGGGAGAACAAGAATGGAACGCACTCAGATCAGCCGGGGGGGCGGCTGTAACAGACACACAGTTGGGATGCCTCAGAAAGGAGAGCAGGCCATGTCTACAAACTGTAAGCAACATCCAGGCCACAAATAAATCTACCCTGAACCTCCCTCTTTTACTGACCACCCTATTACAACCACTGTTCCTTGTTGACGTAATTCTATCATATCCTTTAGCCCAAAACCATGTTACAAGGCACTCACTTTGTCTCCCATGCACGCATACCTTCCCCAGCACTTGAGACACAAAGGAGATGGAACAGTCCAAGCCACCTGTGGTAAAATGAGACACATGCTTAATGAAACACTTAGATTACCAGCCACCAACATCTTCCTGGAGACTGATTATCAGGAGACCTCCCCTTGTACTGTTTCACTCTCTCAGTGCAGCTGTAATTGGTCTGCGATCTCACCTCTCAGCGAGTCAGAGATCCTCTGCAACACCTGGATGATTTCAGTAGCCAGCAGAGGGAAATAGTTTTGTGGGAAGAATATAGGCAGGTTATTCCCCTGGAGCTTGTTGCACAAGTGGTCAGGCAGACACACAACCTTGTTGAGGAGGGTCTCTTGTAATGTGGGCAAACCAGCCTGTGCCTGCTGATGACAGACCTCCCACATCAGAGCCGACATGCCTCCCGTCTGCAGAAACTGTTCCAGGATGCTAATGACCTTCATCAGGCGAAAGCTGGGACTGGAAAGAAATAAGAGTGCCCCCCCCCCATTTTAATTAATGAGGAAGAGTACACACAAAAGAGAATCATAGAACTGGAAGGAACCTAAAGAGGTCATCTAGTCCAGTCCCCTGCACTCATGGCAGGACTAATTATCTAGACCATTCCTGACAGGTGTTTGTCTAACCTGCTATTAAAAATCTCCAATGATGGAGTGGCAATCATCCCACTTCCCGCTGTGATCCCATCAACTCACACATAGTGCCACAATGCACCAGAATGTAATTTAAGATTAGCAGTGAAATAACACTGTATCCCTACAGCTCTTTCTGCCTGTGACTCTCACTGCACTTTACACGCGTTAGCAAATTCAGCCTCACTACCCCCATGGGAGGTGGGGAAATATCATCATTTTCCCATCTGCAAAACAGTGAAAAATGAAGCACCCAGAGCTGAAGTGACCCTCTCAAAGCAACACAGTGAGTCAGTGGCAGAGCCAGGAATAGAAGCCAGGTCTCCTGGGTCCCATCCCTGTGTTTTAACCACATTAAAATCTTTCTACCAATGTAGTTATGTGCCTTCTACCCTTGGGCCCTGAATCATGACCAGAATGCCAAAGCCAGGAATCATCAGGCCCATCTTTACATTCCCCTTTTATGCTTTGATGTGTAAAGGCCTCTCTATCCCGCAATTACAGCTGAACCTGGGGATTTGATTACAACACACTCATTCTTTCACATCATTACAACAATTGCAATGTGCAGTATAGGCAGGCCAGTGCCCATACGCAACACCCAGATTAAAGCATTGGAAGTGACCACAAAGTTAGCATGATTCATGGACAAGGCTACAAATAGACAGGTCTTTTCTGCACTAAACTGAAGCCATGTTTACCAGATCATCTGACTAGGTTGGAATTGTAGTGCGAAGGGGCCATCACATGTTTACATGCTTTTAGTGCTAACAAATATGGGGCTGAAGCCAGGCTTACCCAGTAGAAATGATGGAGTCCAGCAGAACCAGAAAGGCTTGGTCAGCTGGCCCGTCCAAGAAAAAGCTATCCCATAATTCCTTCTGCTGATCAGAGGTAAGAAGTTCTATCCATTCTGGACTCAGGTTACTGACAAGACTTCGCAAAAAGGCAGAAAAATGCACACGGGTAAATTCTTCCCTGTCCTTCAGGGGGGCTTGGTTTTCAGTTCCACCTAGGTAGCACTTAATTGTGCCAAGCGCCTCTGAGATCTGGACTCCATTCCTGGAAGAGGAAAGGATGTTGATAGCTTCTCGTACCGCACGTCCAACTTCAAAGGGCTCAGGATCCATCCGGTAAAGTCACTTCTGGAACTGATCAAACAAAGGGGAAAATGAAGCAGAGAAAGATGGTGCCCAGACACCTGGCTACTGCAATCTCTCTGAAAGGGCATTCTGTTTAGGCTGCAGATGAGATGAGTCTTATAGTCTCAGCCCAGCCACTAGTGGGTGTTTCTCCACATCACAAAACTCCCACATAAACTAGCAGGCCTCTGCCCAGCACTGGAGGATTATTAGTTAATTATTATCATAATTTATTTGTATTGCAGTAGCACTTCAGAGAAGAGCCATGCAAATCCAATATCCGCAGACCATTTATGTGGATTGGATGCACATGTATCCGCATAGGGCTCTACTTAAGATCCCCTGTCATGTACCAGGACCCATGATTTGACTGAGATCAGAGCCCCATGGCACTAGGTGCTGTAAACACATATGGGGCCTCAGAGTATTAGGTGTTGTTTGCACAGGAGCTGAGACATTAGGCACTGTGCATGCACACACCCAGTCTCAGGTGCTGTGCACACACACAGGGGCTGACCAAGATCTGGGCCCCAATAAGCTAGGCCTTTACACACACATGACCTCAGAACACAAAGAGTGCCCCCTCTTCCTACCCCCGACACACATCCTCAGAGTGCAGATGCCGTGGGCGTGCATGCACACACACACAGGGCCTGTGACATTGCACACGCATGCATACAGGCCCCATGGTGCCAAGTGCTGCACACACACGGGGCCCATGGTGCCAGGTGCTGCACACACACGGGGCCCCACACACGGGGCCCATGGCACTAGGTGTTGCGCACCCACACGGCCCGTGGTGCCAGGCACAGCTCACACTCAGGCACACACACAGATACGGGACCTGCGGGGCTAGGTGCTGCACATACATGCAATCAGGGACACACACGGGGCCCGCAACGCTAGATGCCGTGTGCACACACACGTGGAGGGGGGGCACGGCGTTAAGCGCTGCACACATAGGTGCACACACGGAGGCCGCGGCGCTAGGCGCTGCACACACGCGCGCGCACACACGCCGTGAGGGACGGTCCCTATCCCTGTCCCAAGCGCTCGCAGCCCGCTTGCCTCGCTCTCCAGTGGCGCCGGCCGTGATCCGCAGCGTCTCGCAGCGGGCAGGGGCGGGGCTAGCAGCACCCCCGGCCCAGCGCGAGGCTCGCGTGAGGGCGGGGCGCCGAGATGTGTCGTCCCCCCACCGCAGCCTTCCGTGACAGACTTACCCCTGCGGCCCGCGCGCTCTTCCCGCTAACACCTTCTCGCTGTCACCCAGCCTAAGATTCGCCACACCCCACCCCCAGTCCACGCGTATCGAATCTGCTGAGCCAGGGCCGAAGGCAATGCTTGAAATGTCCCCTCTTAAAGAGACAGTAACACGTGACAGCGGAGCGTCAGCTCTTCCCAGCCCGCCCCCCCACGGGCCCGTAGGTTTTCCCTCTCCCCGCGCCCATTGCTCACCCCACGTGGGGTTTCCCCCACCCCACTCGTACCCTGTGGTGTTTCCCGACCAAATCCAAGCCCCGAGAGCTTACAGAGGCGGTACTAGGAGGCTCGTTCACGGCATGTCACAGAAGCGGGGCTGGGCGGGCTGACCTTGGCCCCGGGACTGGAAAAGGCGAAGGTGTAATAGCAACGTGCAGCCTGGCCCACAGTGGGCCCCTGAGATTTCTTCATCCCCAGCAAGCAACGGTGAGGCACAGGGCAGTACCCATGGAGAAAACACGTTCAGGCCAGGGGCTGTACGTGCACATGCCTTATGCGGGTGGGTTGTATTAGTTGGGCTACATCACGTCTACCATGTGATCTGGATTGGCAGCTGCACGCTTCCCCTGTTGTCACTTGGTCAGGGCTGCAGGGAGTTCTTAGATCTCTATCGCCCAGCTGCAAAGGAGATATTCTGTTGCCTGTTCCTGCCTCATTACACTGCTTTTCTTCTTGGGCTCCTGTTCCACGCCACTGTGCCTCTTAATGCAACACCTTGGAGCAGGCCCTCACCCAGCATCAGGTGTATCTGATTCCCTCCCACATTTGCTTGTTAGACCTGAGCAACAGGACATCCCACTCTCCTAGGCAGTTAGTGGGATGTGACAACATCCCGAACGGGACTGTCCACCATACCTGTTTATTTTTTTGCCTCCAATACTGCCCCGCTGGCTGTCTCTCACAGCTGTCTTGGCAGGATGCAAAGGGATGTGATAAGTTATTTTTGAGAGCAAGGGAAGAGGTTAGAATTCCAACTGATTCCTTCATCAACTGAGAAGAGTATGGGTCTCACTACAGACTCTGAGCCATAGTAGCAGAAAGTCAGGAGTGGTATCAGCCTCCTTTGAAACTAGTACCTATGTGACATGCCCTCTGGTACAACTACGCTGGGAGGAATCTCTGCTCAACTCTTCGAGACTGTAGATGAAACAGCAGGGGAGCAGACAGGAAGAAAAATACAGTTCAAGCTGCACTTACTTTATTTTTACCATGTGTATGCATTGACCTCATGACACAATCACTGTTCTCTAGCTCAAATTAATTCTACTACCTTTCCTCTTGATCAGCCAGCTGCCGTTGCCAGTAACATAAAGCTCATCCATTCCAGGATTAAGTGGAAAAGATTTTATCTTAAACATTTAAAATAAAAAGGAGCTGTTAGAGTTGCTACCTCACCCCCACAATGTACAGGTGAGGCCAATAGTCTACAGGGAAGAAACCAATGAATATTCTTTAATCTCAACTCTATTGGTTTATTCAATATAGTCATTCTACACAAATACAAACACAACACGACCTAAGATGCTACAAAGTTATACAAAAAAAAAAAAAATCAAACTTTATAGATTGACTGTACAATAGATGGTAAGTTACTTGCCTTTTGCAAGATTACCCAAATTAATCCAAACAGCATCAGTCTCAAACCGCCCCCTTTTCATTGCAGTAAGGTGGGGTTTTGATAGTGTTGGCAGTTTGTACTGTGTTTTCTAAAGGTGGAAACATTTACACCATTTGGTAGAGGGTTGTGTATGAAATTTGTACCAAAACCCTTCAGGAAGGGCAAGGGGATCCCTAAAGAGGGCCGTTACAAAACAGTCCTTCAATTCTTGGCCTGTTTCTAACATGCAGTAGATGACGCAGTGGGACTGGCCAAAAATCATCACCTTCAATGTCATGCAAGTCTGCAGCACTCTGCCTCTTTGTGCAAACAGAAATTTATGATCTCACTATTCAGGGCATGGGGGCACAATGACAACTGAATATTTAAGTTTGAGGCGGATTTCTGTGTTCAGAACTGGTGGTACCCAAAGATCTGCACTGATGTCTTGAGATGGATAACACCTCACCCCACCCCATCCCTTCTCTTAGTAGTAGCCAGCCTTATGATTCCCAAAAGAGGTCAGTATTTTAGTTTTTTCTGCATGGCATGCTAAGGCTACTGGCCAGGAAACCCCCTCCTCTTAATTTGCCTTCACTGCCAGGTTTCGATTTCTCTCACTTCCCCTTACCCAGGCCCATTATAAAAAAGGTACAATATTTAGTCTGGTGGGATTTAAGTTAAAAAATAAAAAGCTGTCCAGTCCTTTTTGCTTTATCGTGAAGAGTTTGAGCTGGAGCGGCTGCGATGACGTCTTCGGCCTGGAGATCTGGATCTTGACCGTCGGCGAACAGGGGACCTGCGTCTTGGAGATCTGGATCTGCCAGAGAAAAGGACGAGAAAAGTTTCATTAGGAGACAAGGAAAACAGGTTTAAATTATTTTACACGCATCTAGCACCAGAAGGATCCCAAAACATTTTATACAAAGAGCTCTAGTGAAATGCAGCCATCTCTGGGATGGAAGGAGGCAGCTCAACAGCACACAACTCAGCAAGAGGGAATACTTTGAACAAGGATACCATGGCAAGCCACGAGAGAACAAACTGGACCGTGGGCTTTTAAATTCTCACCTGAAAGACCTTGCACCACCCAAGTAAAGAGCACTATATTCTATTTATATTTCACAGAAAAACAAAGAGCTACGTTGATCTTACTGGTATTTAACCTGTGAATCCAGGGAGTCTAGGTACTCCAGTGCCAATACTACCACCAGCAGTACAGCCCCTCTGGCTCCGAGCATTAAACTTGCGTTGTTTTTCTTTATCACACTGCAGAACTGTTAGCTTACTGCAACTTTGTAGAGTTTCTCCCTTAAACAGAAAGAGGGACAGAGCCTGGACTACAAACAGAAGCCAGTAATCTTAACTGACTCTGTCGGACCTATATACATGCATCTAATGGGAAGCACAAAACAAGAAGATATCATGAACTTAAAGCCAAGAAAAAATGGTTACCTGCCTTTCATAACTGTTGTTGAGATGTGCTGCTCATGTCCATTCCATGTCAAACGTGTGCACGCCACATGCATGGAGATTTTTCCCCCAGTGGTGTCTATAGGGCCAGTTCTAGCACCACCTGGAGGCCTATGCTCATGTACCAGTATAAGGGGCGCGATCAGCCCTGCGCCCTTCTGGTTCCTTCTTGCCGTCAACTCCAACAGCAGGATAGGAGGGCGAGTCATGGAATAGACATGAACAACATCTCGAAGAACAGTTACAAAAGGTAGGCAACTATTTTTTCGAGTGCTTGCTCATGTCCATTCCATGTCAGGTGACTCACAAGCAGTGTCCTTGGAGGTGGGCTGGGAGTTCACAAGCGTGCTGATAGCAACACAGCTCTCCCAAAACTGGCGTTGTCTCCAGCCTATTGGGTGATTGTATAATGGGACATGAACGTGTGAATCAACGATGATGTTGCAGCCCTGCAGATGTCCTGAATCAGTATTTGCGCCAGGAAGGCCGCTGAAGACGCTTGTGCCCTTGGTAGAATGGGCCTTCACAACGGCCAGAGGCAGGACTTTCACTTGCTCATAGCATGCCCGGATACAGACCGTAATCCAGGACGAGATCCTCTGGGAGGACACCAGGAGACCTTTCATTTTATACACAACTGCAACAAACAGTTGCATGGATCTGCAGAAGGGGCTCATCCGGTCAACATAGAAGACTAAGGCCCTTCTCACATCCAGAGAGTGTCGGCGTCTTTCCTCCTTTTCTGATTTATACGGTTTTGGGAAGAAGACCAGCAGAAAAAGGTCTTGGTTGACATGGAACTGCAATACCATCTTGGGTAGAAAGGCTAGGTGGAGACGCAGTTGAACCTTATCTTTAAAGAACACAGCGTAAGGAGGCCTGAAGGTCTGAAACTCTCCTGGCCAAAGTGATTGCCACCAGGAAACTGAACTTCCACGAGAGGAACACAAGGAGAAGGACCAGGTTTAAGTCTCAAGGCAGAATCGGATCACGGACCTGTGGGTAGAACCTCTCCAACCCTTTAATGAATCTGCTTGTCATCTTCTGGCCAAAGACCAATCTTCCTCAGGTTGGGGATGGAACACCGAGATGGTCACCAGATGGACCTTGATTGAAGACAGTGAAAGGCCTTGCTGCTTCAGATGAAGGAGATATTTCAAGAGGGACTGCAAGGATGCCTGTGATGGGCACAGGTTCTGCTCAGTTGCCCAGCAAGTGAAGTATTTCCACTTGGCCAGGTAGGTTGCCCTAGCAGAGAGCTTTCTGCTACCTAGCAAAATACCAAGCATGCAGTCTCATCCACATTTAGCCATGCAGCAGCAACACCAGCAAATGCAGGCCTACTAGATTAGGATGGAGCAGTTGCCTGTGGTCCTACGACAGTAAGTCTGGTCTGAGAGGAAGTCCAGAGGGCTGCAACTGTGAGATCTACGAGCATGCTGAACTTATACTAGCGAGGCCATGCTAGGGTGATCAGGATGACCTTTGCCTTGTCCCTTTTGATCTTCAGAATCATAGAATATCAGGGGAAGGGACCTCAGGAGGTCATCTAGTCCAACCCCCTGCTCAAAGCAGGCCAATCCCCAATTTTTGCCCCAGATCCCTAAATGGCCCCCTCAAGGATTGAACTCACAACCCTGGATTTAGCAGGCCAATGCTCAAACCACTGAGCTATCCCTCCCACCTAGAAGAACCTAGGCCATCTGACCATGACCGGAGGAAGGAATCTGAGAGAGAGCCTTTGCCTTGACCAAGCCTAGAGCAAAAGAGGTGACATTTCTTGTTCTGCACAGAGGTGAACAGGTCCACCTGGGGAGTCCCCCACCTCTGGAAGATGATGCTGGTGACCTGCGAGTGGAGAGATCACTCATTGTAAGAGGATAACAACCTGCTGAGGTGATCTGCCAACACGTCCCACTCTCCGTGGAAATGCGACAACACCAGGTGAATGGAGTGCTTCACAGAGAAATCCCAGAGCCTGATGGCTTTCTGAGAGAGGATCTTGTAGTGTGCCCCTCCCTGTTGGTTGATATAAAACACTGACACTTTGCCATCGATACTTGCACCTCTCTGCCTGAGAGCTGTGGAAAGAACACTTCGCAGGCCAGGCATATTGCCATGAGTTTCTTCACATTTATGTGTAATGACAGCTCGTCCCTCAACCAGAGACCTTGGGTCCTGAGGCTGCCCCTCACCCCAGGTCCAACGCATCTGATACCAGCATGATTGAGGACCGTGGGCAGCATTCCCTCTAATTTTTCCCACGCATGTGCAGAATGAATTTTGTTATGTGTACCAATATGGAGGTGATGTCTCACACATCGCCTCCATATTGGTACACATAACAAAATTCATGTGGTGGGGGTGGGGCCAAGGGATTTGGAGTGTGGGAGGGGGGCTCAGGGCTGGGGCAGAGGATTGGGGTGCAGGGAGTGAGGGCTCTGGCTGGGGGTGCAGGTTCTCGGGTAGGGCCAGAGATATGGGGTTTGGGGTGCAGGCTGCCTGGGGGCTACACCAGGGAGAGAGGACTCCCTCACAGCTCTCTCCCCCTGCAGCAGCACCTGGGCAGGGAGAGGAGAGAGAAAAAAAGAGAGGCACCGCTCCCTGCTGCGGCAGGTCCGTGCTGCGGGAGAGGCGCCTCTGTCCATGTAGCTTAGAGGGAACTTAGGCCATGGGGACTCTAAAGGTACTCCAGATAGAACCGAGGCCAGATCTAACCACCACGTCAGGGAAACCAGGACTGACATTGGAATGGTGAGAATACAGTCCAGATGGTGCCTGCTCAGCAAGTAGACCGACAGGAGCCACATCTGAAGCTGTCTGAGGTGCAGTTGAGCATGCCACACCATGTAGGTACATGCCGCCATGTGGTCTAGCAAACACAGAAACACCCAGGAGTGTCAGCAGGTGTACTGACACTCAGGTGATTAAATCTGACATGGCTTTGAACCTGGCCTCCTGCAGGAAGGCCCTGGCCTGAGACATGTGGTGTACAGCTCCTATAAATTCTGTTCTTTGCACCGGGCCCAGTGTTGACTTCTGCTCGTTTATTAGGAGGCCCAGCACTCTGCAAGTCGCTTGTACCGAGATGCTGTGGTGGACTTAACCCTCAAGAAGCCTTTTATCAGCTAGTCGTCGAGGTATGGGTAGATCTGTATACCTCGGCACCAGAGGTGGGCCATGACTACTGCCATACACTTCGTGAAGACTTGCGGGACTACCAAGAGGCCAAAGGCAAGTGCTGTAAACTGGTAATGTCCGTGGCCCACCATGAACCCAAGGAAGTGCCTGTGTCCTCAAAAGATGGAGGTATGGAAGTATGTGTCCTTCAAATCTAGGGCAGTGTACCTGGATCTAGTGAGGGAATGATGGAGGCCAGAGAAACCTCGCAGAACCTCAGTTTCCTGAGATACTTGTTGAGGCAACACAGGTCTAGGATAGGCCTCAGGCGCTCTTTCAGCTTGGGAATCTAGAGATAGCAGGAGTAGAATCCTTTCCCTCTCAGTTCTGGAGGAACTACCTCCACAGCCCCTGCCTGTAGGGCTTGCACCTCCTAGACAAGTGTTCTTAACTCTGAGGTTTTACTGTACAAAGATCAGGGAAGGACAGAGATTAAATGAAGGAGGGAAAATACAAGAGCTAACATCTGAAGGACATTAATAAGCAGAGTTTGGTGGTTGATGGATATACTGTGGATCTTACATCATGTTAACTCAGCTATTAGGGTATGTCTACACTACAGCAGCATAGCTACCACACACTTCAGCGTAGACACAAGAGGTTTTTCCAGCAATGTAGGCAGTCCACTTCTCCGAGAAGTGGTAGCTAGGTTGATAGAAGAATTCTTTTGTCAGCCTAGCTGCGTCTACACTGGGAGTTAGGTCGACATAGCGACATCACACAGGGCATGACATTTTTCACAGCCCTGAGTGATATAGCTAGGTCAATCTAAGTTTTAGGCCCTGGTATGTAAAGAAATAGGTGTCTCAAAAACTCCAAAAGCTGTTCTGACCACGGCTCAGTAAAGATCTCCAATCATGTCCCATAGTGGTAACACCAGCTTCTAACAGATCTTTAAGAGTTTGTGTTTACTAAACGAGGAGTGAAGATGATCAGTCTCCAGGTTTAATAGGTCACTGATAAGGTTTGCTGAAATCAAGCCCAGGGAGGCAAAGTTACCAATGATGAAATCTGTGCCACAGACAAGATACTTGGTGCCAAGAACTAAACTTTACCACACCCCTCTTTAGCTTACACATTTCTACGGTACTTCATAAAATATGGCTCACCTTCTCCTCATGCGAGGTGGCGACCTACGCCACATTGGTGGTGGTGGCAGCATCCTCCTTGGTGGACTAAAGCGCCTGGGAGGTGGCCTAGGCCGAGGTGCCAGTACAGCTGTAGCAGTGATCTCCTGACCATCAATCTGTCCTGTTTACAGTTAAAAAGAAAAAGAATGAGCTACAAATTTCCAGCACCAGTGTGCTACACACAGCACTATTGCACCCCTGCTACAGATTTCCATCCTCACAAGGTTGCTGCTTTGGTATGTTTGGAGCATTCGTGATCTAGTGGTTGCAGCAAGAATCAAGAGGGCTAGGTTCTCTCCCCAACTTTGCCACTGACTCACCATCTCGCCCTGAGTAAATCATTTAGACAGTCAACTTAAAAATCACTTCTGCCTAAAAACCATGAAAGGTTTAGAACCTACTATTCTAACAAGCAACAGTTCAGATGACAGAGTTTGGGTTTTTTTGGGTCATTTGACTTTGTGAGGCAGTGCTTTATGTAAGTTCAGTTTAGCTGTCTCCCCTGTATGGTCAGTTTCACTGCTTGTGTGAGTCCCTCACATAGCAATAGAGAAGAGAAAGACATTTTGGGGGGGGAGATTAAGAATGTGAGATTGTAAAACCACAAAAGTTGATAGGGCAACTCAGGGCAATGATCTTTTTAACTCATTTGTATCAACCCTCATATCCTCCATGGATTTCTATTAGTCCTGCTGGTTTCTTTGCACAACATCCGGTATCTACCTCCATCCATATGCTTCAGCGCCTTCTCAGCGTCATCTGGATTCTCAAACTCCACATAGGCATAACCCTTGGAGAGATGTGGATTTAACCTGTCGACTGGCATGTCAATCATTTTAATCTTCCCATAAGTGGAAAATATTTCCATGATGTGATCCTAGAGAGAAACAGTGATTATTAAGGACACTGCCAATTCCCACTTTACCAGATGGTATTGATAGGGAATGCTAAACTGGAGGCATACCCAAAACAAGATCAAAAACCAGTATCAACATCAAGGAAGACCAATCTTATTAACTGGATATGGATACAGTTTGAATTCCTACCAGCCCTCTATTGCTGCCTACTCAGCTTCTTCCTCAGGATTCCCAAGCCGTAGACAAATATCTACTGACTACCCTCCTCAAAAAAGGCCATAGGATCTAGGCTGTGGTAAACTGGTCAGGAGTGAAAGAATGAATGAAATCATGAAGTTTATGTGGGAAATGGCAAGGAGAGGGGCTGTCTGAGGTCAAACGCTCAAGATGACAGATGTATTTTCTCTCTAACATTTACGATCATTTATATAGCATCATATAGTTACATGTTCCCTCTATGACGGCTTCACACCTCACCAAAACAATTATCTGGCAAGGAGGACTGAACTGAGCACCACTCCTGCAGATCAGTTGCAGACATTCTCAGCTGGCCTCCAGTTGTAATTTTTCAACAAAGGGGTCGGCTACTCTTCATCTTCCAACAAAGACAAATGTAAGCTACACAACACCCTGCGAGAGAACCAGGAAACCAAGTACAGGGTTTAAATCCAAGTCCCCTGCTTAATAGCACAGGGCACTAGATCTGGGACATGGCATACAGGTCTTTTGAGAACCATACCCTGGCATGGATTAATTGCTCTTGGTGCCATGCAAGTTTCCCCAGAGACAGGTCTGTCAATGCACCTCAACCTTGCGTATGGATAATGTAAGAACTTCTAACACAGTGACACCTGATTGCAAGCTAGTAATAAACTGTTTCTGAAGATACTATTTAAAAAAACTCAAATCACTCTCCCAAAGATGTGAAAGTTCAAGGATAAAGAGGGGCAGGCCATTACCTTGGTCACGTTTCTGGTGAGTCTCCCAACATGCACTTTGGTAGGTCTGGGCGATGGACTCCGTCTCTTCCGCTCTTTTTCGTCTCTCTTGGGTGGCTTCGACCTGAGTTGAATATCACAGAACTATCAAATCTCCTGGTAACATACAACCCAATCCCCAAAACTAAGGCTACGTTTTAGTCATGGTCATGGACAGGTCACTTGCAGTAAACAAAAATTCATGGCCCGTGACTTGTCCATGATTTTTACTATATACCCCTAACTAAAACTTCAGGGGGGGAGGTGCAGGTGCTCTGGGGGGCACCGCAGCGCACAGCTCGGGCCCCCTGCTGGTGCTTCATGAATCCATGACTTCTGTGATGGACTCACAGCCTTACCCATAACACATAAAGGTGACTTGCAAAGGATTGTTTTGAACCACACTTGTATCTTGCTTTGGTTCTTTATAATAAATAAGGGTCTAAAAAATCTGCAGGAACGGAGAGTTTAAAAGGTTTTTGCTTGCTTTTTAATTCAGAAATATCCTGAATGTCAAATCTGTTTATTTCTGATTTTGCTGGAGGACCTCTTGGGATCTAGAGCATATGTACTGTGAGTTCTCATACATTAACTGAAGACGAGCTAGTGTCTTGCTGGGTTCATAGCCAAACCTAGCAACCACTTCCATCAGCACAGGTTTGGTTTTGGCAGCTTTCTGTCTATGGACATGTTATTAGGATGGAAGACCAATGAATTATGAAGCAAGCTTAGCAAGGAATGTTCCTACATAGCACAACCGTGCTGTTGCCAAAAGCTTAAGATAAGATTGCTGGTGATGGATATAAACCAAATATCCAGCCAGACCACCTTAAAGACCTAACTAGAAATTTATCCAAGTGGTGCTAAATCTGCAAGAAGGCTACATAGAATCATAGAATATCAGGGTTGGAAGGGACCTCAGGAGGTCATCTAGTCCAACCCCCTGCTCAAAGCAGGACCACTCCCCAATTAAATCATCCCAGCCAGGGCTTTGTCAAGCCTGACCTTAAAAACTTCTACGGAAGGAGATTCTACCACCTCCCTAGGTAACGCATTCCAGCGTTTCACCACCCTCCTAGTGAAAAAGTTTTTCCTAATATCCAACCTAAACCTCCCCCACTGCAACTTGAGACCATTACTCCTTGTCCTGTCATCTTCTACCACTGAGAATAGTCTAGAACCATCCTCTTTGGAACCCCCTTTCAGGTAGTTGAAAGCAGCTATCAAATCCCCCCTCATTCTTCTCTTCCGCAGACTAAATAATCCCAGTTCCCTCAGCCTCTCCTCATAAGTCATGTGTTCCAGACCCCTAATCATTTTTGTTGCCCTTCGCTGGACTCTCTCCAATTTATCCACATCCTTCTTGTAGTGTGGGGCCCAAAACTGGACACAGTACTCCAGATGAGGCCTCACCAATGTCGAATAGAGAGGAACGATCACGTCCCTCGATCTGCTGGCTATGCCCCTACTTATACATCCCAAAATGCCACTGGCCTTCTTGGCAACAAGGGCACACTGTTGACTCATATCCAGCTTCTCGTCCACTGTCACCCCTAGATCCTTTTCCACAGAACTGCTGCCTAGCCATTCGGTCCCTAGTCTGTCGCGGTGCATTGGATTCTTCCGTCCTAAGTGCAGGACCCTGCACTTATCCTTGTTGAACCTCATCAGATTTCTTTTGGCCCAATCCTCCAATTTGTCTAGGTCCCTCTGTATCCTATCCCTGCCCTCCAGCGTATCTACCACCCCTCCCAGTTTAGTATCATCCACAAATTTGCTGAGAGTGCAATCCACACCATCCTCCAGATCATTTATGAAGATCTTGAACAAAACCGGCCCCAGGACCGACCTCTGGGGCACTCCACTTGACACCGGCTGCCAACTAGACATGGAGCCATTGATCACTACAAGTTGAGCCCAACAATCTAGCCAACTTTCTACCCACCTTTATAGTGCATTCATCCAGCCCATACTTCTTTAACTTGCTGACAAGAATACTGTGGGAGACCGTGTCAAAAGCTTTGCTAAAGTCAAGAAACAATACATCCACTGCTTTCCCTTCATCCACAGAACCAGTAATCTCATCATAGAAGGCGATTAGATTAGTCAGGCATGACCTTCCCTTGGTGAATCCATGCTGACTGTTCCTGATCACTTTCCTCTCGTGTAAGTGCTTCAGGATTGATTCCTTGAGGACCTGCTCCATGATTTTTCCGGGGACTGAGGTGAGGCTGACTGGCCTGTAGTTCTCAGGATCCTCCTTCTTCCCTTTTTTAAAGATGGGCACTACATTAGCCTTTTTCCAGTCGTCCGGGACTTCCCTGATCACCATGAGTTTTCAAAGATAATGGCGGCTGTGATTGCAGAGCCATTGGCCAACTCCTTTAGCGCCCTCGGATGCAACGCATCCGGCCCCATGGACTTGTGCACGTCCAGCTTTTCTAAATAGTCCCGAACCACTTCTTTCTCCACAGAGGGCTGGCCACCTACTCCCCATGCTGTGTTGCCCAGCGCAGCAGTCTGGGAGCTGACCTTGTTCGTGAAGACAGAGGCAAAAAAAGCATTGAGTACATTAGCTTTTTCCACATCCTCTGTCACTAGGTTGCCTGCCTCATTCAGTAAGGGGCCCACACTTTCCTTGGCTTTCTTCTTATTACCAACATACCTGAAGAAACCCTTCTTGTTACTCTTAACATCTCTTGCTAGCTGCAGCTCCAGGTGCAATTTGGCCCTCCTGATTTCATTCCTACATGCCCGAGCAACATTTTTATACTCTTCCCTGGTCATTTGTCCAATCTTCCACTTCTTGTAAGCTTCTTTTTTGTGTTTAAACTCAGCAAGGATTTCACTGTTAAGCCAAGCTGGTCGCCTGCCATATTTACTATTCTTTCGACACATCGGGATGGTTTGTCCCTGTAACCTCAATAGGGATTCTCTGAAATACAGTCAGCTCTCCTGGACTCCTTTCCCCCTCATGTTATTCCCCCAGGGGATCCTACCCATCAGTTCCCTGAGGGAGTCGAAATCTGCTTTCCTGAAGTCCAGGGTCCGTATTCTGCTGCTTACCTTTCTTCCCTGTGTCAGGATCCTGAACTTGACCAACTCATGGTCACTGCCTCCCAGATTCCCACCCACTTTTGCTTCCCCTACTAATTCTTCCCAGTTTGTGAGCAGCAGGTCAAGAAAAGCTCTCCCCCTAGTTGGCTCCTCCAGCACTTGCACCAGGAAATTGTCCCCTACATTTTCCAAAAACTTCCTGGATTGTCTGTGCACCGCTGTAGTGCTCTCCCAGCAGATATCAGGATGATTGAAGTCGCCCATGAGAACCAGGGCGTGCGATCTAGTAGCTTCTGCGAGTTTCCGGAAGAAAGCCTCATCCACTTCATCCCCCTGGTCCAGTGATCTATTGCAGACTCCCACCACTACATCACTCTTGTTGCTCACACTTCTAAACTTAATCCAGAGACACTTAGGTTTTTCTGCCGTTTCATACCGGAGCTCTGAGCAGTCATACTGCTCCCTTATATACAGTGCAACTCCCCCACCTTTTCTGCCTTGCCTGTCCTTCCTGAACAGTTTATCCTTTGGGATTTGCCATAATGACGGAGTGTTCAGTGTTGAACAGATTTCCTTTCTCTCGAGTGTTTTATTAGCCACTGGAGTTACATGCGTGTTCTCAAAAACAGATGCGTTTAAATACTTCTTAAAAAATTTTTTTTTTGCTATTGCTCAGCTTTCAATTTCTTGACTTGTGATCTCAAACACACTAGGTTCACCAGTCAAAGTCTGCCAGGGCAGATAAGATCTAAATTTCTGTTTTAAAAAAAAAGCAGATAAACTTTTGGAAACAATATTTCAGACCCTCTACATACATCACAAATAAGTGAAGGGGCACTGTAACAGGGTGCTGGCTAAGGAACCCTGAGCCAGGCCTCTGTCACACCAGCTGCAATTAAGAAAGGGGAATTAGAGCTGGCTGAGTAAGCCCAGGCCTGAGTGGCAAACGGGGAACAGCTGCCAGCCTCTTTAGCCAGGGGCTACATAAAGGCTGGCAGGAAGGAAGCCGAAGTGGGAGAAGGAAAGGGAGGAGCCAGAGAGTTAGAGGGAGTGGGAGCTCTTCTCTGCTGGCTGCAGGAATTAGCACAGGGGTTCTCAAACCCAGGGTCAGGACCCCTCAGGGGGTCGCGAGGTTATTAAATGGGGCATCACGAGCTGTCAGCCTCCACCACAAACCCTGCTTGGCCTCCAGCATTTATAATGGCGTTAAATATATTAAAAAGCGGTTTTAATTTATATGGGGGGGGGGGAGCTGCACTCAGAGGCTTGTTATGTGAAAGGGGTCACTAGTACGAAAGTTTGAGAACCACTGAGCTAGCAGTTCCTGGGGCTGTGATACTGAAGCTGTAGCTAGGTGGTGGGAAAGTAAACTGTAAATAAAGAGCACAGGTGATTGCACCAACAGAGAGGTCTCTGGCTGGTTTGCGGGTGCAGCAGGGACAGAAGCCAGAGAGGGCCAGCTGCACCCCCGTTACAGGCAAAAAGCCAAATTATATTTGGGTGGGGGAGAAGGTGCATTTATATTGGTCCACCAATAAAACCCCTTCACAATAGTCATTTCCACATAATTTTAGCAGCTATCCCAGACAGGTTTAGGTTAATACAGACATACCATTTGAAAACTGAGTTTTCAAGCTTTCAGATGATATCAACCAATGGATCTTATCTGTTTTTCCAATCAGTTAAATGGGGATATTACCGCACAAGGGCACACTGGTGAAGACTGTTTATAGTGCTTTGAAGTGGTAAAGTTAAATGCAAGTATTATTAACTCTAACTGCTCAAATTAGTGGCTGCTAAGAGAAAGAATCACACTATAGGGGTTGCATAAAGGGAATGGGAGAAGCTAAGGCATGGGAATAAGGGCCCATCTATACTAAGGACATTTTAGAAAAGTTTCACAGCATTGCTAATGGGAACCCTAGTGTAGATGAGTTATGGCTGCTGACACCATATTGGTCAGAGTAACTCCCAGCAGAGTTAGAGGACAGTACTGAAAATTATGTCTGCAACTGAAATCCCAATGATACTATGGCTCCTAGCATTGTTAACATCAGTTTAGGTCATGGGGGAAAATTCTCCTAAATTTCCTAAGCGTAGACAGAGCCTAAGAGACAGCAGGCTATTATTCTTTACCCCTTTGAAGTCAAAGAACAGTGAGGGATGCAGGAGGTGACATGGGCACAGTAAACAGGCAAATTATAGATCTAGCAATTCAGAGCTCTCTGATTTCTGCTTTCTAGACAGAGACCCTGGTGCCATGTGATTATGCAATCACTTAAATTGCTGCATATTTGTGGAGTATTTTTAAATTGGCACATAATTGTAGTGCAAAAAAAATGAAACCTTTAATTTGAAACAGTTAATTCTATAATCTTTATAGTTGCTAAAATACCCCTCACAATGTGAAGTTCATGTAAATTGATGCTGTAGGAATGTGTGCCTATATCTTGGGGAGGGAACACCTTGAAGATAAAAGTTCCCAATAATTTCATTGGAATGTTGGCTCTGAAATCTGACAAATTAATATGACAACACTTGCTATTTCACTACTGAGCATTTTAGATTTATTAGCCTGATATTTCTGCTATCATTTTTAGAGGTACTGGCAGGGCGTAGCTGGCACCTACTTGCTATCAAGTCAAATCTAATCCCACTCCCAGAATTTAAAGTAAAGAGAGTACGGAAAAAGATGCACCCCCTGTCTACCAGCAAAAGCCTCAACTGCCTCCTGGATATCAAAACTGAGAACACCTCCCCCAGCCTTTCTGGGCATCAAAAGCCTAACCCATCCCCCAACCTGTTGATGTGGAAGGCCAGTTATTTTCACGTCTACAATCACAGTCACTATAAAGACCTGAAACATGCTGAAAATTACTTACATCCCAATCCTGCAAACACACACACGATTAACTTGGCTATTGTAATTACGCCCATTTGCAGGATCAAAGCCATAGCCTGTAAGTGCATTAAGCAGGAACCATAACTTTTGATACATGCACGTACAGTGTCTAACACAATGGGACCCTAATCCTTGTTTGGAGCTTTTTTTTACTATAACAATACAAACAATAAGCTCTGAGGGTAGCCTAAGGCAAATATCAATAAACCACCAAAAAGCATACTGAACCGATTACAATAGACTGAGTGGGTGAAGCAAAGTACCTGACATACACAAGGCCTTTGTTACAGACCCCAAATTTTCACACTTTTAAGACTTGTTTCCAGCCCTTCCTAACATCCACGTCTAGGTGAGTAAATGAAACATTGTGCCTGTATAGCACCTTTGTGGGGGAGAAAAAAAAATCAAACTGTTTCCAAACAACTGTCCAGTACAAACACTTCTGAGTACAAGACTGTTCTCCCCCCAAAAGAAGGAACTGGACTAGACAACTTAGGATTTTGTGACTTTATTCACGGCACTAGTTTCATGTTATACACAAGGTGAAGAATTCTAGAGAAACAAAGAAACAGATTCTACTCAGTTCAATCTCTACCTTAAAGAAAAATACGATTCCTTGTAATTTTTCCACCAGTTTCAATCCACTACAAGTCCCAGAGTATGCAGAGAAACAGTTTTATATGCCCCACCTTCTGTAGATCCCAAATAATCAGGCATGGATACATTTTAGATATGTGATTTTGCATGTGTGGTATATGTGAGAGTCAGTTATGAATTAATGAGATCTTTAAACTCCTTCCTGAAGAACATGTAGTTATGTTACAAGCGCAGGTGGCATGCATGCTCAAGCAATAGCTAGATTATATCTCTGGGATATGAATAAAGCAGGCAACTTATTTTTAAACAGATAGATTAGTTCTCTGTTCACAAGCCTACACACTCCATGGCAACTTCCCAACCACCTGATAATTTTAAGTGGATGAATCAAACTCACTTGGAGCGGGAACGTCTCCTGTTGTCATGTCTACGTCGAGAGGGGCTTGGGGATCCAGAGGAACTGCTGGAACTGGAGCTACGAGAGGTGCTAGAGCTCCCAGACCGGCTTGATGCAGAGGAGGAACTGGACCCACTGCTGGAACCAGTGCTGGAGCTGGACCCTGAACTGGAAGTGGAGCTGGAGCGGGACCTTTTGGGGAAAAAAAATGAGTGCAGAATACACAGGGGAAAGCATAGCTGAATATCGTCTCCAGGTAAGCACAAGACAAGAATTGGTGGTTAAAGTGATGAGAGCTCAACCTCACAGCTAACATTATTTCAGCCAAGGGAGAGATTGCACTCTATGCAAAGCATACTCATTGATAAAGCAAGAGGGTCACTTTTTAGCAACACAATCCCCCAAGGAGTCTTCTAATATGGGGAACCACAAAGCAGATTTGTAGCATTTTTACAGGAGCACAACTCACTACTATTTGGGCTATCACTGGGATGCACTACAGAAACTCTGGTTACCTGGTACTGCTACTACCACTGGAAGCACTGCGCCTTTTGCGCGTTTTGTCCCGACCACGATCCTTTTCACTTGATTCCTTGGTGGACACTTTGTCCTTGGATCTGTCCTTGGATTTGTCTTCAGTCCGATCTTTGCGCTTAGTTGGAGAGGGAGCCCTTTAAAAAGAAAAGGTCAAAAGAAATTATTTCACTTAAAAAAAAAGAACAAAACAAAAACAAAAAACACTGAACTTTAAAGCCAACTTAGAATAACCACTATTGCAGGGCCAAAGCACTAGGATTTTTTAGTTTTTTTAAAAACACAGATCACAAAAGTTCATACTACAGAGAGACTTTAAAGAAGGAAGTCAAAGTTGTAATTTAAGAAAATTCTCATTGTGAGAAGAGAGATACATTTCCAATTCCACATCCTCACTGGAAACACCCTAGTATCCTACATGTCCCCAGTGGGGATAAGCCTCGAAAATTCAGACAGAATTATTACCTAGTGCTGGATTTTTTATTATTTTCTTTGAATCCTAGCAAACTCTTCTTTTTCATTCCTGAAAACTCCATTTTCCCTTCTGAGGCGTCCCAAGCAGCACTGGATGGGCCTCACTTATCTCAAATCTCACTTCTAACTCCTTGATTCTGAGAAACGATCCCTAATCGAGTGCAATAAACTCCAAAGAGCGGCCTAGTGACAAGATAAAAGGGTTTAGAAACAAGAAATTAATGTATTGGCAAAAACAACAAACCTACTTTTCAATAAAGGCAGCAGGAGGTGGGGGTCAGCTAATGAGATATTGACAGTATCATATTGTACACACAGTACTGTAGTTACTCACATTGTTACATTGCTATTAGAGCCAAACACCTGTGCCTGCTCACACAGAGATACACACTGTCCATCTTGCTGAAGACTTGATATGGATGCTTCAAGGTGTCAGCTGACATTTTCATAAGAGTACAAAGGGTACAAATTAGCAAGCCGAGACGTATGGCTGACAGAGAAAACATAGATTTTCCCTGAGTTTTCCTCTGACAGGTGTGTGTGTGTTCCTAACCTGCCTTGTGGCAGCCATCCACCCCTCAGAGGACTAAGCACCGCTTCCTCTAGAGCCAATTGCTGCCACAAGGTATGTTGGTTAGCAAAGGGGTGTTTCCCAAGAGCTACATAGGGCACTCTGTGTCCCTATTTTCAGTGGATGCAAGCTGCCTCCATTGCTCTGCCAGCCTTGGAAGCAAGGGACTGAGCTGAGGAACCAGTCTGATGCACTGTTGTAACTGTAACAGTGCATGTTCAAATCTCTCTTGGTGGAAGGCCTACATGGGGCTCAAATTTCATCCACCCCTACAGATCTCTTTGTACTCTTGATACAAATAAAAGGACAGAAATCAACACATCATTAATTCATATTAAAATATTAGTCATGAGCTGAACCCTAGGTGCAATCCATAAGAGGTCCTTTTATCCCATATATAATATGGTATCCCAATATATCTTCATGTTTTAACTAAATTGGTGGATTCCTTACCATTTAATAAGGTGCCAGAGGTATGTGACCTAATAGCCATTAGCAGCAGTTGGTAGATTGCTCCTGTTTGGTTTATGCTCACTACAGAGCCAACTTAACAGTCACCATTATGGTGGTCATAAGCTGTATACAGTATCTCTTATCCTAGTCAACTCATTAAACATTTGGAAGGCGACTGGACATTATTTGCATTTTTAAAAGTGACTATGCACTGCCAGACCCATAAAACAGAATACATAATGCTACTAACAAAAATGAAGCTAGATATTTAGGCACATTACATAAATTACATATTTAGGCACATTACATTGCCATAAAATCTGGCAATACAAATACACTCCATGTAGTTTCTGGATTTCATATTGTTTTGTCCTTTGAATCTGCAATTCTCTTACACTGATTTTCTGGGGCAGGACAATTTGCCCATTGTCTTCCTTCCCCCCCATGGAAACTCATTTTGTCCTGCTTATTTACAATCAACAAATTGACTGCAAATGTCTACTTTCCAATGAGACAAAACTGAATCTCAGTGAACGAGACAAGACTACATGACTTTCACCCAGTTATCACGTGTATTCAGGCTGAAACGTTGTTCCTAGCAAACACTCACTGGAAAATAATTCCATCAGGAACAAGTTATGTATACATCTACAGAAAAACATATACATGCATATGCAAGCAATATGCTTTTTTCCTACTTATTACCAAGAAAACCTCTCCACTAACAAATGAGAGTTTCTGCAACACCTAATATCTAAATGAAAAATATAAGCAAAAGTCATACAGAATATGCAGGTTTGATACTTTACTCTCTCACTTTCCTGCTCTACGGAGTTGTGCACTGCAGCTCTACTCCTGTAAAGTTACATTTCAGCGATGGGTGAGGCAAACTCAGCTCTGACAAAGACTTCCTGTATGGTCTTAGGTATTAAGGCAAGTCATTTAGTCTCAGTCTTTCTGTGCTCCAAGTCCCCATTTGGAAAATGGTGAAAACATTTCCTTATAGAAGTGTTACAAGGTTAAATTCATTAGCATACAAGGAGCAGTTAGCTACTATAGCGATAGAGACCACAGAAATACCCAGATAAATACATGCTTGTGTTCATTCTGTATCTCAGTTTGCACAGCGTTTTTAGGGGAAATGTGCTGTAATTTGCAGTGCCAGATGCACTATGGTTTTGCTAGTGACCACAGAACATGTGCGGCCTTACTATGAACGTGGCCACGATGACGGCTGAGAAACAGGGATAGAAAAGCAGCCCCGAACAGGATCGATACAGAGGCGGATCCTCCCCTAGAACTGCCCCTGCAATTAGCAGATACAGCAGAACAGAGAATATGGCGGGAGAGGGCAGTACTGGAACCTGCACCCTGTTCCAGAGCGGCCCACCCCTGACCCCCAGCTACAAGGGAACGCAGCTTCACCATCCCCGCTGCACAACCCCAGCGGGGCGGCCTCGCCCAAGTGCACAGCGATCCCCGTAAGCATGAGGAAGGAGAGGTGCCTCTGCGGCCCAGCCCTAAACTCCCAGGTAGGTTTTCCAAAGACCCCTCCCCCAGGGCTCCTTCCTCCGGGGAGGGTTAGGTCACGGCCTTCCCATCCCCACCTGCCATATCCTGCTCCGCAGGGCCAGGCCCCTCCTCTAAAGGCCCGGAGATGATCGCGGGGCCCCCCGACGCCTCACCCAGGCCGGATGGCGCAAGATCCCCCGCAACCCTTACTTACATCCTCGGCGCCCGCCACTGCCGCCGCTCCCGACCCCGTCGCGCACAATAGACGTGAGTCTGCACAGAGCGGGAAGCGCCCCGGACGGCGCATGCTGATGGCGTCACCCGCCAAAGGCGCAGAAGGACGGGGAAGGCATTTAAAGAGACAGGGTAGAGTCGTCCGTGTCGCTCGCTGCTGCTGGCAGCGCGGGCTGCAGCCCGGCTGAGACTGTTCGCCGCCCCCTAGGTCTGATGGGGGCTAGAGTCATGGCCGCCGCCGACTACTCCGTTCTGCGTGGAGAACGGCCTCCCGGCCCCACTGTCCCAAAAAGCTCCTCGCAGGGTTCCCACAGTTCACCCGGTGTGTCGTGTCCACACACACTATGTCTGTCCTGGCCCCGCCCCATCTAACCGCCATCTGTCATAACCTCATGCCAACTTTCTGAGGGAACAAAACCAAACATCCTTGTCCCGCCCCTTCTCTGAGGCCCCACTTGGCTCACTCTATCTTCACCCCTCTGTTGCTCACTCTCGCCCACTCACTCATTTTTACCTGGCTAGGGAGGGTCCCTTGGGTATTCGGTGGAAAACTGGACAATGGGAAACCCCACCCAGCAACTTCCAGGGTCTACTCATCCTACACAACAGTATCAGCACCTGCCGCCCATGTGTCCCTCCCACCCAACATCTTCCATGGGCTGTGCACTCCACCCAGCCTCTCCCAGGGCCCTGCTTGTCCTATATGATGGCACCAGCCTCTGCCATAGCCTCCACGTGTCCCTCCCAACCAGCATCTGCCATAGCCCCTGTCAAGGCTGATTCCCCACTCTGGCACTTCGAGTGCAAGGATTCTGAAAATTAATACTGGCCACTCCAGGCTTGTATTAAATTCCCAAGATTACAGCTTTTCTTTGACTTTGGATGAGTAGATGGTTCCACCACCCAAGTGCAAAAACCCCTTTGAGAACCCAGGAAGGCGCACTTGGGAATTCCTTCCTGTGGGGTACCCTCAAGCCCTTTCACACCCCTGCCCCCCGCCCCCTCCCCGCTCTGGGGAAGAGCTGAAAAAAAAAAAACAAAGGAAATCAGCTGTTGCCACCAGCTACTTAAACAACATGTGCACAAACCTCTTAGGACACAGAACTCCAATCCTGTTCTTTAAAAAGGTAAATTTTATTTAAAAAAGAAAAAAATACATCCGAAAACTCAGGCTATTGCTAGATTTCAAAAGAGCAAATACAAAAATTAAGAATCAAGAATAGCTTTCTTGAGGTCCAGCTTAAGGGTTACAAGCAAAACAAAAGCACCTGGGGCTAGCACAGAGGAATCCACAAGCCATAAAGAAATAAAAGATATAAACCTAATTGCGTCTTCCTAGACACTTTCTGATCTACTTACATATCTGAGGTTTTAAATGAGTAGTTTCTAGGTATGATCTGATGATTTTTCATACCTGGCCCAAAGCTTCTTACAACATTGCTGCTCTGTCCCTTCTCTCCAGGAGAACAACACAGACAGACAAAGGGGAAGTTTTTTCCCAATTTTAAAAAGTTCTAGCCTTCCCATTGGCTCTTTTGGTAAGTTGCCCACTCCCTTCCTTTTACCTATGCAGGGAGACTTGTTAACCCTTTACAGGTAAAGCAACTAGAGAACAACTACTAAGAGGGATTTTATAGCTAACTGGCTGGCGGGGTATCCATAAAAGGGAGCTACCCCCTGCCCCTCCCTTTCATTTAACACAGCCCCACATAGCAGTGCAGCACCCAACATTTGCCACAGCCCCACGTGTCCCACCCAGCATCTTCCATGGCCCTGTGTGTCCCAACAGACACCACACTGTCTGCCATGGCCCTGTGTGCATTCAGTAGGTTCAATAAGACATATTCCAAAATAAATAGTTACAAGACAGAGTCGACTTCCTGCCACTCCAAGCAAAGCATCAAAAACATGTCCAAAGCAGGATGTCCCAGTGTTAAAATTATCTAATACACAAGTTAAAGATAAAGTTTCTATGCATCTGGATATAATACTTAAAGTATCCAAACATACAAAGTTTGGTTTTAAAAGTCATGAAATACATACCGTACATAATTTGTAAATATCCCAAATTAAAGTTAATAAACTTAATGCTTTGAGTATTAGCATTAGGGCTGTTGATTAATCGCAGTTAACTCACACGATTAACTCAAAAAATTAAAAAAATTAATTAATTCCAACTGTTGAATTGGAATTCATTTGCAAATTGGATACAATTAACTTAGGCTTGAATAGAGACTGGGAATGGCTAAGTCATTATGCAAGGTAACCTATTTCCCCTTGTTTTTTCCTACCCCCCCCCCCCAAGACGTTCTTGTTAAACCCTGGATTTGTGCTGGAAATGGCCCACCTTGATTATCATACACATTGTAAGGAGAGTGGTCACTTTAGATAAGCTATTACCAGCAGGAGAGTGGGTTTGTGTGTATGGGGGCGGGGGTGAGAAAACCTGGATTTGTGCTGGAAATGGCCCAACTTGATTATCATACACATTGTAAGGAGAGTGATCACTTTAGATAAGCTATTACCAGCAGGAGAGTGGGGTGGGAGGAGGTATTTTTTCATGCTTTGTGTGTATATAAAAAGATCTTCTACACTTTCCACAGTATGCATCCGATGAAGTGAGCTGTAGCTCACGAAAGCTTATGCTCAAATAAATTGGTTAGTCTCTAAGGTGCCACAAGTACTCCTTTTCTTCTAGCCCACGAATCTTCTCTGTCAAAATACACATGCTGCCATTACCTTCATACTTACAGGAAGGTTTGCCTCACTGGAAGCAGGCCAGAAATTAATTCCTCACTCTATGTGTTTGTATTTGGTGCAGTCCAGCATATGTCATGTAAACTACAAAGTGCTGACTGCCTGGCATTCAGATCCACAGGAACCTACTCTGGGTGCATTAATCCCACTTCTGTTCTAGTGCTGTCAGGACGGTGAAACCTCTCAGGAGCAGCAGTTGCCCTCCTAAATTGAAGCATAGTCTTGGATGTTTTGGTAAGACCTTGCAAAATCTTGTTAAGTGTTTTCACCTCTTAGCCCCTTGAATGCATTTGGGCCAAACTATGCACTCGTTTACATCTGTGAAGCGCTAATAAACAGAATGGAGTAATAGGGGTGTTATTGAGAGTAGGATTTCCCCCCTGATATGTAAAGACGGGTGTGGAGGAAGGTACTCCAGCCAATCTCCTCTATATTAATACTCATCTCTTATCTAGCACTTTTAATTGCTAGATCTCAAAGTGCTTTCCAATGGGAGGTCAGTATCATTATTCCCATTTTACAGATGGGGAAATTGAGATGTAAAGAAGTGACTTCCCAAGGTCAGTCAGCAAACGAGTGATAGAGGCAGAGCAGAATCCGTGTCTCCTGTCCGGTACTCCAGTAGGCCATACTGATACACATATGGAGCAAAGAAAAGTCCTGTGACTCCTGTTCCCCTTCTTCACATGTTATTCGGGTTAGAAAGGAGATGAGACTCTTCTACAAAAGGCTGGAATGTGCTGAAGTGAAGACTCGCCATTGTGCACCTGCATTAAATGTGAGATCAGGAGTCCTCCATCCCACTAAGGCTGCTTACATAAAGTTGCATGTGCTGTAGTGTCTGCAACAAAGCCAATCCATTGCAGTAGACATTTCACTCTCTTTGCTACAGCCCTGGTAATGCAGCACATCTTGTAGTGTGTCTAACCAGGTAACTGTTATGCCCTTGTTTTCAGTGTGTTGCACCTTTAAATCTCTAAGGATTTTTCTGTCTGCAGGGACGTGCAGTGGGTTTGTGTTCACTTCAGAGCCAACAGTTATAGTGGAGACACACACACATTGCTATGTTATGGAGACTTTACTCGTGTTCTTTCTTGATTAGATGTTCTCTTAATCCAAAAAAGGTCATTCTGAAGGAACATATTGGATTGTCCTGTGTGCATGTTACAAAATGTAACTAATTTAAGCAGTCTTAGCGGTACACTGAGTAGAGATAGATAAAATATCATTTTTGCTTTTTTTTAAACTTAAGAATTGGTCCCATTTTTGTGAAACATTCACACTAACATGTCTACAAGGAAAATTGTGCAAAGAAGCAAACTGGTGCAATTCTATCTACTTTTTGCTTCCAGATTGCCATTTCTGTGAAAAATGGAGTAAATAACATTGTAGAAAACTGTCCTCAGCTTTTCATAGCCCCAGGAGTGGTTCTTTTTCTGCACTGATATGATTTTACTAATGACAGCTCAGCCTAGAAGTTACATGGTGCGGCTGTTGCTTTATTTGAGGACAGGAGCCCTGTCTGTTTCGTTGCCATTGAGGGTGGGGAATGGTGGGGGATATGTATAAATAAACATCCTCTTTGAAAGCCTAGGTTGCTGAATCTGTGAGTGAGAAGGTTTCTGCCTATATACAGAGGTTGGAGAAATTATTACAGAGAGCCATCATGAGGCGAGCAGTGGACATCATGAGGGGAACAGTGGCTGTTGAGCAAATGGATCGGACTAGATTGTGAGAGGAGTTCAATATCAGAACCCAATCCTATTCCACCTTCAATTAAGGGAACAACAAGAAAATCCACCTAGTTACTCTCAGCTAATAAAAGAGGTCTGAGAGGAGGAGGAGAGGCAGGCAGCTGGTGACGTTTGGAAGATTCAGTCACACCAGACAACTGGCATAGCATCCATATGAACAACCAAGGCACTGACGGTGAATCCCCAAGAGGAACTTACCCAACGAGTGCAGATCCTGACACAGAAGATGGCTGAACTAGAGAATACCATTGATCCAGCAAAGATTTAGGGTACAAGGAACCCCCTAACTGCATCGGCGCGGCCCGAATGTCGGCCCCTCCAAGGCCGCTCACTGTTACCGACCGGCCCCGACAGGGTGGGGTGCCATGCAATATAGTCACCTCTGCTCCTGTGTCCAGAAGGGCCATTACTCATTGTTGCCCCCTGCTAGGCCAGTAGATTTCTACTGGGACATAAGGGCGGTGGTCCCCCATTACATAGCGCCTTACCTCCAGGGCGGGGGGCGAGGGGGACCCACCACCCCGTCAATACTGGGCGGGCAGCTTCCATTCAACATAGTCTGCCGGCTGGGCAGACGGTTGGGGCTGCTGGGGGGTGCCATCTACCTTGTTTTGGGGCACCCCTGTTGTCGGGGCCCCTACCCTCTCCTTGGTACGCTGTTCTGGCTTAAGGTGTAACCAGCGTTTTAACAGCTCAGTGTTGGTTTTCCCATCCACTTCCCCCAGGGGAATCCCTGCTTTCAGTAGGTCTCTCAACATAGTATTGCGGCTAACCCTCTCCTTTTGCTTCACATTCACCTTCCACGGCTTTGTGGTTTTCATCATACTGTCAATTTCCGTTAATTGCATCATGAGCTGCGCTGCATCCCCCACCAACCCTACGGCCTCCCCAACCATCGGCAGGATCATCGCCTTGAGGCATGTGGGGGGGTGTTCCGCAGAAGCCGGGTGCAGATGGTACGGGTCAGCTCCACGACGTCAGGCCCTTCGAAATGCTCAGCAAAGATGCCGGTGAGCATGCCCAGCTGCCGGAGCTGGCTAACCCCCTCTGGGATGGAGGTCCACTGTTCCAACCCATCATCCATGTCTGTGGGCGAGCTCCAGATGGTTTTGACAGCCATGGTCAACCATGCCATGAGGGAGGGATATGGATAATTCGCCTCCGAGTTGGCCCCTATCTTGAGACTCCTACGAAGGAGGGGGGTCTGTGGTGAGTGAGCCCATCCTGCCTAGCTCAGCAGGGGTAAGGGTAATCGCATCTGCTCCATCATCCCACAAGCGTAGCAGCCAGGCCAGCAGCGACTCCTTGGGATGCTGCTTGAAACACTGCATGAAATCCAGTATCTCGAAGGATTTATATTCCTGGATAAAATCCCTTCCTACCATTTGATCGTTCTCCCTGTGCGGTCCCTCGTATCGTGTCTCGACAACGGGCCGCAGTTGTGGGTACAGTCCCGCCTTCCCACTGTCCCCCTCCCTGGGGGACTAGTCCTCGATCATCTCCCAAATGTCCCCATCCCAGGTCTCTGGATCCCAGTTGCTTTTGCATACCAGTGCGTGTACGGCACGGGGATGCACGTCTTGCTGTCCTCCCTTTTGCCACTGGCGGTTCGCAATGCGAGCTGCCATAACCGTGCAGCGGTGCTCTAACCGATCAGCCCGTTCAGCCGTACTAGTGATGACTTCATAGATTCATAGATACTAAGGTCAGAAGGGACCATTATGATCATCTAGTCTGACCTCCTGCACAACGCAGGCCAGAGAATCTCACCCACCCACTCCTGCGAAAAACCTCACCTTCTTGGGTTAGTGAGCGGACCTCGTTTGCTTGCTTCTAATCAGCCTCTAATCTTCCTATCCTCTGGCGCTGAACCAGCAGCGCCTCATCCACCGCGCGGAGCGAAGTCAGGAAGACCCATCCCAGGTCCCCCGCCGCTTTTCGTTCCGCGGGTCCTACTTTGTCCAGCCAGAGCTTGGATATCAGTTCCTCCAGCCTAACTGGGGTAACCCCCGGCTTCTGCTCTAACTCCGGCCATGCGGTGGGGACAACCAACCACACCAACTTGCGAGCCACCAGTGCCCACCATCCCGTGGAGGGCCACCCAGGGATGCGGCTCTCTACCTCCCCCTTATCCTTCCTTCCCCAAAGAGGCATCCTTCCGCTGGTACCCTGTTCGTGATGCCAATTGTGCCCGCAAGGGCTGGGGGGGAAGATACCAGCGATAGGCGGACACTCAGGCCTAAGAATAGTAAACTATGCTTTATTGAAGGAAGGAAGAACTTACGCTCCAATCTGCGCGGGGAGCCCCTAGGACGCGCAGAGGGGCTGCAGGGGACTCTGGCCGTTCGGGACAGCTGACCAGACAGGACTCCACCAGAGGGGAGTCCTCTGCGGTGCTATATTCTCCGTGTTTATCTCGGGGTTACGTGGGATCAACAGCCGGTTACATTCTTACATGTATAATTTATGCTTATTACATAAACTGACTTGTTTACAGGCAAAAATATGCTGAGCTATGCTACAGTATTTTTTGGCAGGGTCTGTTGGACAAAGTTCATTGAAACTGCCTGCATCCTCCGCTTACATCCAGTCACATACTCAGTCCACCACTTAGTTCCTCGCCAATCTTCCACAACCTTGCCCCTACAGTCATAGTGCACCTGGAATTTCGAGAGGAGATCTCGGGGGTAAGACAAGAGGTGGACACTGCTGCCTTAATATGCCCTGACCCTAAAGGGGTCTCTGATGTATCTGGGCTAATAGGGACCAACTCCAGTCTCTTTAAGGTACTCGCGGATTACTGCAGACAGTGAGCAGGGGACCAATACCTGAACACCTTGGTGATCCACACACATTGTGCTGCAGCCTACAGAAAAATTGAGGACACTAAAAAGATGACGTGTGATTCACCAGTGGGAGCACTGAGGTACGTGGGCACGGCCCCCTTCGTGGTGCCTGCAATGACAGAAAAGGAGGTGATTGTCATGAATACCTGCCTAAAAGGCAGAACAGGAACATTAGCAATGGTAGAGCAGCCGGCTGAGGGAGGGCTCCCTGAAGGAGTGCTGGTTCCCAGTGGATTCGTAACCATACCTGCTGAAGCCCAGGAAAAGCTGATTATACTGATTGCTAATTAAACAAGCCATGATGTGGTTGTGAAACAGGGGCAGAAGATAGCAGACCTCTTTGAGCCTGAAACCATCGTGAGACCCCAGAGTGAAGCTGAAGTTCCGGCAATAGATCCTGCAAAGTTTGACTTTGGAGACTCACCATTGTCTGAGAAGTGAAAGGATCATCTGAGGAAGAAGCTTTGCAAAAGATCCAAGGTATTCTCACTGCATGAGTGGGACGTGGGATGTGCAAAAGGAGTGAAACACCACATCTGGCTACAAGACCCTTCAGGGAGAGATCTAGGAAGATTGCTCTCTCTGAGATTGAAGACGTGCGGCATTATCTTCAACAGCTGATCCCGAATGGTATCATTACAGAGTCCCGCAGCCCATATGCCTCTCCAGTTGTGGTGGTCTTTAAGAAGAATGGGAAAATCTGGATGTGTATCGACTACTGCACCCTAAACAGGTGCACTGTAGTTGACCAATACAACATGCCTCTGGTACAAGATGCCTTGGACTGTTTGTTGGGGAGCCAGTGGTTCTTGGTGTTGGATCTTCAAAGTGGATACTACCAGGTCCCTCTGGGAGAAGACGGCCTTCATTTGTCCATTAGGGTTTTATCAATTTAAGCATATGCCCCAAGGGATTTCTGGAGCATCTGCTACATTTCAACATCTTATGGAGAAAGTTGTGGGAGACATGAATTTACTGTAAGTGTTAGTTTATTTGGATGACCTGATTGTGTTTGGAAGAACCTTGGAGGAGCATGAAGAAAGACTTCTTAAAGTTCTAGATCAGTTGAAAGCCTATGGGTTGAAGCTTTCAATTGACAAATGCTAGTTCTGCAGAACCTCGGTGAAGTACGTGGTCACATTGTGTCTCAGGAGGGTGTGAGTACTGATCCTGACAAAGTAGATGCCCTCACTACATGGCCACGTCCAAGTAATTACAGAAAACTCAAGACCTTTCGTGGATTTAGTGGCTACTACCACAGATTTGTAAAGAACTATGCTACCATTGTAAAACCCCTGAATGATCTTACCCAGTAGTACCAGTCCAGCAAGAACAAATCTAAGGTCAAGAATAAGGGGAGGTCCCCAAAGGCTCCTGAGCAGAGACACTATGGCCCTTTAGAACCATTTGGACCATGGTGGGATGAGAGATGTGAAAGGGCTTTTTGGGAAATCGTTAATTGTCTAACTCATGCTCCAGTCCTAGTCTTTGCTGACCCAGCAAGCCATTTATCCTGCATACTGATGTCAGTTTGGAGGGTCTGGGAGCAGTCCTATACCAGGAAGTGGAAGGCAGCTGTAAGCCTGTAGCCTTTGCCAGCCACGGGCTGTCTGATAGTGAAACTCGCTGCCCCAGCCACAAGCTGGAGTTCTTGGCCTTGAAATGGGTCATCACTGAGAAATTTCAAGACTCACTTGTATGGTGTTCAGTTTCAAGTGTGGACAGACAACAATCCACTGACTTATTTATTAACAAGTGCTAGGCTGGATGCTACAGGGCAGAGATGGGTGGCCGTCTTGGCGAGCTTTGAGTTCAGCATTCAGTACTGATCAGGGAGAAGCAATGTAGATGCAGATTTACTGTCCTGGCATCTGCAGGCATCGGAAGTTGCTGTGATACCTATGGATGGAGTGAGAGCTATTTGTAGTGTAAGTCGTTGAGAGCCAGAGGCCTATGAGAGCCTTCATGGGTGTGTTGCAAAAGCTCTAGGTCTGCCCCCTGAAAGTGTGCCATCTGCCTCAGTGAATTATATTGTGTTGGACCAATCTCCGTTGCCTATGCTCAATGTGGCTGACTGGCAAGAAGCCCAGCTGCCAGATACTGAAATTTGTGATACACTACTTGCCAAAAGGGAGGGGCAAACCCTGCTGCAATTATCCCACCTAACCCTGAGAGTAAAATACTGTTGAGAGAATGGAACAAACTAAAACTGATTCAGGGACTGCTGCACCAAATTACCACTGACCCTTTACAAAAGCAACGAACGCAACTAGTGCTACCAAAAGAGTACAGAGCCCTGGCCATGAGGGCCCTGCATGATGACTTTGGACATTTAGGAACGGAGAGGACCCTGGAACTTATTCATAGTAGGTTCTATTCGTCCCAGAGGGCGGAAGACATTCATAGGAAATGTGAGACATGCACTCAATGTGTTCAACAGAAAACTCTGCCCACTAGAGCTGCATATCTGAAGAATATCACCAGCAGCAAACATATGGAGATGATATGCATTGACTTCTTGTCTTTAGAAGTGGACAAGAGGAATGTTGGGAACATTTTAGTAGTGACTGACCATTTTACATGGTATGCCCAGGCATATCCTACACGTGACCAGAGGGCCACCGCCATCACTCGAGTGCTGTGGGAGAAACATTGTTCATTGTATGGGTTCTCAGCTCAGATACACTCCGACCAGGGGTGGGACTTTGAGAGTCACCTTCTGAAGGAGGTGCAGAGGATAGAAGGAATTTAAAAGTCTAGTACAATGCCTTATCATCTGCAAGATGATCCTCAGCCAGAGAGGTTTCTTCGAACTCTGTTAGATATGTTGGGGACTTTACAGCTAGAGCAGAAGGAAACCTGGAGCCAGCATGTTGCGTTTTTGGTGCATACCTACAACACCACAAAGAACCATGCTATGGGAATCACCCCATATCTCTTGATGTTTGGGCGAGAACCAAGATTACCCATAGACTTGTGCTTTGGCATATCAGAGGATGGAGATAGCCATGAGACTCATCAGCAGTATGTATCCCAACTAAGAGAAAAGCTACGGGATACTTATCGCTTAGCTACGTCTGCAGCTCAGAAAAACTCACACCGTAACAAGCATCGGTATGATGCTAGGGTGTGTTCACAGGAGCTCCATCCAGGGGATAGAGGTCTGCTACAAAATTTGGGTATTGCTGGCAAACTCAAGATAGCCAACAGATGGAAAGCAATATCTTACCGGGGGGTGAAAAAACTGGGAGATCTGCTGGTCTACAAGATTAAACCTGAAGTAGGGTCAGGGCAAATACAGACTGTACATAGTCCCTGTGGGGGAGTTGGTAGACCCCCCCTTATGAAGTGGACCACAACATGGCAACTGGGCAGAACAAACATGTTGGACCAAAGCCACCATCCAACATGAACAGTGGGCCCTCTGTGACTAATCTACCCCTGCTCAGCACATCTGAAAGTGAGTCTGAGGAGGAAGACACTACCATGGTGTATCCTTGAATGGAAATGAGATTTCAGTCTCAATCAGCTGAACTGAGGGAGAGCACCACTTCTTCAGCCCTAAACCCTAACCCTAAGGTGTCCCTAAGGTGTCCTGGATGCCTTGGGCCTTCCACTATTAGAATCAGAGATGCAGGGGCCTATGCCAGTAGTCGAGGGATCCTCAAAGGAACCCTCACCATCCCTTGCCCAAGAAGATGTCCTCCCTGCCTCTGCAATGCCCAGTCTCAATAGGCGGGACAGGGTTATAAGGCCAGTAAGCCGGTTAACTTATGATGCACCTGAGATGGCAAGTGAAGAACCAATACACTTAGTTCACAGGCTTGTGTAAGCCATAGTGGGTTTCCTGAGGCCCTTTGGGGGGAACTAATGAATTTGGTATAATATGGAGTGTGATTTGTCCGGACGACAAATTCATGGCTGCGGGGAGGATGTAAGCAGAGTCTGAATGAGCTCTCCCCTGACATCTAGTGGTGAGCTGTGGAAAAAGACTTCAGAAGCTGATCTTGTTTGCATGGACACACCCACCCTGCCTAGGTGCTCAGCATGATGGGATTGCTTGCCCAAATGATCACTTGTAGCTGGTGTTGGATCCCCAGTCTCCTTGTTATTGGGGCAGGAGTAATAAAGGGTTATCCTTGTTGTGTGAACCAAGGGCAGCAGAACTATACCTGGCATATCCCGATGGAGGGACTCACCCTCAATGCAACGGCACTCGCTAGGCAGGGAACATGGGTTCCAAAGCCCAATGAGTTGAGGGAGGGTGGGGATGGGTACTTGTACCTAGTGGTGTGGGCCCCAGGCACTATTTGACCCATCCCATCTCCATGGTATAATAAAAGAGCACATTTAGATTTAATTGAGAGTCTTGTCGCATGCTGCAGAGCTGAAATCACTGATACCTAGGTCTAAGTATTAGACCTACTTTGGGACAGTGTCTCAAGAGATTGCCCAGTGTGCACCAGCAGTGAGGCTCTCTCCATTAACAGCTGAAAGCTGTGTTAAGTGGTGGGGGGGCCTGAAGCCATCTTGGTGAGTAGCCATCCAGGCAGCTGGCAGAGAGCCGTGGCAAGCGGCCAGTGGGGAGGCTGGTGGGGAAGACCAGAGCAGTGCCCTGCAGAGGCTTGGCTGTTGGGGTGACAAGTGAGTCCCTGAGCAGTGGAGTGTGTAAGGTGCCTCCTTACTCTTCCCCCCCCTCCACACAGGGTGGGAGGTGAACTCTTCAGTTGAACCTCTGAACTCTGGGGCTGCACTGGCCAAGAACTGCAACTGTGAGTGTGGTACAGAGAAGGGACAGGCACGTCAAAGGGACTTTTGGGCTGCTGGACTTAAGATCCTGAGGGTAAAAGGACACTGCTCAACTTACTTGGGGGTGGATCTTTTGCTCATGGTTTGTGTTTATGAACCCTAGTTGCAGTGTTTTCCCAAATTAATGCTGAGTTACTTCCCTCCTTTTATTAAAAGTTTTTGCTCCACTCAGATGCTGTGCTTGTGAGAGGGGAAGTATTGCCTCTTAGAGGCGCCCATGGGGTGGTGCGTAATTATCCCAGGTCACTGGGTGGGGCTCAAGCCGGTTTTGTGTTGTATTGTTGAAACGGAACCCCTAGATACTAAACCCGGCCCTTGTTGCTGCTGGCTCCACCTGGCAGAAGGGTTACATGAGTACAACACTCACCACTATTCCCTTCTTTGCCTAGGTGCTGGAAGTACAGGTACTGGGGGTGCTACCTCACCCCCTGGCTTGAAGTAGTAATAACAACCCAAATACATGGTTCCCACCTAGAGCACCCCCATTATAAAAATTGTTCCAGCACCACTGCATATGTGGACAAGCTATTCTTTGCCACAGTTCAGCTTAACCTGTCAAGCACCATTACTGTCTTGTGAAATCAAAATGGGCTTTCTCAAGTCATTCAGTAAGAGGCCCCTTCCCTGTTAGTACTGACCCTGTGCTCCAGGATAGTGGTAGTAGCTCTATACAATTGGAGATACCAACTTTATCCACTTGTATCCATTTGCACAGAACTTTTCAGCTATATTTGTTGATGCACTTTACAAAGGTAGGTAAGGCTCATACCTATTTTACTGATGGGGAAACTGAAAGATGGAAACATTGCCCAAGCTCATTTTGATTTTACATTTTAGCACTGTGCCATGTCATTGGGTCAGCACTGAATAGTGCTACCTCCTGACATCAACTTCCCCTTCTGCATCATTTGAATTGTCTGTGGAGGTCTGCAGTCCAGTTGCTGACACAGCAAGCCCCTGCTTAAGTTGTGAGCACTAAGGAGATTGCCACCTAAAGCGATGTGTCTGCAGAAACCCCAAATGAACAAGACTACACAGTGTTATTAGAGCATCATGTATGCAGTCAGACAGATTACATCTTTACATAAAATGTTAGTGTCACCAGATGAAACATTCCCTCCCCTTTTCTAGTACCTTTTGCTATGCCTCAAGAGTATCAGAAGATCAGCCCCTCCAGTGAGCTTGGCATCCTTTCTCTTTTCTCCACTGCAGCATTGCCTTCCCATCCAAGGACATAACAGGTGTGATTCTCCACTGCTTTGCACTTTGTGTTGCCATTTGGACATGCCAAGTGAGTATGAAACACTACCAATCTGAACTGGCAGTGTTGTACACTCACTTTGCATAGGTGTAAATGACAATACAAGACAGTGGAGAGGCCCTGAACAATTTTGCATTGTGTAGCATGAGAGTCTGCAGGTGGAAGCCATAGTACACAGATCTTACTTTCCTTGGGCAACGTTTCTTATGGCATCTGTGATTCTGATCAGGTCTTTTATTAACTCTCTCCTTTTAAGCCCCTTGTCCAAACCCACTTCTCTATCCACTATAGACACATTTAGCTTCCCATGTGATGGCATATTCATCTTATCCTTTCCCTTGTGCTTCCCCACCACTCACCCCTGCAATGTTGCCAGCTCCTCCTCGTGTTCTCCTCTTGACAGGAGGCCCTGATTCTGCAAAGACTTGCTTGTCATGCTTAACTTTAAGCATGTGAGAAGTCCTGTGTAAAGTTAAGAGTATGGGGCTTTTCAGAATTGGGGCCCTAGACTGTAATCTCTTCAGGACAGGGAATGGATTTTGATTTGTTCTGTGCAGTGGCATGCAATTCTATGGTCCTATAGTAATAATAAATAAAATAGTAGTAATAATTAGTAATAATAATTAACTGCTCCATCTATAGCTAACTGCAACTACTCTGTTAATAATCAGATTGGGAGCCATGGGAGATACCATGGGCACAGTGGCATCAATTAGTGTGTGTATTATACATAAACACTACAAGGAGTTCTGTGGCACCTTAAAGACTAACAGATTTATTTGGGCATAAGCTTTCGTGGTTAAAAAACCACTTCTTCAGATGCATGGAGTGAAATTACAGATGCAAGCATTATATACCTCACAAGTGGAGAACCATTGTTGACAGGGCCAATTCGATCAGGGTGGATGTAGTCCACTCCCAATAATTGATGAGGAGGTGTCAATTCCAGGAGAGGCAAAGCTGCTTTTGTAGTGAGCCAGCCACTCCCAGTCCTTATTCAAGCCCAAATTAATGGTGTTAAATTTGCAAATGAATTTTAGTTCTGAAGTTTCTCTTTGAAGTCTGTTTCTGAAGTTTTTTGTTCAAGTATAGCTAGTTTTAAATCTGTTATAGAATATCCAGGAAGATTGAAGTGTTCTCCTACTGGCTTTTGTATTTTACTATTTATATTATACATTTCACTTTTGTAGCTATGTTCTTGATGGTGTAGGGTCCTGTGTCCACTGATGAGGGAATGCTGCCCTTAGCAGAACCAATGGTAAGCAGTGTTGTCTAGAGGTTAGAAGAAAGTGGGGTGGGGAAACTGGTAGTCAGGGCTCCTGGGTTCTAATCCTCTGCCACTGACTCACTTTGTTACCTGGAGCAAGATGTTTAAGGTCTCAGTTTCCCCATCTGCAAAATTGGGTAATAATAGATTGCTGACAGAACTGGCTGGTGCTTGTAAAATGCTGTTATCTGAGACCATCAGGTGTTGTGTAAGGGCAAAGTATCATTGCCTGCCCTGAACCCGAGCTCCTCCCCCCAAATTAGACAGCAAGCCCCAGGCATTGCAGCAGGAAAGGTGTACTGGTGGGGGGAAGGGTGTGTGCCTGCATGCGTCCGCTTTATGCCCATCTCTCACTATGAGACACCAGGAGGGGAAGGACAGATTACCCCAGAGCTGCCCACTGAAGGGCTTCTTGCACCTCCATCTGCTGCATGTAGCACTGGCCTCAGGCCAGCGGCTGGGTTAGCGAGCCCCGCGTTTCTGGCGTGGGAACGGTGGAAGAACCTCGGAGAGGCGCTGTCCCGGAAAGCGTTAAAGCTGCGCCCCTCCCCTCGGAGTAAAACCTCCTCCAGGGACTTTCCCAGCAGCCTTTGCTGGCTCTCCCCACAACCAAACAAAGAGCGCAGGAGCTTTCAAACCGCTGCAGCCCCACGCCGAGTTGGATACCGGAGAAGGGGCAGAGGGGGCCTCGCTAGCGGAGCCCAGCCGGGCTGGCCGCGGCTCCAGGGGGGCTGGCTCGTTCCTACTCCCGTACGTAGAGACGGGGGACCGGACGCATGGTGCGTGTGCTTCCGTGTTCTAACGGGGCGTGGCGGGGGGCTGGGGTGATGGGGGGCGCGTCTCCAAGGCGCGGGCACTGGGTAGGGAGCTGCCTGCCTTGCTGGCTGCGCCTGGGGCTGTGTCTTCTAACGGCGGGATTCCTGCGCGCTGGCTGGGGTCGCTGGCTCCGGTCCCGGGTGTCTCCTGAGAGCGGTTTGGTGGCTATACGTGGGGGGTCCCTGCTGCTGCCCTGGTTGTAGATATCTGAGGGTCAGGTTCCTGCGAGCCGTGACATGTCCCGATTCACGTAGGGAGTCAGTGTTAGCGCGGGGTCAGAAATCAGAGGGGCAGTGTGGAGGACAGGGGGAGCAGGAGGTGTGGTTTGCTAATTCAGCCTCTGTGGCTTCGTGCCCATCACTTTATCTCTCTGTCTCGCTTGTCCTAGCCATAAAATGTAGGCAACAATACTGACTGCTACCTTCTTTACAGAGGGGGACAGGGAGTGGTGCTGTTAAGATTTATCAGTGCACAGTCAACCTGTGGAACTCCTTGCCAGGGGATGTTCTGAAGGCAAAAACTATAACTGAATTAAAAAAGAATTAGATAAATATATGGAGGATATTGGATAACACGGAATGTTTGTGCAGACTTCTCTTTGGGCTTGGATGTTTTCCATTTTGTTAGCTCTTTGTCTCCACAGTATGACTTGACTAAAAGCACAGCAAAGTGGAGAACTGTGCTAAAGAATTGCCAGTGCCAGACTGGAGGATATTGGAGGATCAATGGCTATTAGCTAAGATGGTGAAGGATGCTACCCCATGCTCTGGGTGTCTCCCTGTCCATTCCCTGCATCTGGGATGGGTCACTTGATGATTGCCCTGTTCTGGTCATTCCCTTTGAAGCATCTGGTATTGGCCACTGTCAGAAGACAGGATACTGGGCTAGATGGACTACTGGTCTGACCCACTGTGGCGGTTCTTATGTTCTTAATGTTTAAAGTGTGCCATAGAAGCGTGAACTATGACTGTGTCATGTGACCAGGTGCTCTGTTTTTATGTCTATCTTTTTAGTTAGCGGATACCCTATCACTATGGCATGGAGATGCTTATAGAGAAGGGTCTCCTAAAACTATAAAGTACCTAGATAATCAGCTAGTGCTTCAATTGTACCGCATGCTGAAGCACTCAAGTTTGATTGTTTGTTTTATTATGAAGTGGATGGTGGAAAGATGCACTTGCCCAATACATGGCATTGTTCTATTGGACTATGCAGCACCATGCCTATTGCACAAAGATTCCATCCTGGTGCCATCTCATCATATAGCATCTCATTGCTGATGGTTTCCATTCTCTGCGGGCACTTTAGGCCCTGTGGTTTTTTTATTATTATTATTTTTTTTTAAATTAAGATCAGAGGTGTGTGACTCTCTCCACATGTGCTAATGGGGTGAGATGGGCATTTGGCTTTATGGGATGTGATCGCCTGTCATGTTAGCAGTAAACAAACTGCAAGGTGGGGAAGATTTTACCTATGTGCTCTGGAAGCTGGAAACCTTTCATCTTAATTGCATGTGTAATAATGGGACCAAATTGTCACTGGAGGGAACTGAGATGGGCCCATGTTTGCGATGACTGCACACCTGGGCGTTAAGCACATAGGTCTGAAACTGTAGACAAGAGTTTTTTCTTGGTTTCCCTCTACCCTCATTGTACCCTTCCGACACTGTCAACTTGGTGAAAAATCAGAATTTACCTAGAAGTTATAACATCTTTTTAATTGTAGACTCTGATCCCTGGATTTTTATCCACCTATATCATCATGGTTTAAAACTGATCCTTGCAACACAGTCTTGCTGCTAGTTCAAAAACAAACAAACCTCTAACTTCTAGTACTGTACATGGGTGAGAGTGCATCAGCACCAGTTTGTTTGTTTAGGATCTGGGCTTTAAAATGGTTTTTCAGTGACCTTTATAAAGCATGCCCTGCCTGTGTAGGAATATGCTTGCTGAATATTAAACCTTCTGATCCCAACACAAGGAACAAGCATTACATTTTCTTTAGACCTTTGCAGGACACACAACACACAGAGGTGGGGGGGGGGGTGTGGTTTTATTTTTAAATTCTCCAAGCTGCTTCAGAATCACATGCAGGTGGGGGAAATTAGGAGGCTTAAAGCTACAGTAGCATTTTTAAGCTAGGTCAATAGTAGGTAGTCAGTCTTTCTAGGGCACTTTTTGGGTTTGCCTTGGTCAGACAGACATGGTGGATTTGCTGGATTGCTGGGCCTTTTAGCCCACAACCTCTTGTGTCTCAGGATATCAACTTCTTTTGGCAGGAATTTTGCTTTCTTTCTGACCTGTGATGTTAGATGGCTTAACTTTAAGATCAGTGGTTCTTACTGAGCAAATAACATTTCTCACACTTGAAGCATACAAGGTAAAGATCATAACCTTTTTTCTGTAGGCTCAAGATGTTTTACACTTTCTGTTTACAGAGTAGCAGCCGTGTTAGTCTGTATTCGCAAAAAGAGAAGGAGTACTTGTGGCACCTTAGAGACTAACCAATTTATTTGAGCATAAGCTTTCGTGAGCTACAGCTCACTTCATCGGATACATAAAGTGAAAAATACTGTAAGGAGATTTTATACATACACACAGACCATGAAAAAATATACATTGTAAGGAGAGTGATCACTTAAGATGAGCTATTACCAGCAGGAGAGTGGGGTGGGGGGAGAGAAAACCTTTTGAAGTGATAATCAAGGTGGGCCATTTCCAGCACATTTCCAGGAGTTAACAAGAACGTCTGAGGAACAGTGGGGCGGGGGGAGGAATAAACAAGGGGAAATAGTTTCACTTAGTATAATGATTCAACCACTCCCAGTCTCTATTCAAGCCTAAGTTAATTGTATCCAATTTGCAAATTAATTCCAATTCAGCAGTCTCTTGTTGGAGTCTGTTTTCAAAGTTTTTTTTGTTGAAAGATAGTCACTCTGAGATCAGAAATCGAGTGTCCAGAGAGATTGAAGTATCTTAGTGCTTTTAAAAAAAAAAACATTTTAGCCAAACTTCTGTGAAATAGGGAAGTACTATCCTCCATTGTACAGACTGTGCAAGTGAAGCACGGAGAGATTGACTTGTGTAGACATAGATCTTGCTGGGCATGAGTAAACTTGCATATAGTTTGATTTGAGTACAAGATTGTAAATAAGGTGTGACAGACTGTGTGCTGGAGATTGTGTTTTCAGGCTAGTTGAAATAAGTGGGAACAGTGTGAATTGATAAACATGAAATGTAGATAAGGTGAAAACATAAGTTATTGGTCCTTATATGATGTGCAAAGCGATTGGTCCTTACATGATCCATACGATGTCCAAACCAATTAGATTAAAAAAGTATAGATGTTAGTAGCTAGGAAAAAAGTATATAAACTGTGTAGTGTGGGGTCTAATTTGGAATTGTGGCATCACCCTGTACCTAACCCTGCTCAGCAACGGCATAGAGCTGTTACATACCTAATAAAGTAACCTTAATGATGATCTGGAGTCGAGCTGAGTGTTTGGATCCCAGAGAACTGGATGGAGCATTCTCCCAGAACTGTGTGAGGTGTTCTGGATTAGCCAAGTGGAAAAGATTTCGGAGGGAATCCCAACAACTTCTCAAAGGTGAGAGAGACTGTAGCAGAGTCAGGAATGGAACCTATCTTTCTTCCAAGTATTGTGCCTTAGCCAGAAGTCTGTTCTTCCTCTGACATACTGAAGGCTGACAGAAAAGTGACATTGTTTGTTATGATGCTCTCCCTTAGCAGAGAGTGAGCCAGCATGGCTCAGATAACGGCACCATCTTCATTCAACCAGCCAAATGCTCTAGTAACAAACCTGCTCCTAGGCCTTTTCCTAAAGCAGCTGAATAACTAATTCTGCAGAGAAAATCAGGACTCTGTAACACAGAATGTTTGCACAGACTTCTCTTTGGGCTTGGATGTTTTCCATTTTGTTAGCTCTTTGTCTCCACAGTATAACTTGACTGAAAGCACAGCAAAGTGGAGAACTGTGCTAAAGAATTGCCAATGCCAGACTACCAAACCCAGAAAGGACTTCATCTCTGTTCTATAAAGTCTGTACTTGCAAATGTTCTTGATGAGCTTGGACTGTTTTTTTCATCTACAGTTTAACCAAGATTTGGTTTAGGACATTGTGACACTGACAGGTCAACTCAAGCCAAAGCCATAGGGCAATTCACTTGTGTATGAATATCAAAGAAATGTTAAGTGTAATAATATGCATAGACTAATTTACTCATGTTAATTGAGATCAAAGGAGATGTTAATTGTATTCACCTATCTATATCCTGTTGTTTGCTATCATATTACATATACGCTACGTATATCCTGTAATTAGATAATCCTAGATCAAAGTGTGTGTTTGTGAACATCAGAAGGTATTTGACCTATAGACATCATGAAAACTAATGAAGGATTGTTGTTTGCTGTTAAAAACATTTGTATTTATGTATAATCCTGTAATTAAAATTACTCCTCAAAGAAATCTTATGCAACGTTAATGAAGAACTTAACGGCTGTACCAGGAAATGCTAATTTCAAAGCAAGGAGCCAGGTAGTAGGTAAAAACACTTGTCAGATTGTTATCTGCGGAAAGAAGATATAAATACTGATTCAAAGAAATGTTTTCATCATCTATTTGGACTCTTACAGGGAAGATACCAAATGCAAAGTGGAGATCCCCTGAAACAGCTGGGTTTCCTGAAAAGATTTTTGGGAAACTGGCAGTTTATTACATCAACTGCTATCATTTACACTTACAAACTTAGACTCACCTGTTAAAAGAAAAGGAGGACTTGTGGCACCTTAGAGACTAACCAATTTATTTGAGCATAAGCTTTCGTGAGCTACAGCTCACTTCATCGGATGCATCCCGAGCCAGTGCACCTTTCCCTGAAACAGCATCAACCAGCTTGCTGGATCTTTTTGATTTCTTTCTCCAGATACAGTACTTAATGTTTTCCAATCAGTCGGTACTCATTCATCTGAGTAGGGAAGGAAATAGGCTTCTAGGATGGAGGCTGGCACAGCTGATTAAGAGAGCTTTAAACTAGGAATTTGGGGGAGATGGTTGGGAGATGTCCAAGTAATCTCCACGCTGGATTTTAGCATTTAGAGGGAAGAAAACAAAGTAAGAAAGGATACAGCTGTGGGTAGGAGAATGGTTATAAGGAGGAAGGGCAGTGTGGCTACCAGTCTAATAGGTCATACTGGCCTAATCAGGTACAGAATGTGAGCGAGGCCAAACAGCAAAAATTAAGATGTTTGTACACCAATGCGAGGAGCCTAGGTAACAAAATGGAGGAACTAGAGCTACTGGTGCAGGAAGTGAAACCAGATATTATAGGGATAACAGAAACATGGTGGAATAGTAGTCTTGACTGGACTACAGGTATTGAAGGATATGTCCTGTTTAGGAAAGACAGAAACAAAGGTAAAGGTGGTGGAGTAGCATTGTATATCGATGATGAGGTAGAATGTAAAGAAATAAGAAGCGGTGGAATGGATAAGACAGAGTCCGTCTGGGCAAAAATTATATTGGGGAAGAAAACTACTAGAGCCTCCCCTGGGATAGTGATTGGGGTGTGCTATAGACCGCCGGGATCTAATTTGGATATGGATAGAGCCCTCTTTAATGTTTTTAATGAAGTAAATACTAATGGAAACTGCGTGATCATGGGAGACTTTAACTTCCCAGATATAGACTGGAGGACGAGTGCTAGTAATAATAATAGGGCTCAGATTTTCCTAGATGTGATAGCTGATGGATTCTTTCATCAAGTAGTTGCTGAACCAATTAGAGAGGATGCCATTTTAGATTAGGTTTTGGTGAGTAGTGAGGACCTCCATAGAAGAAATGGTTATAGGGGACAATCTTGGTTCAAGTGATCATGAGCTAATTCAGTTCAAACTGAATGGAAGGATTAACAAAAATAAATCTGCAGCTAGGGTTTTTGATTTCAAAAGGGCTGACCTTCAAAAATTAAGGAAATTAGTTAGGGAAGTGGATTGGACTGAAGAACTTATGGATCTAAAGGCAGAGGAGGCCTGGGATTACTTTAAATCAAAGCTGCAGTAGCTATCGGAAGCCCGCATCCCAAGAAAGGGGAAAAAATTCATAGGCAGGAGCTGTAGACCAAGCTGGATGAGCAAGCATCTCAGAGAGGTGATTAAGAAAAAGCAGAAAGCCTACAAGGAGTGGAAGAGGGGAGGGATCAGCAAGGAAAACTACCTTATTGAGGTCAGAACATGTAGGGATAAAGTGAGACAGGCTAAAAGTCAAGTAGAGTTGGACCTTGCAAAGGGAATTAAAACCAATAATAAAAGGTTCTATAGCCATATAAATAAGAAGAAAACAAAGAAAGAAGAAGTGGGACCGCTAAATACTGAGGATGGAGTGGAGGTCAAGGATAATCTAGGCATGGCCCAATATCTAAACAGATACTTTGCCTCAGTCTTTAATAAGGCTAAAGAGGATCTTGGGGATAATGGTAGTGTGACAAATGGGAATGAGGACATGGAGGTAGATATTACCGTATCTGAGGTAGAAGCGAAACTCAAACAGCTTAATGGGACTAAATCGGGGGGCCCAGATAACCTTCATCCAAGAATATTAAAGGAATTGGCATCCGAAATTGCAAGCCCATTAGCAAGAATTTTTAATCACTCTGTAAACTCAGGGGTTGTACCGTAGGATTGGAGAATTGCTAACATAGTTCCTATTTTTAAGAAAGGAAAAAAAAGTGATCTGGGTAACTACAGGCCTGTTAGTTTGACATCTGTAGCATGCAAGGCCTTGGAAAAAATTTTGAAGGAGAAAGTAGTTAAGGACATTGAATCAATGGTAAATGGGACAAAATACAACATGGTTTTACAAAAGGTAGGTCGTGCCAAACCAACCTGATCTCCTTCTTTGAGAAAGTAACAGATATTTTAGACAAAGGAAACGCAGTGGATCTAATTTACCTAGATTTCAATAAAGCGTTTGATACCGTGCCATATGGGGAATTATTAGTTAAATTGGAAAAGATGATGGGGATCAATATGAAGATTGAAAGGTGGATAAGGAACTGTTTAAAGGGGAGACTACAACGGGTCCTACTGAAAGGTAAACTGTCAGGCTGGAGGGAGGTTACCGTGGAGTTCCTCAAGGATCAGTTTTGGGACCAATCTTATTTAATCTTTTTATTACTGACCTCGGCACAAAAAGTGGGAGTGTGCTAATAAAGTTTGTGGATGATACAAAGCTGGGAGGTATTGCCAATTTAGAGAAGGACCAGGATATCATACAGGAGGATTTGGATGACCTTGTAGACTGGAGTAATAGTAATAGGATGAAATTTAATAGTGAGAAGTGTAAGGTTATGCATTTAGGGATTAATAACAAGAATTTTAGTTATAAGCTGGGTACGCATCAATTAGAAGTAACGGAGGAGGAGAAGGACCTTGGAATATTGCTTGATCATAGGATAACTATGAGCCCCCAATGTGATATGGCTGAAAAAAAGCTAATGCGGTCTTGGGATGCATCAGGAGAGGTATTTTCAGTAGGGATAAGGAGGTTTTAGTACCGTTCTACAAGGCACTGGTGAGACCTCACCTGGAATACTATGTGCAGTTCTGGTCTCCCATGTTTAAGAAGGATGAATTCAAACTGGAACAGGTACAGAGAAGGGTTACTAGGATGATCCGAGGAATGGAAAACCTGTCTTATGAAAGGAGACTCAAGGAGCTTGGCTTGTTTAGCCTAACTAAAAGAAGGTTATGGGGAGGTATGATTGCTCTCTATAAATATATCAGAGGGATAAATACTGGAGAGGGAGAGGAATTATTTAAGCTCAGTACCAATGTGGACACAAGAACAAATGGATATAAACTGGCCACCAGGAAGTTTAGACTTGAAATTAGACGAAGGTTTCTAACCATCAGAGGAGTGAAGTTTTGGAATAGCCTTCCAAGGGAAGCAGTGGGGGCAAAAGATCTATCTGGCTTTAAGATTAAACTTGATAAGTTTATGGAGGAGATGGTATGATGGGATAACATGATTTTGGTAATTAAATATTCATGGTAAATAGTTCTATGGCCTGTGATGGGATGTTAGATGGGGTGGGATGGGGTGGGATCTGAGTTACCCAGGAAAGAATTTTCTGTAGTATCTGGCTGGTGAATCTTGCCCATATGCTCAGGGTGTAGCTGATCACCATATTTGGGGTCGGGAAGGAATTTTCCTCCAGGGCAGATTGGAAGAGGCCCTGGAGGTTTTTCACCTTCCTCTGTAGCATGGGACACGGGTCACTTGCTGGAGGATTCTCTGCCCCTTGAAGTCTTTAAACCACGATTTGAGGACTTCAATAGTGCAGACATAGGTGAGAGGTTTTTCGCAGGAGTGGGTGGGTGAAATTCTGTGGCCTGCGTTGTGCAGGAGGTCAGACTAGATGATCATAATGGTCCCTTCTGACCTTAATATCTATGAATCTACAGTCAGTACTGTAGATGAAAACATCATCCAGGTAAACTGCTAGGAAATCCCCATACCCCTTAAAGACTATGTCCAGCAGCCTCTGAAATAGGGACAGAGCACCAAGTAAACCCAAAAGGTATAGTTGTAAATGGAGCTGTTACATGAGGACTTGTGCTGTTGCCCAGTGCTACCAAAGACTGAGTTGCTGTTCTGAGGTGCATTTCTATGCAAGCATGACCAGTCCACTCACCTGCATTAGTAGGAGGCTTTCCCAGGTGTGTAGTTACTCAGAAATTGATGGTAATATTTCATTTTTAAAGTCTTTTTCACCCTTTTAGTTGCAAGAAAACCTTCCAAATATGAATCAAGTGGAAACCAGCACAGTGCTGTCGTCTTTAGGTCTGCTGTTGCTGCTCAGAGCTTTCCCAAGCTGCTGCAGAATGACTGGAGTCTTGCCAGTTTTTGCTGATGCTATTTAGAACCCTGTGGGAAAGCAGCAAAACTGACAAGAACGGGTCAGGGTCACGCTGTCATTGCCAGGAATACCTGAGCAGCAGGGGGTAGTAGGACCACTCACTATAAAGGAGGCTGAGAGAGGGGTATAGTAGCAGAATGCCCTCCAATTACTCTGTTTTCAGCCAGGAGATCAGAATGGAGGGACACATAAAGAGACTGCACTTCTCTTCCAGCAGCTGGAGGGGAGAGGGGTGGGTTTCCTTGGATTTGTAAATAAAAATGTGTGACCAGGATCATAGAATCATAAATCTGGAAGGGACCTTGATAAGTCATCTAGTCCAGCCCTTTGCACTGAAGCAGGACTAAGTATTATCTAATTCTAGACCATCCCTGACGGGTGCTTGTCTAATCTGCTCTTAAAACATCCAATGATGGAGATTTCACAACCTCGCTAGGCAATTTATTCTCGTGCTTAACTTCCCTGATGGGAAGGTTTTCTTAATGTCCAATCTCAATCTCCCTTGCTCCAATTTAAGCCTATTAAGTCTTGTTTTGTCTTAAGTACTACAGGAGAACAATTTATTATCCTCCTCTTTATAACAAGCTTTTATGTACTTGAAGACTGTTCTCATGTCCCCTCTCAGTCATCTCTTCTCCAGACTAAACAAACCCAATTTTTTTCAATCTTCCCTCATAGATCATGTTTTCTAGACATTTAATCATTTTTATTGCTCTTCTCTGGACTTTCTCCAATTTGTCCATATCTTTCCTGAAATGTGGTGCCCAGAACTGGACACAGTACTCCAGCTGAGGCCTAATCGGGCACAGAGTAGAGCGAAATAATTAGTTCTTGTGTCTTGGTTACAACACTCCTGCTAATACTTCCCAGAATGATGTTTGCTTTTTTTGCAACAGTGTTACACTGTTGACTCATATTTAGCTTATGATTCACTATGACCCCCCAGATCCCTTTCCGCAGTACTCCTTCCTAGACAGTCATTTCCCATTTTGTATATGTGCAACTGATTGTTCCTTCCTAAGTGGAGTACTTTGCATTTGTCCTTATTGAATTTCATCCTATTTACTTCAGACCATTTCTCCAGTTTGTCCAGATCATTTTGAATTTTAATCCTATCCTCCAAAGCAGTTGCAACCCCTCTCAGCTTGGTATCATCCGCAGGCTTTATAAGTGTATTTTGTATGCCATTATCTAAATCATTGATGAAGATATTGAACAGAACCGGACCCAGAATTGATCCCTGCGGGACCCCACTCATTACGCCCTTCCAGCATGACTGTGAACCACTGGTAACTACTCTCTGGGAACGGTTTTCCAACAAGTTATGCACCTACCTTAGAGTAGCTACAGCTAGGTTGCATTTCCCTAGTTTATGAGAAGGTCATGCAAGACAGTATCAAAAGCTTTAACTAAAATCAAGGTATACCACGTCTACCGCTTCCCCGCTATCCACAAGGCTTGTTACCCTGTCAAAGAAGGCTATCAGGTTGGTTTGACATGATTTGTTCTTGACAAATTCATGCTGACACTTACTTACCACCTTCTTGTCTTTAGATGTTTGGAAATTGATTGCTTAATTATTTGCTCCATTATCTCTCCAGGTACAGAAGTTGAGCTGACTGTTCTGTAAGTCCCCGGGTTGTTCTTATTTCCCTTTTTATAGATTGGCACTATATTTGCCCTTTTCCAGTCTTCTGGAATTTCTCCAGCCTTCCATGACTTTTCAAAGATAATCGCTAATGGCTCAGATATCTCCTCAGTCAGCTCCTTGAGTAGGATGCATTTCATCAGGCCCTGGTGACTTGAAGACATCTAACTTGTCTAAGTAATTTTTAACTCGTTCTTTCCCTCTTTTAGCCTCTGATCCTACCTCATTTTCACTGGCATTCACTATGTTAGATGTCCAATCACCACCAACCTTTTTGGTGAAAACCGAAACAAAGAAGTCATTAAGCACCTCTGCCATTTCCACATTTTCTGTTGTTGTTTCCTCACCCTCTCATTGAGTAACGGGCCTACTCTGTCCTTAGTCTTCCTCTTATTTCTAATGTATTTGTAGAATGTTTTCTTGTTACCCTTTATGTCTCTAGCTAGTTTGATCTTGGTTTGTGCCTTGGCCTTTCTGATTTTGTCCCTACATACTTGTGTTATTTGGTTATATTCATCCTATGTAATTTGACCGAGTTTCCGCTTTTTGTAGGACTCTTTTAATTTTTAGATCATTGAAGATCTCCTGGGTAAGCCACTGTGGTCTCTTGCCACACTTTTTGTCTTTTCTGTGCAGTGGAACAGTTTGCTCTTGTGTCCTTAATAATGTCTCTTTGGAAAAACTGTCAACTGTCTTCAATTGTTTTTCCCCTTAGACTTGCTTCCCATGGGATCTTACCTACCAACTCCCTGAGTTTGCTAAAGTCTGCCTTCTTGAAATCCATTGTCTTTGTTTTGCTGTTCTCCTCCTTCCATTCCTTAGGATCATGAACTTTATCATTTCATGATCACTTTCACCTCAGCTGTCTTCCATCTTCAAATTCTCAACCAGTTCCTCCCTATTTGTCAAAATCAAATCTAGAACAGCCTCTCCCCTAGTACCTTTCTCCGCCTTCTGAAATAAAAAATTCTCTAATACATTCCAAAAACTTGTTGGATAATCTGTGCCCTGCTGTGTTATTTTCCCAATAGATGTCTGAGTAGTTGAAGTCCCCCCCATCACCACCAAGTCCTGTGCTTTGGATGATTTTGTTAGTTGTTAAAAAAAGCCTTATCCACCTCTTCTTCCTGGTTAGGTGGTCTGTAGTAGACCCCTATGATGACATCACCCTTGTTTTTTACCCCTTTTATCATTATCCAGAGACTTTCAACAAGTCTGTCTCCTATTTCCATTTCAACCTCAGTCCAAGTATATACATTTTTAATATATAAAGCAACACCTCCTCCCTTTTTTCCCTGCCTGTCCTTCCTGAGCAAGCTGTACCCTTCTATACCAATATTCCAGTCATATGTATTATCCCACCAAGTCTGTGATGCAGCTATGTCATAGTTGTTTATTTACTAGCATTTCAGGTTCTTCCTGCTTATTCCCCATACTTCTCGCATTAGTATAGACATCTAAGATACTAGTTTAATTTCCCCTCCCAGTTCTGTCTTGTCTCTCCTTTGTCCCTGCTATAACAGCCAATGCTCTCCCCTCCCCTCCCCCCATAAAAAAAATTCTGACCCTTCTCCCAGGTCTCCATGTTTTTGACTTACCTGTGGGCTTTGGTCACCTGTCCCTTTGAACCTAGTGTAAAGCCCTCCTCACTAGGTTAGCCGGTCTTTATGCAATATGCTCTTTCCCTTTCTCGATAGGTGGACCCCATCTCTGCTTAGTAGTCCTTCTTCCTGAAACAGCATCCTGTGGTTAAGGAACCTGAAGCCCTCCTGGCAACACCATCTTCACAGCCAGGCATTCACCTCCAGGATGCATTTGTCTCTGCCTGGGCCCTTACCCTTGACTGAAGGATCAAAGAGAACACCACCTCTACTCCCAACTCTTTCACCCTTACTTCCAGGGCCCTGTGGTCACTTCTGATCTGCTGAGCGTCATACCTCGCAGTATCATTAGTGCCCACGTGGATGAGTAGCATGGGGTAGTAGTCAGAGGGTTGGATGATCTTCGACAATCACTCCGTAACGTCTTGGATACGGGCCCCTTGCAGGCAGCATACCTCCCGGGATGCCATGTCAGGCCGACAGCTGGGTGTCTCCGTCCCCCTCAAGAGAGATTCACCAACCACCACTACCCTATGTTTCCTGCTGGGAGTGGTGGCTGCGATCCTTCCAGCTTTGGGGGTTCATGGTTTCTCCTCTTCCAGCTTTGTGGGTGGTTCCTCATCGCTGGTTGCCAGGGCAGGATAACGGTTTTCCATCACCATGGTGGGTGGGTTCGGAGTAGGGGTGGAAAACTGCCTGATGCCAGAAGTAACTAGCAGCCAGTGTCCTCCCTGTGACAGAGCCATATCCTCCTCCCCTGTAGACAGCAATCCTCTGTAGCTAGGTAGCGTCCTCAGCCTTGGATGTCTCCATATGAATAGTCTCAAGGAATTCCTCATGGGTACGGATGCTCCTTGGCCCAGCCACCTCCTCCTGTAGCTCTCCCACCTGCTTCCTGAGCGATTCCACCAGCAGGCACCTTTCACACTGGATGGTCCCCGCAGCCTGGCTTTCTGTGAGTGGGAAATGCAGGTCACAATCGCTGCAAATCCACACCAGGATCTGGGTAGAGGTATCCATGGTTAGGTTGTCCGTCTGGATACGGGTGCAGGTAGAGGAGACAGGGGAGGCGTTGGCACTGGCAATGCAACCCTTCTGAACCATAGTGATATTATGTCTTCCTCCTCAAACTTCCCTGTTTGCGGGTCCCTGTTCGCTAGAAAACACTACAGAAGCGTGTCCTGAGGCTATAAGGTCACCAGAGAAATGGCTAAGTACAAGAACATCTCTCCCTGTATCTATCTATCTCTCTGTCTGTCTGTCTCTCTCCATAATCCTGTGTCATGATCACAGTGTGGTTCTAGCTGTCGTCCTCATGAACAGGTTGTGAAACTGTAATAACCAAAGCATTAGGGTGACTCTCAAATTAGACTTAAACATAAGTCATAGCTGGACACCTTTAGGAGTTCAAGTGGCATGAGGATCCAGCAGTTTCTCAGCAGATTCATCACCTTGTGCTAACCCCTTCTTTTTGCCCCCCTATTTGTCCCTTGACTAGCTCAGGAAACACTGCATATTCTCATCATGCTGCATATCTTTCAGATACTTTTGCACAATTGCCCTCTACTGTATCAAGCAAGTCAGCTTTTATTGATTAATCTGCATACTTTTAGTATGTGCCTTTCTGTCCCTGACAGACCTTACAGATCCAAGTGCACTGATCCAGCTAGGCACTGTGACAGCGCTGCAGTATTTGCATTTGCAGCCATGTTCCTGGTTGCTGCATGTTTCACTGATCGGGCAACATCCTGTACTAAGGGAGCTATAATGTGTAGTAGCAATGCACCACTTCACCTCTTTAAACTGTGTTCCTATCTGACTGAGCTGCATGCCTTAATAGCTGGGGACTTTGGAGGGCTGGTGTGTTCTTGCACCTATTGTCCCGTATGTTGCACAGTAAGCTCTTGTGTGTGTGTGTTCAGATTGTTAGTGATGGTCTGCCAAGAAATTAATTGCACCTTCTCTTTTTTTTTAGCTGGAAGTTTTCACTCTGTCTTCCGCCCCCCTCTTCCTCCCCCTCCAGCCTTTCATCACTGCAGCCTGGCTCACTGCTGGGCCTGGAGTTCATTGTCTCCTCCTTTTCCAGTAGCCATATGAAGGCCCACAGTCTGTCACCTGAGCAGCAGTGGAGTGACTAGGGAGGTATAGGTTTCAGAGTAGCAGCTGTGTTAGTCTGTATTCACAAAAAGAAAAGGAGTACTTGTGGCACCTTAGAGACTAACCAATTTGTTTGAGCATAAGCTTTCGTGAGCTACGGCTCACTTCATCGGATGCATAAACATCCGATGAAGTGAGCTGTAGCTCACGAAAGCTTATGCTCAGATAAATTGGTTAGTCTCTAAAGTGCCATAAGTACTCCTTTTCTTTTTAGGGAGGTATATGATTTTATGGTACACCTCCAAGAAGGAGTAACTGAGTCTCCCTGCCCTTGTTAAATCTCTCTGTAGACAGGCCTCTGCATGGCTGCAACACTTTCTTTAGCCAAGTGATCTGCGCTCAGCAGTGCTGCTCCTTGCGTGATGTATTGGAATTGGAAAAGGTTCAGAAAAGGGCAACAAAAATGATTAGGGGTATGGAACGGCTTCTGTATGAGGAGAGATTAATAAAACTGGGACTTTTCAGCTTGGAAAAGAGACTACTAAGGGGTGATATGATTGAGGTCTATAAAATCATGACTGATGTGGAGAAAGTAAATAGGAAGTGTTATTTACTCCTCATGACACAGGAACTAGGGGTCACCCAATGAAATTAATAGGCAGCAGGTTTAAAACAAACAGGAGGAGGTATTTCTTCTCACAACGCACAGTCAGTCTGTGGAACTCTTTGCCAGAGGATGTTGTGAAGGCCAAGACTATGACAGGGTTCAAAAAAGAACTAGATAAGTTCATGGAGGATAGGTCCATCAATGGCTATTAGCCAGGACGGGCAGGGATGGTGTCCCTAGCCTCTCTGTGCCAGGAGCTGGGAATGAGCGACAGGGATGGATCACTTGGTGTTACCTGTTCTGTTCATTCCTTCTGGGGCACCTGTCATTGGCCACTGTCGGCAGACCGGATACTGGGCTAGATGGACCTTGGTCTGACCCAGTATAGCCGTCTTATGTCAGTGGCTGCTGGTGTGCTCTGAAGAATTCCCCACCCAAACAGCTGAGCCAGGTCCCATACCTGCCCCGCTAATTTGGGGAACTGATGCTAGGGCCATCATCCTCTTGCCCATCCTGAAAGCATGCAGTATATGGTAGCCAGACCATCGTGTTGCAGTGCTACTCTTTGTTTTCAGAGGAAACATGTAGGCTCTGATTTTTCACTCGCTCACACCAATGGAAATCGGGAGTGACTCCACTAAAGTAAAACGATTTACACCAGTGGCAAACTGCTGTAGTGAGCTCAGAATCATACTAGTAGACTTGTGTATCCTACGGGAATAAAGTGTTCTGTATTTACAGCTTCTGATAAATTTATAAGGGAGAAGTAAGTTTATCCAGATGTAAACTTTGCAGCTGGATAAGTACCCCATAGCTATCTGGGAATCTGGAATTTAACTCCTTGGGTCGCCAGGGCTGCTAGATGACTTTAACACAAAATATAGCTGCTGACATAAAATGTGTATGTCCAGTCAGCTGTAAAAGGTCTTGCAATAAAGTAAACTACTCTGATGGATGAAACTTGGAACTTGCACAAAGGCAAGCTGTTATAAGTGTTACAGGTGCTTTTCATCAAAGGATCCAAAGTGCTTTACAGAATATGGCTCCCAGTTTTGCAGATGGATGTGTGTGGCAGGGATCCTTACTTCCCCCATAAAAGCCTGTTAATGTGGCTCTGCATGGGTACAGGGTTTTGCCTGCACATGCCTGATTGCATGATCAGGCCTTATCTATTTACAACTGAAATGCAGCTCTATGGAACGTAGCCTCGTAAGTGAAAAAGAGGGGTGTTTTGGTCAAATATACTGTGCCAAAACTCTGCTGTTAAAAAGGGCCATGGGACCTTTAATATCCGTGTAAAGTAGACAAGACCTCTGCTTTGTAGGATTTGAAAGACCCACGCAGTGTAAACTGTATGGAGTTCTTCTACTCTGGAAATGAGAGCTGTGTCAGCAATTCCAGGGACTCTATATATTTCTGCATGATACTAAACCTGTTTTCCAGCAACATATTTGATTTCTGGATTACAATGTATGTCATTGGCCGTGATGAGTTTCAGATGCCAGGGGGAGTGGGAACACTGGAATCCAAACATGGCTTAACATCAGACAAGGTGTCCTACATTTAACAGTAAATGCAGTCACTAGTCAGTGATGCTTCCCTAGCCTCCATGAGTAAGTGGCATTGTCTCTAACAGTGGGACCACAAAACCAAACTAGAGGGAGTTTTCTAATGGAAACTCCAGCAAATTCAAAACTGCAGGTCAGGGAAGCTACCTTCTTTTTAAAAAGTTGATTTTCTCTGTTCCAAAAAGAAAAAAGCTAAGAAATTAATGAACCTCTGGAAGGATCATGGTGGAGGAGTGTAAAGGTCTCTTTAATAAATGTGTAACTCAGTCAGTTGTGTTACATAACCTTTGTGCCCTGAGCAGCCGTAGCTCTGTCAGCAAAAATGATGTGGAGAACTCAGCCCTTGCAAATGTGCAGCTTTTTTGATAAAGAAAAGCTGGAAGCATGCAGAGGGATCAATATAAACAAAGGCTAAACAGAAAACAAGGTAGATCAGAGCTGTTAAAGTACAGACTCGAAATACCTAGGTTATTGTCTAGTGAGGAAAGAGCAAGCCTGTTTTCCTCTCCTGAGCAGGAGCAGTAAAATAGCCAGTCTTACTGTGCAATTTGTATAGTGCACCTAAAACTAGCCAGAATAGAATGGGATCTACAACCATTCGCCTCCTGTTTGTTGGTCTGAATTTGGCCCAGTTTAGTAAGGAACCAAAAAATGTTACCATCTGACAGCTTTGCAGTGGCTTGTGTGACATCTGTGGGGCTTGGTCCAGTATCTAGTGCACAAGAGCCCACATTCATAACCACCATCACAGAACCAATTACTGTAGTCCTGTTAATCTTTGTACAAAGGCTAAGGTGTAAATGGACCACGGAGAATGACCTAGCCTCTCATCCTTAGAAGCATACACTCACCTCATCCCTGAAGAATATTGACAGGGCAGTATGGAAAGAGCTTGCACTGCTGTTGTCTGTGCTGCACTCTTTCCAGAGAGGACTCCCGTCCGCAAGGGTGTCATGTTGGCAGCTTTCACAAGCAGAAAGTCACTTGAAACTACAACCAACTGATCACGACTTTGGAGCTTCCTGGTCAATGGGAAATCTAAATGCTGATTCAATTACTTATTATAGGCGCTGGTAAAACAAGAGTAGTCCAAAGGTGTCTCCAAAGAATGAATGCCTGAGTCATCTGAAGCTAGCCCCAAAGTGAATTCTTCATAATGTGTTGGGGGGAGAGAGATTCCTACCCAGGTACATTTGGCTGAACAGGAGTGGAACTAATGGTAAAGGCAGGCAACTCTCGTGCACTAATGACGAGAGAGAGGCCCCTGAGTGGGATGGTACAAAGTGGGAAGCTTCTCCAAGGAATTAGGAAGCTGTGGAATTACCAACTCTACTGTTCCTCCTCGTTGTTCCCTGTCCCTGTTCATGCAGGGAGTCTGGATAAATCCAATGCATGAGTTGTTAGTGGCTTAGTCAAGACCATGAGTTATCCTGCTGTGGGGAGTTCTTGCTGATTGGCAGATGTCTTTGGACTCCAGTTACTGTAAAAGGTGTGAGTCCTGTAGCAAGGGAGTTAACTAGATGGTGCTAGAGCACACTTCTGTGACTGGAGTTCAGGTCTTGTTGGTTAGAAGATACTTGAACAGAGTAACTGTTCCCCCATCTAGAGCAGGGGCTATTGACCTTGGGGGTGTGAACTGGTGTTAGGGAGTTTTGCAGCCATTCTGCTCTTCCCATATTGCTAAAGGGCAGGGAGGTCCGAGTTACTAGGGAGGGATCCTAGTATGGCAAAGGCTGACCCTCTCTGGTCTGAAGCTAATAACGGCATGTAAGCAAGTCCTTGTACAAAGAGGGGCGTTTGGTTTCACTGGAAAGCTGAGGGAATAGGACCTAGTGCATACAACAGTGTGTGGATGGTTTTTAGTTGTAAACAATTCCAGATTGGAATATATTCTACACCTCTTGAATCTAGTTTATTCCTCTTGGTCTCACAAAGGAGGGAGTAAAACTCAGAGGGACATGGTGACTGCTCTGAAATTAGGTTCAAGGAGACTCCATTTCTCCCTGTGGCTTTCCCTGGATAGTTTGCAATAATCGCTGTGCCTTTTTGGCAGACCAAAGGATCTGCATTAATAAACACATATGCCAGTCTGGCAACAGCTCATGAAAAGAGCTGATGTTCACTTTGTGGCTGCCACTTGAAGTGGTTGCCTTAGAAATGTCCACGATAATGAAGAAGCTTGCTAATATCTCTTGTTAGGAGAAAACCAGGCATGCCCTCTAAGCCAGGGGTTCTCAAAGTGGGGGTCGAGACCCCTCAGGGGATTGTGAGGTTATTACATGGGGGGGGTCGCGAGCTGTCAGTCTTCACCCCAAACCCTGCTTTGCCTCCAGCATTTGTAATGGTGTTAAATATATAAAGAAGTGTTTTTAATGTATAAGGGGGGTCACACTCAGCGGCTTGCTATGTGAAAGGGGTCACCAGTACACAAGTTTTGAGAACCACTGCTCTAAGCCGAGTAGTGCTACAAAAATGCTGGGGGGAGGAGGGATGATGGAAATGACTCTGAAACCAATGCTTTTAAAAAAACCCTGTGTGCTGCTAACACCAAAGTGTCAATACGTTAATTCTGGGTCTTATCCATCCTTGCCCCTCTCCCCTCCACTTCTTGCTTTGCTCCCACATGTCCCACCTACTCCTGATGCCAGGCTGTCATAATGAGCCTGGGTTCTCCATCATTAAGGCAGCTAAATTAGAGAACAACACTTTTAAAACAAAATAACAGCAGTTGATTTTATCAGAGTTCCCTGCGGGCAACTAGCTGGCCCAGATAACACTGGGAGAATAGCCAGGTCGCAGGGAAGGCAAAACTGGCTGCCTGCTACTACTGTTAATTGTGATAGCAGTGCACATGTGAGTGCACGCACCCCTCATTCCTTTTCTCCCCTTCCCCATGCCAGCGCATCTGACCTCATAGCCTCAGCAGTCTGGTTTTGCGGCCCACATGTGGGAGATGGGGAGGATTCAGGTGGGAGTCTCAGATTCGTAGGATCTTGGCCCTGTGGTCTGAGGAGGACCCTCAGAGCAGCGAGCAGCATGTTGTGCAACTGGCCCCTGTCCCAGCAGCACCCTGAGCCAAGGCCCACTGAAGTCCAGTGGAAATATGTCCATTGAGGATAGTGGACTTTTTAATCATTCTGAAAGGAGAAGCTGGATGTAGGGAGCTTCTTGCAACAACCTTGGGTCTCACCAAGATGGGAGCTGGAGGAGGGATGTGCAGGGGAGATGGGCAGCGTCTGGGAGTTGTATGGCTATCTTGGTGGTGGGGGCACTGCAATTTAATTGTGGGGTATCTTTCTTGACGAGCTTGAGATAGAGCATACAAAGCTTTGGTGGTGCTTTGGTCCAGTATAGTCTTAATCAACCCCTGCTCAGATAAAAATCCAAGCCTTGCACTCTTAATTTGAGGGCACTCAATACTGGTGACTTGGGGATTCCTCTGCACCCAATTTCACCTCACACTGCCTCTGTAGGTGAGCCCCTTGCTAGAGTATTTCCTCTTCTCCTTCGCTTGTGATGGTTTATTCTGCTGTTTTGGGTATTACCTCTAGAATCCCTGCCTGAGACTGTTAGATGGGTATATGGAAGATCTACACTTGTGTGACATTCCCCTCTGGTGTTATCTGGACCGGTGATCTGCTACGCCACTCCAATCCTTGACTCTGGGAGCCAGGCTTACCCTGCTCTGCTGTGAGAACCCCCACTCCTGGGCTGTTCACACACAGCCTCTGGCATGTAAGCTGTTCCCAGCTACTTGCAAGCGAATGACACGAGCCAATACTTCCGGTTCCAGACACAACCCTGGGAACCTCCATCTTGCAGTGTCCAGTTACGCCTGCTGGATGCTGCAAGCTTATATGAGTTCGTCAATTTAACAAAGAAATTGATATATACCAAGCTTGTTATCACAAGGGGAGCCTCTGACACACTTCAAACCAAATGCACTGCTTCAGGTAGAATAAACAAACAAATTTATTAACTATAAAGGTAGATTTTAAGTGATTATAAGTCAAAGCATAACAAGTCAGAGTGGTTACCAAAATAAAATAAAATAAGCATGCAGTCTAAACTCTCAGCCCTATTAGACTGGGCAGCAACTAGTTTAAGCAGTTTTTTCTCACCCCACTGGATATTGAGGTCCTTAATATACAGGTTTATCCTTTAAACCTGGGCCAGTCTCCTCTACTGGAGTCTTGTCTTCTCAGTGTCTTGGTTGCTTGCAGCGTAGGTGGGGGCCGGAGACGGGTCCAGTATGTGTCCACTTTCTGTTTTTTACTCTCAGTCCATGTGCTTGTAGAACACAAGTCCAGGCATGTCTGTGGGACATTACTGATTCTCTCCCAGCAAGGCTGAGCAATTCCCCTGGTGGGGCCTCCTGCAGGTGAGTCGTTGCATTGTAGCTCCCTTGCTGGGAAATGGCTGTTGATGGGCTGTTTCACACCCCGCTTGGGCGTTGGTTACTTTCTTTGCTGTTGCCTCTGGGGAGCTAATAGCTGGCTCATTCCCACAATTTATAGCATGTTTTAGGCCTTGTCTACACTGCCACTTTCAGCACTAAAACTTTTGTTGTTCAGGGGTGTGAAAAAACACCCCCCTGAGCAACAAAATTTTTAGGGCTGAAAAGCCCCAGTATAGACAGCGCTTTATCGCCAGGAGCCATGCTCACAGTGATAAAGCTACCACAGCTCGTTAGGGGTGTGTTTTTGTTTTTTGTTTGTTGTTTTTTTTAAATCTCTGGGAGAGCTCTCCCCCAGCGATAAAGCATGTCTACACTGCCCATGTCACAGCAGTGCTGTGGCAACGCTGCTGTGGCTGCGCTGTAACGTGGGTAGTGTAGACATACCCTTAATGACAACCATAATTTACAATTCTCATAACTTCATCTGCAGTAATGATACGCATATATGGATAGATAAATGACTTTCAGTAGATCATGACCTTTCCTCTGATACCATATGTCATAAATATAAAGGGAAGGGTAACCACTTTTCTATATACAGTGCTATAAAATCCCTCCTGGCCAGAGGCAACATCCTGTTACCTGTAAAGGGTTAAGAAGCTCAGCTAACCTGGCTGGCACCTGACCCAAAGGACCAATAAGGAGACAAAATACTTTCAAATCTTGGTGGGGGGAAGGGTTTTGTTTGTGCTCTTTGTTTACGTTTTGTTCTCTTTGGACTGAGAGAGGCCAGACAGAAATCCATCTTCTCCAACCCATCCTAATCCAAGTCTCCAATATTGCAAGCAGTATAGGTAAGCCAGGCAAGGCGGATTAGTTTATCTTTTGTTTTATGTGAATTTTCCTTGTGTTAAGAGGGAGGTTTATTCCTGTTTTCTGTAACTTTAAGGTTTTGCCCAGAGGGGGATCCTCTGTGTTTTGAATCTGAATACCCTGTAATGTATTTTCCATCCTGATTTTACAGAGGTGATTCTTTTACCTTTTCTTTAATTAAAATTCTTCTTTTAAGAACCTGATTGATTTTTCATTGTTCTTAAGATCCAAGGATTTGGGTCCGTGTTCACCTGTACAAATTGGTGAGGATTATTATCAATTCTTCCCCAGGAAAGGGGGTGTAGGGCTTGGGGGGATATTTTGGGGGAAGACATCTCCAAGTGGTCTCTTTCCCTGTTCTTTGTTTAAAACGCTTGGTGGTGGCAGCATACTGTTCAAGGACTGGGGGAAGTTTTTAACCTAAGCTGGTAAGAATAAGCGTAGGGGGTCTTTCATGTGGGTCCCCCACATCCGTACGCTAGAGTTCAGAGTGGGGAAGGAACACTGACACCTTACAAGGCATGCTTTATATGTAAGATCACTATTATATGAAAGTGAGGAATATGGGGGTTACAGTACACTCCCCCAAGGTATAGAATGTCACAACTTGCCTTTGAACTTACATGCATCTGAGATCTTCTCTACTACAGTCGACAATTAGTTAATTGTATGTTTTTGGTTTTTCTTCCAAAGGTGAAGAACTGAACAGCTTGATAACCTAAAGGGAAGGCTCTGAAGCAGCACACAGTGATGATTTGCTCACTGAAGGTGTCTTGTGGCTTAAAGGAAAAGGGTTACAGAGCTCCAGTGTGACCCTGCCTCTCTGCTGTGACCTGCCTGAATGACCCTGCCGTACCTTCCATACGGAAGCCTGTCAGCTGGCAGTGGTAGTACTGAGATTTACTTGAGTCTGATGAGAGGAGAGCCAGGCAACTGGATGCTAGGGGTTCTGCTGACTGTACTTGTCTGAGCCAGGGCAATTCCATACCAATGATTAATGTAAGCAGCTGCAAAAACATTGGTTAGGGTTTGAGCCACAGCTGTTGGGGTGGAATTTGACTGATTTCTGAACTGCCTAGTTCCAGCAAGTAGGGTACCACGTGCACTCAAGAACCGAAACCTAAACTCTGTCACAACAGCTCCTGGCTGGCATCCCAGCAGTTAGCAGGGTCCCCTACTGTCTTCTCTCCACCTAACCCCCAAAAAGGGCGTTCACATACTCAATACCAAAGAGGGTGACCGAGTCCCATCTGATATGACAGACCCTGGGCTGCCCAGGCCAATTGCCCTTGTTAAGGTCCTGGGATAGCACAAACAATTTTTAATAGTGACTTGACACCTGATAAATAGCACAGGGGCTTCCTAGTGGATGGGAAACATTCCTTGTTGTTTGTAAAGGAGCTTAGAGGATCTTTTTTGTTTAAACAACAGCTTTCAGAGAAGAGGCTGCACAAGGGTCCTGACTCCACTCCACCCCACCCCTTTTTTCTTCTTCTGCTTATAGGCTGAAGACAGCTACCTGAGCCCAGGGGAGTTGATCCACAGTTTGGTACGTGAGACATATGCCAGCCCTCCAGCTGGAACACTAGCAAGTTGGATTTAGCCTGCCACTTCCCCACTCGGTATGACTGGCCCAGAACGTATGGGCTGCCACTCTAATTCCAACGGGCTGGAAGTTGAATCTCTTTCCACTTTGACAAGGGAGACACTCCACTGCAGTGCCACTTCCTTCCTGTTCCTCTCCCGCAAGGAGTTGCAAGCCTGAAACGAGTGGATCATTCTATGTCTCTGATGACCAGGACAGCATCCCACAGCTGCTATCAGTCTGGAGCTGTGATGACTCCAGAAAGGGCCATGGCTACTGTAGGCAGCCCTGGGACACAAAACTAGCAGAGGCTTAACCTCTTCACTTGCACGGCATGCCCTCTTGTGTCACGGATACTAGCTCTGTTACTACCCACCAAGTACCTTGTCTCCTTAACTGGCTTCTGGGATGGGAGTAATGTCACTCAGGTCCTCGTGGGAGGAACATGGCCCAGCTGGCTGTGCTAGCAGGAGTCCCAACTAAGGATGTAGCTACAGAACACTAGCATAAAAAAGCAGATTGGGAGGGGCTTTGATCCATGCCCCTTGTCCTGCCGATCGAGCGATGGGCCGCTTGGATGACCATGCCAAGAAGCGGATAGTGGAGCTGCGCAAAGCTGGGCTGAGCTTCCGCAAAATCAAGAAGGTCCTAGAGCTGGACAACATCCGGGTGACCCCGCAGGCTGTCTACCTGTTCCTCAAGCGTAAGAATGTGGAGCCGGCACAGCCTCCAGGAGTCTCCCATCTCCAACCAGCCGGAGGCCGTGGGAGTAGGAGAACGGCCATCAACCGGGCTGGCTGGGAGGACGAGCAGCTCTGGAACTTGCTGCAGGAAAATGAGACTGAACAGAACAAGCAGGCAGAGCCCAGGGGCAGCAGGCAGCCAGGTCCCAGGCCCCCAGCACTCCCCGGAAGAGCCACCATGAGCTGCAAGGAGCCACACCTCAATGACAACCAAGACTGCAAGGACAGCATCAAAATAATCAGTGTCACGTCGCTGTGCAAGGATAGTGAGCAGTTTGGGAAGGTGCCTGCAGTGCCCATGGGCCCGTCTCCAGTGGCACAGCTATCCCCTATTAACAGTAAGGCCTGGCTTTCTCATTCGTTGTCCATTAGTCTTGGATAGGCCTCTCCACTTCTCTAAGCAGCCTGGTGAGTTGCCGAGCAGTACCAAGGGTCTCTGCTCATATCCCTGTTTTCCAAACCCAGGCAGGCTGGGCAGGACTCTTAGGCCCTGGAGCATAGCTGAGGTTGGGGGAAGGTGCATGGTGGAGCTGGAAGGACTTAGTCCCTATAGATGGAGGGGTCTCACTCCCCTGTGGGGCTGGGAAAGGCTGGCACTCAATTCAAGGGTCTCATTTGAAGGTGCTTCTCTCTCTGGTTACTCTGTCTGTCCATCCAGGTGATGACTGCTCTGGGATTCGGACCTCAGCTGTGGGTAGCCACCCGGCTCCACTCCCACCAGCCATGGTGCAGCAGCAGCTGAACAGCAGGGGCAGGATGTTCTTGCCACCTGCCAGGAATCCAGCCTTAATTGTGAAGAAGAAGATTGTGGACAGGGCTATCCACCTCCAGAAAAAGGTATGGGGCTGGGAGAGGTAGACTGGCTGTCCTGTGGCTAGAAACCCCTTCTCCAGCCCAGCAAGACTGGGGATCCGCTCAGGCAGCGACCCATCAGGTTACAGTTAAATTGGCCTGAAAGGGCTGGTAACGCTCCCCCCATCCCCAACTGGAGAAGGCTCTGTGGGGAACCCAGGCTCCAGTGCACAGGAGGGACAAGGAGATCCTGGGCTTCTATGAGGTGCCCTCTCAAGTGACCTGCTCCATGGAGTTAGGTGCGGAGGACATGGGGACAGCTTGGGGGGACTGCAGCTGTCCTCATGCAGTCTGGCAAATGCAATGGGAGGCCGATGGACTTAGTGACTTGGGCCCAAGGCTCCCCTCCCCCTTTGCCTCAGCAGATTGGATTTTTGCCCACTCAGGATCCTTGAGGTCTGTTTGTGGCTCTGCATGGCCTTGGACAAATCACTTCACTTCTCTGTGCCTCAGTTATCCCTGCTTAGCAGAGGGGGAAAGGCTGCCCTATCCCATGCAGGGGAAAGTCCTTTGAGGGCAGGCATCCTAGGTACTCTCCGACCCGCAGGCTCCACCGGTAGCGTGGGTGGAAGCTTCCGCAGCTGCACCCCCCCCACTTTCGACATCATGACAAGGACTTTGTCTTACTGGTGGCCCCAGACTCATGCTGCACGGCAACTGGCGACACCTGTGCCACATCTAGAAAAGGAGAGCAGGACAGAAATGAGTTTTTGGGCTGAGCACTGCCAGCCGGACCAGAGACCCATGCTCTCTGGACTTCTAAAGAACAGGTTTGGTCCCCATAATTGCTCCAGACCCTCGCCCAGGTGGTAGCTTCTGTTCATTCTGAGGTCTGTGCTGGAGAGGAAAGAGGAGGACTGAGGGGCAGCAGCAGAGCTGAGCAGGGAGGAGAGAGACAAGGATTGCAGGAGGTGCTGCAGGGTGGCAGCGAGATGCATTGGTAGAGCTTAGGGGAGGGGAGAACCCAAGAACGAAGCTGCAGGTCAGGACTGAGCCACACTTGGACACTAGTCTGCATGACTGAGGCTCTAACAGGTGCTCGTGAGCTCTAGGCTCACTTGCAGTGTAATAAGGTATCTTGAATCCTGTGTTTGGCTGATGCTTGTAATTCTCCGACATTGACCAGGCAACCATTCACAACGGGCACAGTCCATCTGACTCAACGACTGTCCTGCCCTTCTTGGTGGGAGTGCAGCCGGCCAGCCAGCCTCCCAGGGCGAACCCATCTGTCATGGCAGCCTCTATGAGCCACAGCGCACATGTAAGTACCCTAAGATGCGTCCAGTCCGTAGGCACTAGCCCATCCAGTGAATGAGCCATCAGGTTGCCATGGACACCAGGATGGATCACCACAACACATTCTGGCTGGCTTGTCATGCTTCCTTGGGGCAAAGCTGTAAGCGGCATAGCCACCTGCTCTTAATGACTGAGTGGACGCTGATCTCTGCCAGGACTCAAATGGCAGGATACAGAGGTAACATGGGGAAAACATACAAGGCTGAGGGGCAGATTGATTTAACATTTACTGTCCTGATGGCAGCATTTCTGGGGTAAGTAGCAGAGTAATGAATAACAGCGAGGCAGAGGCAAAGCTGGAACTGAGAGGAGCCTGGTGTTCTGTATCTGCTTCACTGCTAGGCCCACCCTGCTCGACTGTTGCTCAGATGGCCAGCCCAGTCTGTGCCCTGCCCAGGAGTCTTGCTTGCAGAAGTGAATGCTGCTGATTGGGGAAAGAGAAGCATGTGGCTACGCTAATGAGGAGCCCTATTCCAAAGTGTCCCATTAGAAGCTGTTAGTGCACCCTATTGGGTATCTGGTCCCGGCTTCCTTTCCATGGAGCACTGCCTCAGCCCCACTGTGAATCTGGCTGAAGACCCACATCTTCACTAGAAGTTGTGGTTGCCCTCCTCCAGAAATGTCATGTACGTAGGTTCCAGGTTAGCAGATCAAGAGTCCCGCGGCCGCTTCTCTCCCTCCTCAATGAGGCATTTCCTAGCAGGCCTGAGCGTACAGTCCTTCACACTGGTTTCTGAAAAGGCATGGTCTCTTTCAGTTTTGCACACTGCAAGACTACTTCAGAGGGGCCAAGCTGAAGGTGAACTGGCACAGCTGGGTGGCGGGCAGGGCTGGAGTAGCAGTGGCGTCGTACAATGGTAGATAGGATTGGAGGTCCGATCAGATCACAGAGGGATGCAGCTGTCTGATTCTAGCTCTCCTCCTCTCACATGCATACCTGCTAACTCTTGAAAGCAGAATATAGAGGTATGTGGTGAGCTGGTTCTATAGGAATTGGCCCGCCACTGCATTTCTGATCTTTCTTCCAGGTCAAAGATGCCAGCACTCAAACGGCCCTGCTTAACCCTACCTGTCCTTCAGGCAATCAGAACCCTGTGTGGGGTGGGCAGATGCTGGCCCTCTCACCCAGCCCCCATGCCATTGCCGAGAAGCTGGATGCTGTACACACACAGGTACAGAAACTGACGCATGCAATGCACGCGGTGCTAGAGAGGCAGTGCCGCATGGAGCGCCAGCAGGAGCAGCAGCAGCGTTTCCAGCAAGAGGTGCTGATGACGCTTCAGCAGCTCAGCTCCACTGTGAGCCATGGGACAGTGCCAGGAAACGAGCCCTGTGTCCCCTTCAACAGCATGGCTGATCCCTTGCCCACTGTGCCAAACTTCAGCCAATTCAAGATGGAGCTTATCTGATGAAAGGCTGATGCCAACATACATGGGCCTGGGCATAAGAGTGGCATGGAGCTAGCTCTGGACAAAGCTGCTGACATGGGCCACCCTAGCAGAAGTATAAAGGGATCCCAAGCAGGCAGCTGCAGCTGAGTGAAGAGAAGCAGGCATTAGCACTTCATAAACTGCAGCTCTAGGAGCCTGGCTAAGGACCTGCTACTGCAAGAACAGAAGACTGGGAGGAGGAAGGCCACCAATAACATCGAGACTCAATCTGCTTTGGCCTAGTTAATCCAGACCTGCTTCCACCAGGAAGAGGCATGTACCAATGGGAAGCTGAAATAACACATGCTAAAGGAAAGCCTTAATTCTAGCCACGGTATACAGCAAATGAAATACTGGTTTAGCCCCCAAGGCTCAAAGGATATGGGACTCCAGTAGCTTAGAGAGGCTGGCTACATTAGAAGGAAACCATGGTGGCAGGCATCACTCTCTCCTTGTCAGAGCAAGCATTTAATGTTTACACGGGGAAGGGAGTGTAAGCGTTAGAATGTCCAGGAGCTTCGGTTTTGGACACTTTGTGCCCTTTCTTTCAGAGTGGTATGTGGAGAGTAAAATAATCTCAGTAAAGTCTATACACCCACTGCTCTAGAAACAGACTGGGCTCTATGTGGCATGCTGGTTGTTTTTCATACACCACCTCCCTATATGAGTACGACTCCATGGCAATGAGAGACCAGCTGCAATCACCCTTGTCTACATACCCGAGCTAGCGGAAGTACGGGAACAGTGAAGCCAGGGCAGTTCATGCTGCAGGGTAGGCTAGCTGCAGGGATAATGAGCCAGGGTTCCAGGTAGGCTTGTACCCCTACACCAGCTGCACTCATGCCCCGGGATTGACGTAGGGTGGAGGATTCTCCTGCAGTGACCACAATTTATGGGATAAGGAGCAGAGGTAGGAACTGCTCATTTTATTGCGCTTCAGGCCAAGTGCTACTAAGTCGTCTCCCTGCCCCTTGATCCCAGGGATACCAAGGATAGCTGTGGCAGTTGACCACAACTTAAACAGCCCCATTCTTCCCTTCCTACATTTGGGCTGCTGTACAATAAAAAACATCTGAACCCAACACAAAGTACATAACATGGGGTGGAGTGGGTCTGTGGCATGGGGCTCATCAGGTACGTAATGCGGGGTGGAGTGGGTCTATTGGATGGGGCTCGGTGGGTACGTAACGCGGAGTGGGTCTGTGGCATGGGGCTCATCAGGTACGTAATGCGGGGTGGAGTGGGTCTATTGGATGGGGCTCGGTGGGTACGTAACGCAGGGTGGAGCGAGCCTGTCACACGGGACTGGGCGGGTCCATATTGCGGGGTGGAGTGGGTCTGTTGGATGGGGCTCGGCAGGTACATAATGCGGGGTGGAGTGGGTCTGTCGCATGGGGCTCGGTGAGGATGCAATGCCGCCTGGAGCGGGACTGTGACATGGGGCTGGGTGAGTACATAACATGGGGTGGAGCAGGACTGTGGCACAGGGCTGGGTGAGTATGTAACACTGGGTGGCACGGGGCTGGCCGGGTACATGACACAGGGTGGAGCAGGACTGTGGTACGTAACGGGGGGTGGAGTGGGTCTGTCAGACAGGGTCTGCCGGGTATGTAACAGTTGGATCGGGTCTGTCAGATGGGGCTCGCTAGGTACATAACGTGGAGTGGAGCAGGAATGTGGCATGGGGCTTGGTGGGTACATAACGTGGGGTGGAGTGGGTCTGTTGGACGGGGCTGGGCGGGTACATAACGCGGGGTGGAGCTGTTGAAACCAATCTAGAGGAACATCCCCATACCCACATCTATCATCGGGGTTTGTTGTTGGCCCCTGGAAAAAAAAATAACCAACTAGGATGTATGGGTGAAAACAACCAAGGTATTTATTAAACCATCAACAGTTCTAAATGAGGTAAACCAAATGACTAGGAACACTGGTAAAGCAAGGACCCCCACAACAGGTGATATAAGGTAAGTAAAGGACTGGCAGTATGCTGACTGTGACTGAGAGTAAGTTCCCTCCCCTAGGACGGGACCCAGGTAAGAGGATGGAGGATCAAAGGACCACTACCATATCTTGCAGCTCTGAGGACCTTCACGATGACAGGACAGCTCCAGACTCCGTCCAGGTAGGTCGTACCCACAGGTAAGGAGGGGACCTCTGGCTCAGGCAATGACAGCTCTGCCCCAGCAATGACTCGACTTCTACTCTGCCTGCGACGTCATGGGTGTGTGTTTGTCCTCAGTGAAAGAGGGGCAGCTGGTGACACACTCTGCATGCAAGTGAGAATTATCCTCCCGCAACCAGATGAAAGAGTGCGGTGCTCAGCGTACTCTTCTGAGGCAATCGAGAGACTGAGATGTCTGCTGTGCTCTCCAACAATTGCAGCAGCAGCACCTCCAAACTCTGCCACTCAGAAGGGCAGCCCCTTCCCTCTGCTGTGATCATAGGTCACAGGGTTTGCTTGGTTTCCCGCCTTTTGGTAGCAAGGGCAGGAAACTACACCTGAGAAGGGGGAAGAAGGGTGACCAAGATGGATTCCCAGTTGTTTAACATCTTAGATGCACCATCTTGAATGCCCAAGCACTGAAGATTTTCCCCTAAATTCCCCTCCTTACTGGCGAGGAACCTTATATTGGGAGTTCCGATGCTGGCACAGGATTACATGGGGCACATTGGCACACCTAGACTTGTACCTCAGTTTACCAAACTTGCATTGCAAGCACATGCATTGCAAGAGACAAGGGATGTACAAGCAAATGCCCGGTATCTGCCACTTTGGTGGGGTCAGAGAACAAAGATCTCCACCAATTGCTGATTGTGGCAAACTTCTTAACCCTTTTTAGAATCGGTTCTATTTGATTGGACGAGTGGTGGATCGTGATTAAGGTAGAGCTACCCCATTTCATCGCTTCATCCACATGTCTAGTCAGCTCCGGATGCTCCATTTGTTGGCTAATGAGCGAAGTATTGAGGCCCAAACTGACAGGCTTGACATGATCATACATGTAAACTTAAGTCCTGATGTTTCTGGATGTCATTTGCTCCGATTGAAAATAGATATCGCATCCCTTAATTAACACAAAGCATAAGCACAAATTTGGATACACCTTATTATCGATGACATAAAATGTGTTTACCACCCGAGACTTACAGGTATTGTGGAGATGTACCCCATTGTCATTGATTACCACCACCTGAGAATGTTCTGACATCTTGGGCTGCAGCTCGTAATGACACCTGCCTTCATCTGTGCTTAGACAGATGTGCTTCCCTAGGAATACTTCCAATGAGCACAGGTACCCCGATTATCTTCCTATAAGCATAAGCTGACATCTACCGCATGATAGTCTGTCCCTTCTCGGATGGGGAAGATCTGTAGGCATCATAAGGGTGCCATTTGCTATGATACAAGAGGGAGCAGTGGATATGCCCACTGGACAGTGCCATTCATAACCGTTAAGACTCAAGCTGTGGCCACCTTTGTGTACGGGTTGTAGGTAAAGTCAAGGAGCTTCCACCAGGCATCATGTTTAACCTCGAATGGAGAGGCATACTTACGCATGATGTTCCTTAGTTCTATAGGTAGAGTTCTCTGAAAGCCTGCCCTAAGGATACTGCTGGACACTGTATGTATCCATCCTTGGGCCCTTGCTTGTACGCAGGTACAAGAGAGGTTACCCTGCAGACCTTCGACACTCTGCAGGATCCTGGCGGAGTCCTGTTTTTTGGGCATGGTACCAGTCCTTGATGACAGTGGACAAGTCGTACCCAAGGTCACCAATCTTATTAAAAAGAAAAGGAGTACTTGTGGCACCTTAGCGACTAACAAATTTATTTGAGCATAAGCTTTCGTGAGCTACAGCTCACTTCATCGGAAGCTGTAGCTCACAAAAGCTTATGCTCAAATAAATTTGTTAGTTGCTAAGGTGCCACAAGTACTCCTTTTCTTTTTTGTGAACACAGACTAACATGGCTGCTACTCTGAAACCAGTCCTATTAAGGGCCTCAAAATGGCTGGTTTAATGTGGCCACTTCCGACCTAAATTGCTAACCCTAAGGGCTAGGACCCCCTTCCTATGGAGCTTATGAGCCCAAGTCCAGCTCCAACTCCTCCCATGATCTTAGCAGCAAGGTCTCGCCTCCCACAACCCCAGTACCTGGGTTCTGCACCTTGCACCTATGCTTCCCAGGCAAGCATTTAAGTTCTATGCTACTGATTATGCTAAGACCTGTAGATTAATGCTGACTCTTTTAACAGAATACCGAGGACCTGAGATGATGAGACGTCTTAAGTTCTCATTGAGCGCTATGGGTCCCATGTAACTGACCCGGGGGTGAGGTATGGTGGTCACCTTGGGTGTCTGAACAGCCCCACAAGGTCCCACTATGTGCCAAGTACCAGACTCACTAGAAGCAGTGGTAATTGAGATGTTTCCATAGCACTTGCTTATAAATTCGTTTTGGGTCTGTGCAGAGCAGAACCCATTAACAGTGTTTGTGTTATTACAAAAATGTGGCAAATGGCAACTACAATTAACTATGATACTATTAAATGAACGGAGCAGAGTGTGTATCCTGAATCATAACTTATTAGTGCAAACTGAGCGCTCAAGGAGATACGAATAGTAAGGAGCCCCTCCTGGATGCTTGATGACAAGTTAGTAGAAAAACAGATGAAATTTGCTGAGCTGGTGGTAAGAGGCCTGCCAGAGTATCCGACTAATGGGTCGGTAACCTCCCATACACACGCCTTTGCGATCTGTCAGGGTTCCCCCCCACTCTGAACTCTGGGGTACAGATGTGGGGACGCGCATGAAAGGCCCCCTAAGCTTATATTCTACCAGCTTAGGTTAAAACTTCCCCAAGGCACAAATTCCTTTCCTTGTCCTTGGACGGTATTGCTGCCACCACCAAGTGATTTAAACAAAAATTCAGGGAAGGGTCACTTGGAATCCCTATCCCCCCAAAATATCTTCCCAAGGACCTTCATTCCCTTTCCTGGGGAGGCTTGAGAATAATATCTCAACCAGTTGCCTTAGCAATATGAGCACAGACCAGACCCTTTGTCTTCAGGACACTGAAATCAATCAGGTTCTTAAAAAAAGAACTTTATTTATAAAGAAAAAAGTAAAAGAATCACACCTGTAAAATCAGGATGGAAGGTAACTCTACAAGGTAATAAGATTTAAAACACAGAGGATTCCCCTCTGGGCTCAGCTTCACAGTTACAAAAACAGGAATAAAACTACCTCTGTAGCATAGGAAAATTCAAAAGCCAAAACAAAAGATAGCCTAACGCATTTCCTTGCCCTACTTAACAATTTATGTGGTTTTAGATGGATTATTCCAGGTACATTTTCAGGAGATACTGTACCTGCTTGGCTTTTCCCTCCGTCCGGAGAGGGAACAACAAAAGAGAACAGCAAACAAATCCTTCCCCCCCCAGATTTGAAAGTATCTTCTTTTCTCATTGGCCCTTCTGGTTGGGTGCCAACTCGGTTATTTGAACTGCTTAACCCCTTACAGTTAAGGCAATCCAGTACAGTTGCCAAGGATACATAAAGGTTGCTACCCTTCCCCCTATTCATGTCATGCCCTCCAAATCACAGACAGTGCTGGACAGCCTGTTCCACACTGGCTGTGATTTCTTCCTGGAGCTCTAGGAGAAAACAGAGTTAATAAGACACATACACTTCTAGACACACTACTCATTTATATAAGAACAGTATTTAAATAACAGTATTTCCCACATTTTAAGGACAATTTTAACCAGTTGATTCTGGGAAACTTTCATGGGAGAGTGTATCAGCCATGTTGTTAGAAGCTCCTGAAATGTGTTGTATTTCAAAATCAAAATCTCAGAGAGCTAAACTCCACCGAAGAAGTTTTGTTATTTTCCTTGACTGTATGAAGCCACTTCAGTGCAGCATGGTTGGTCTGCAGGTGGAAATGCCATCCCGAAACATATGGGCATAGCTTCTCCAGAGCGTACACAATGGCGTAATATTCCTTCTCTGTGTTTGACCAGCGGCTTTCCCTCTCAGACAGTTTTTTGCTGAGAAACATGACAGGATGGAATTCTTGATCCGGTACTTCCTGCATTAAAACTGCTCCCACACCATGCTTGGACACATGTGGTTACTAGGAAAGGTTTGTCAAAGTCTGGGGCCCTTAGCACAGGGTCAGACATGATGTCGTTTTAAGCTGGTTAAAAGGCCTTTTGAGACACTTCAGTCCACCGAATTGCATTTGGCTGTTTCTTTCTGGTTAGGTCTGTCAGTGGGGCAGCGATTTGGCTGTAGTGTGGTACAAATCACCTGTAATATCCGGCTAAGCCTAAGAAGCATTGGACCTGTTTCTTTGACTTTGGGATGGGCCACTTTTGGATAGTATTCACTTTGACCTGCAGAGAGTTGCTAGTTCTTTGACCCACCTGGTGTCCAAGGTGTGTCTCTGTTTAGGCCTATTTGACACTTTTTAGCCTTAACAGTTAGTCCTGCCTCCCTTATGTGCTCAAAGACTTTTCGTAGATCCTCCAGGTGTTCTGCCCATGAATCAGAAAATATGGCCACATCATCAAGGTAGGTGACTGCAGATTCTCCCAATCCCACTAGGAGACTATCTACAAGTTTCTGGAAGCTGGCGGGTGCATTTTGCAGCCCAAAAGGGAGCACATTAAATTCATACAGCCCCTTATGGGTGATGAAGGCTGACCTTTCCTTGTCGGATTCATCTAGTGGTACTTGCCAGTACACTTTGGTTAGTCTAAGGTAGAGATGAACTGGGTACCTCCCAGTTTTGCTAATAGTTCATCTGTGCGTAGCACTGGATAATTGTCTGGGTGAGTTATAGCATTTAGCTTACGGTAGTCCATGCAAAAGCCTATTTTCCCCATCTGGTTTGGGAACTAGAACCACTGGGGATGCCCATGCACTTTCAGAGGGGTGGATTACATCCATCTGTAGCATGTCCTAGATCTCCCGTTCTATAGCAGTTTTGGCTTGAGGGGCCACCTGGTAAGGTTGGGCTCTAATTGGGTGAGCATTACCTGTGTCAATGGAGTGGTATGCCTGTTCAGTCAGTCCTGGGGTGGCTGAGAACATCAGTGCGAAGCTAGTGCACAGCTCCTTGATCTGCTGTTGCTGAGGATCATGGAGAGGTTCACCTCTTCCACGCCACAGTCACTTTTCCCTTTGTAGTAGACACCTTAAGGCCACTCAGCGTCATCTCCTCCCTGGTCTGTAAACTGACAAACCTTTAATTCTCTGGAATAAAAGGGCTTTAGAGAATTAACATGGTATGCTTTAGGTTTGAGGTGGGGGACGCTATGAGGTAATTAACAGCTCCCAGGCGCTCTTGGACCGTAAATGGCCCTTCCCATGACGCTTCCATCTTATGGGCCTGGAGCACTTTCAGGACCATGACCTGGTCTCCTACTTCGAAGGAATGCTCTCTGGCATGTTTATCATACCAGGCCTTTTGCTCTTCCTGAGCATCTTTTAGGTTTTTTCTAGGAAGGGGTAAAGAGTCTCAGAGTGTTTTGTGGGTTGTTTACAAACTCGTGAATGTTAGTTCCTGGAGAAGGCATAAACCCCTACCATTGCTGCTTTACCAACTGTAATGGCCCCTTAACCTCACGGCGATACACAAGTTCAAATGGTGAAAAGCCCAAACTGGGATGTAGTACAGCCTTCTAGGCAAAGAGCAACTGCTGCAACACTAGGTCCTAATCGTTGGAGTGCTCATTTACGAATTTACGTATTGTGGCCCCCAAAGTTCCATTAAACTTCTCCACCAGGCTATTTGTTTGATGGTGGTAAGGGGTGGCAACCAAGTGGTTCACCCCAGGGGCTTCCCAAAAACTTCATGATTCCTGCCAGGAAGTTAGTTCCCAAACCTCTAAGGATGTTGGAGGGCCAACCTACCCTGGCAAAAATGTCTTAAAAATGACCCGGCATACGCTTTTAGCTCTGGTGTTGTTTAGAGATACTACTTCCGGCCATTGGGTGGCAAAATCCATGAAAGTCCATATGTACTGCTTTCCTCTGGGTGTCTTCTTAAGGAAAGGATCCAGAATATCCACACCTACTCGTTAAAATGGAACCTCAATGATGGGGAGTGGCTGGAGAGGGGCTTTGACCTGGTCTTGGGGTTTTCCCACTCTTTGGCACACCTCACAAGACCGGACATAGGTAGAAATGTCCCTGCCCATTCCCTCCCAGTAGAATGATGTCCCCAAACAGTCTTTGGTCCTGTTCATCCCAGCATGGCCACTAGGATGATCGTGGGCTAAGCTCAAGAGCTTTACCTGGTACTTAGTTGGAACTACCAACTGCCTCTGTGGATGCCAGTCCCCCTGGTGCCCACCAGAAAGAGTTTCCTTGTATAAAAGCCCCCCTCCTACAACAAACCGGGATCGATTAGAAGACCTGAGAGGTGGTGGGTTGCTCCGTGCTGCAGTCCAAGCTCCCTGGAGGCTCTCATCTGCTTCCTGCTCGGCCTGGAACTGTTCCCTTGATGCTGGAGACATCAGTTCCTCATGGGATTGTGGACCTGGGCTTGGTCCCTCGGGAAGTGATGCAGGGGATGGGGCTGGTTCCAGTGACTGTGAACTGCTCTCCGCAGGTGCACTAGGTTGGGGTTCAGGCTCCGGCTGAGCCTCTTGCGCAAGTTTAGCTGCTGCTGCCAGGGCAGGCTCGGTGGTGCCCCCTGGTGTTGGAGTGGCAGACGGGGTTGCAAGTGCTGGACTCAGTGCTGGCAATGGTTCTGGTGCTGGTTGCTCTGCCAGTTCCGGTTGGGTCTCTGGGACTGGATCTACTGTTGCTGTCGCAGACGTTGGCATGGGGTCTGGTTCCACCACCTCAGTCTGGGTCTCTGGTCACAGACTGGGCCCGGGTAGAAGGCTCAGGAACAGAGCTAGGTGTGACAGCTCGCTTAGCCTGGCTGTGGGTGACCATTCCCACCCTCTTGGCTAGCTTCACATGGTTGGCCAAGTCTTCCCCCAGCAGCGTTGGAATGGGATAATCATCATAGACTGCAAAAGTCCACATTCCTGACCAGCCCTTGTACTGGACAGTTAACTTGCCTGTAGGCAAGTTAAAAGAGTTTGTTTTGAAGGGTTGAATCGTCACTGGGGCCTCTGGGTTGATGAATTTGGGGGTCCATTAAGGATTGGTGGATAGCTGACACCTGTGCTCCAGTGTCCTTCCACGCAATAACCATCCTGCCCACACTCACAGTTTCCCATTGCTCTGAGGGTATCTGGGAGGCATTTGGGCCTGAGGACCTTTGGTGTGACCCCGGTGTAATGAACTGCAATCTGTTGGGGTTTTTGGGGCAGTTGGCCTTCACATGCCCCAGCTTGTTACATTTAAAACATCGTCCAGCTGACTGGTCCCTGGGGCGAGGTGGGTTGCTGGAGAATGGTGTGGTGGGACAATAAGGTGTCTGGGGTTTTCCTTGGAGTGTAGAGGAGGCCTTGGGTTGCCCCCGGTGGTAGGGTGTTGTCTTGGGTTGCTACCCTTCCCCCTATTCATGACAGGATCTGATTTACTTGTCCCAATGGTGCTGCATCCTGAACAGATGCAAGATAAGGCCCCGAGGCTTGCCCCATGATAGAATTGTAGAAATCCTCTGTCTCCAAGACCCACAGCATAATGCTTTAGGGGCTGTCTACATGACCAAAAACAGTTAGTGGCTTCACCTCCTTAGCCTGATGCTGGCCATGAAAAATCCTAATAAATTTTTGACTTTCTGATTCAGGTGGTAAGGATGCCATCCCCATGTCACAATAAAAGTGATCCCCTGCTTTAAAGAAAAACACCCCCTGTACATTATTTACAATGGTTCCAACAAGTATAAATGCATGCCGATAGACAAGATGGTGATGGGGGGATTCCTACGGCATAAACACAGAGAAAGACATAATTAGGATGTTGTATCAGATTTGGCAGTACCTTTCCAGGATTTCATCTGGCTAGAATGAAACCATTTAGTTTTCGTTCCTCGTTTCTCTGGAATTTTCAGCTGGTACACACAAGGGCTAGCCTTATTGATAAGGGCTGGGCCCACCCACCATGGACTAAGAGCATGGCCTTGGTGTGAGTAGTATTTATACATAACTCGGTCCTCGATCTCCTACTCTATTAGCTTTATGTGCTCTAGCCACTTATCCATCCCATGTGCATTGGATTTTAGTTGCATGGCTACCTGGTGTTGTATAGTGCTTATGTCTGCCAAAATCTTTTTCATACACTTGTCTTGAATTAATCTGGGTTGGTACTCATCTGAGGGTTGGTCTCCTACCCACCAGAGTTCCCGAATCTTCATTGCTCTGCCGGTCATGGCTTCATGTGGTGTGAAACCATGACTTGTTAAGGGGAGTTTAATGTCCCAGTCTTTGCCTTGATGGTCAGTGGTCTTCCTCAGAGCAGTCTTAAGGGTTCAATTCATGCGTTCAATGATCCCCGAGCTCTGAGGATGATTGGCTACATGGAACCTCTGCCTGATCCCAAGAGCCTGGCAAAGAACCTTGGTCATCTTGCCTACAAAGTGCAGTCCTTGGTCTGAGTCAGTGACTACAGGGAGACCGAACCAGACGAAGGTCTCACTTAAGAGGACCTTGGCAGTGGTGGCAGCAGTGCAATTCCAGGTAGGATAAGCCTCAACCCATTTAGTACGACGTCTATAACCACTAGACAATATCGATTCCCATGACCAGTGTGAGGAAGAGGTCCAATGAAGTCTATCTGCAACTGGCACCATGAGCCCTTGGCCAGGTGATGCTGTAGTGGGCCTTTTACAACCAGCTATCCGCATTGTTCTCAGCACAACTTAGACAGGACTGGATATGCATAGCCACGTCTCTATTTAAGTCCGGCCACCAGGCTACATGGACGATCCTGTCCGCAGTCTTGTCTGCAACAAAACGACCCTGTTGGTGTGCGAGGGTCACCATCTCCTTACAGAGGCATGATGGAAGTACCAAGACCAGAAGGGCCTCTTTGGATTTCTTCCTTAAGGCCATGATCAGACCATGTCTGTCCTTAAATATAGAGTAGTCTTTATAGTTCTCCTTCTGCAGAAGGCTTTGCACATCCATATCCCGCTCTTGCAGCTCCTTGATTTCTACCTGTGCATTTAGATCAATTCCCGGCTGTTGTATTTTCATCACAGGCAAGGACGGTGTTAGGGTGTACAGATGCTCTTCCCCCAAGGAGTGCTGCTTCTTTAGCCAGAGTGTCAGCCCAGTGGTTCAACTGGGAGGCTTTGGCAGAATCTTTACGGTGAGCCTTTACTTTACACAGGACTGTCTCCCCCGCACAGTTGGTAGCCAGCTCCCATGCATGTCTCAAGTATGCTGCATACTTGATTGGCTTTCCATCGGCAGATCCCATGCTCCGTTGCATCCAGATGGGCATCCAGGATGTAAATGCTCGCACCACCCATTCTGAGTTGGAACAGATGCACAAGTGCTTACTCCTGTTCTCCTCATACAGCACTGCTACTATTACCACCACTTCCGCAGCTTGTGCCAAATGGGGCTTAATAGTTCCTTGCAGCACTTGCTGGGAAGAGGGCTGAAAAGCAGTATATCCAGTCCTTGGGTGGCCATCCTGGTAATAGCTACTTCCATCCACGGCCCAGATGGTTAAACTCTGCTCCTTTGCTTTACTGAACCAGTTCGATCCAGAAAGGTGACACAATGACTGGGTCTGGTGCTGGAAGTGGGCAGTCATGTTCCTGGCCTTTGGTCAGCAATGCATACAGTAGTATGCTCAACTGGGGTGATCTCTGCACTGTGATGTCTCTATTCAGGAGATTGAGGGTCCAGTTGGCCAAACGAGAGGATGACACCCTGCCCTCATTTACCCAACCAGAGAGGACATACCTTACTGGGGTGTGGGAAGTCCTGAGGATGACAAGGGACATCCCCACCGCGTACTCCCAGTGGCCAAGTGCCCAAACTAAGGTGAGTACCTCCTGCTCACGGGCACTGAACTTCCTCTCTACTTCACTCATGACTCTGGAGCCATAAGCCACCGGCTGCAGCCCAGTTCCCTTATCCTGCAAGAGGACTGTGCTGATGCCTAGTTGCAAATAGTAGGGACACTCGGGTTTAGGGTTGGTCTAAGTCTTTGGTCAGAGCCTACTTCAGCATGGTGAAAGCCTGCTGATGGCTTTCCTCCCATTGCCATTCCTGCCCCTTCCGAAGTAACTGGTATAGTGGCTTAGCTATCTCTGCATACTTGTCAAACTCCCTGGAAAAACCAGCGAGCCCTAGGAAGGACCAGAGGGCCAATACATCATGCTTACAGATCAGCTCCACGTGCTGTTGATCTGGCCTCTGTCCCTTTGGACCCAGAGTCATAGTGTCCAGAGCCATTTGGGCTTTTGCTGGGTTTACAGTAAAGCCTGTCTCCTGGATCTTCCCCAGGACCTCTTTCAATGCGTCCAGGTTCTCTTCCCTGTTTGGGGTGGCGATCAGTATGTCATCCACATAGCTCAGAGTGCTACACTGGTTCCTCAGGGACGTCCACATGGCCGACACAAAATGATGGCAGATGGAAGGAGCATTGTGTAGCCCCTGTGGAACCCTAGTAAAAGTTAGTTGTCTACCTTCATACATGAAGGCAAACTTGTGCATTGATGACTGGTGTAGAAGGATGCTAAAAGGTGGCATTGGATAAGTCCAGAACCTAGAAGGACTTGGTGCCTGCTGAGATCGCTGCCATAATCTCATTGTATTTTGCCACTACGGGGGCCAACCTGGGTGTAACTCGGTTGAGCTCCCAATAGTCAACAGTCAAGCGCCAAGTCTTCTGGTCCGCCTTCAGAACGGGCCAAATTGGAGAATTGCACGGACTCTCTGATTCTATGAGCACCCCTTGCTGCAAAAGGGCCTCGGTGGTTGACTTCAGGCCTTCTGCAGCTGCGACAGGGCATCAATATTGTTTCAATGGTCTTGGATCCGGGCCATCCACCCGGACCTCAGCGTTGATCCTGCCGCACTGGAGCTTGTTGCTGGCAAACACTCCAGAGTGCTTCTGAACTATAGCAGACACATTGGCTTCCCACTGAGGCTTCTCTATGTCCTCAGGTGCTTTGAGGGCTGATACTCGGTGAGACGCCTCAGTTACCCCATATTGATCGCAGTCTGCTGCTTGGAAGAGTTGACTGTTGGGAAGATCCACAATGACCCTTAGTTGTCGCATTAGATTGATCCCTAAGATCCCTTGGCCACCCAAACATTGGATACCAAAGGTGATCTCAGTGACAAAGTTCTTAATCTTGTAGGTCACTGGAATGGTAAAGGAGATGGTATTATTGCCCCCTGCATACCCTTCCAATACCTTAGTGTCTTGAATGGGGATTATATTTACAATGGGGTCTCTCTCCAAACAAAGGAGAGAAACAGAGGTGCCAGTGTCCACTAACAGCCTTTGGCTGACTTGTCTGAACTTCCCCTTGATGATTGCCAATGTTGTGGGCCTGCCCCAGGCATCCAGGTGGATGGGCGCCTTCCTCTGGGGCTGCGGGGATGCTCAGCCCCAGCACATCAGGTCAGGTGACAACGGCGCAGATGTTGGTGTGGGCTGCTCCTTCTTTTTCTTTTGAGCCAGGTGCTGCAGCAGCTCCTCGGTCGATAACATGTCAGTGTTCTCTTTCTTTTCGAACTGGCGCAGCTGCTTCCAGATCAGGTTGTGAAAAGACTTGGCCTCCTCCTTAGCCAAGTTGCTGCTTGCCAATCTGGATGTCTTGTGTAGAAGGGCTGGACTTTTGGTGGGCTGTGGGCCTTTGGAAGGTTGCGGGCTTTTGGGACTATTGCGAGGGCTGTTCTGGTTGCTAGATGGATGCTGCCTGGTATATTCCCACTTGCCGGACTCGGTCACCACCGAGACTCTTTTCTCAGAAGCCAATGGAAAGGCCTCTCCTTGCAGCTCATGGGCTACCTGAAGGCGGTCCTCTAGGTCTTTTAGAGAGGTGGTTTGTGGGTCAACTGTTCCCAGGGAAATCCTTAAAGTGGGACTTAAACCCTGCAAGGCTGCCTCAACAAAATCTGGGGTGTCGTAGAAGAATGCCCCCACCAACCAAAACAGAAGTTTCTTTCTGTTTAAGTAGTGTTCTAGGCATTCCCCTGGAAGCTTCCGCTCTGAATAGTATCTCCCAATCAGGTTGTGATGGGGAGAGAAAAACCTCATCACACCCTCATACAGCTGCAGGCAAGAATCAACATCCCCCCACCTACAGCTGGCATGGCAGGGCGCTGAAGTCATCCCCTGCCATACGCTCCTTGATTAGGGACGCGTCATCCTCCTTTAAAACCCCAGGCAGTGAGCACAACTGTGCTAACCAATCTAGTGCCATATCCTGAGTAAGGGGTTCCAGAGTCTTCTCCACTGCTTGAGCTTGCTCAGGTGTATATACCTTCAGCTCTTGCCTAGTTTCAGGAAGTCTAGCCAACCCCGGCCCATAGATCACAACAGCAGTCATGACTGGTGCCATGGGTAATTTCAACTCCTCCTCGCTAGCCTCTTGTGGAGGAGCTGACGGCGTGCGAGAACCACCAATATCCCGTAAGGAAGCATGGCAGAATTCTTCGTCAGAGAGGATCAGGCTACTACTAGCACTCGCACTGGTCTTAAGTTTGTACACAGGAGTCTTATTCAAAGCTTGCAACATACCCCTAGTCCTTCTTAGCTTATCCCAGAGCTTGTCCCTTTCCTGAAGACAGCTGCTGTTCTCAGCCAGCTGTCCTTGGCTTGAATGCAGCTCCTTCAAGAGCTCCTGGATCATTGCCTGCAACTCCCCTTGTTGGGTGTGGGCTGAAAGCAACTCCTCCTCTTGCTTACGCAACATCTCGCTGAGATCCTGGATTTTGAGCTCCAGTCTCCCAACTTGTGACATCAGGGTGTTGTTCTGCATCACCAAGCCCTCCACCTTAAATCCCAGCCTTTCATTTTCCAGATCCCTTGCTGATAGTTGAGGCTCGAGATCTTTGATCCAGGCAGCTTGTGTGGAACTATATCTATCCAGTTCCACACATGCCAGTTAGACTCCATAGATCAAGGCATGCTGCTTCAACTTTTTAGAGGGCTCAGGTTTCATAGAATATCAGGGTTGGAAGGGATCTCAGGAAGTCATCTAGTCCAACCCCCTGCTCAAAGCAGGACCAATCCCCAATTTTTGCCCCAGATCCCAAACGGCCCCCTCAAGGATTGAACTCACAACCCTGGGTTTAGCAGGCCAATGCTCAAACCACTGAGCTATCCCTCCCCCATAAGGGCTTCCCAGCTGCAGGAAAGCTCTACTAATGACTCTTCACCCTTGAATAAATCACTAGCCTGGGGATTTTTACCCTTCCCAAAAAGGTGAACACCAGACACTAAAGAATCTTTATTATGCACCCGTGTCCAACCGCTTTTTCTGTAGGCACACGCACTCATTGTGGCAACAGGAATAGTCCTCGTTCCATGAGCCTCAGCCTTTCAAGCTGTTTGTCTACTGCCTGGTCTTGGCAGAATGAACCCACACTGAGCGCTTTGCCACAGTGTGACAGAGAACTGTAATTCGGTCTCCTCAGTTGCAGAGGGATATAGCGATGATGCAAGCTGAGGGATTCTTGGGCCTACAAAGGAAAGCGGACTCCAGCTTGCTTTGCCATTTCCCTACTGCTACCGGTGTGTGGAGTTGGGCCCAACCAGATATGGTGGTTGCTGGGATGGCCTCAACCCACCGCCCGCCTTGCCGATCGGTCTCCATGGGACACAATGGCACCCTGCCGACAGACCACCGCGGTCTTGCCCACAAATTCCCCGACCAATGACCATTCTGGGTGTCACTCGTACTTGATCACGGCAAGCCCACTCAGCCGCCTTTGCCGAGAGTCCCTTTTTAACAAAAATCACTTTGATTCTGCAGGGAATCAACCACCCTATGGCAGCTGGCTATCCAACTGTGGGATGTGGTGGCACTACTGCTATCAGGCCTTGTGGCCTACCCAATGATCCCTGTCCCTGCGTGCGCTGCGGCACAGAGATCCAACCATGCAACTCTTGGGTTGCGGTCACAGCAAAATAAAAAGGGACAAAACAAACTAAAAACGGGGTCCTGCTGTGGTTGCCAAACTGTTGAAACCAATCTAGAGGAACATCTATCATTGGGGTTTGTTATTAGCCCCTTAAAAAACAAACAAACAAAAAAACCCTAGGATGTGTGGGTGAAAACAACCAAGGTATTTATTTAAACCATCAACAGTTCTAAACAAGGTAAACCAAATGTTATTGACACAAACTGTGAATGTATAGATCGTTGTTGCAACCAAGGTCCTGTAAAGGCACCAAATCCTGTATAAAGGAGGTCAAATAAGGTGTCTAAGACAAGGTTATGATCTCCTGGTTATAATTATGCTATCTGTATGCATGTATCAATTTTGTAGTTGAAATTATGAATATTGGCTATGTACTTGTATCTTAATGTATTTGATTCTAAGTAGCATTAGTGAAGCATTTGGTCAGCTTCTTGAGAAAGGAATTTGCAGATTAAGTGCCCAATCAAGAAACACTTAACTGACAGTGGACCTTGGAAGACTCCAATCCACATGAAAAGTCTTCCTGGGAACATTTAAAGGTAGCATGTAAGCAACGGCTGCTCTCCCTGTAAAAGAACTGAGTCATGCATAGACATGTGACTTGCCCATGTGACTCCAGACTTCATCTTGCTGCTGTGATTTTCCACAGTAAGAACAAAGGGGTGTCCTTCCATCTGGCAGAGGATATAAAAGGCCCTGGAAACCCCTCCATTTTTTTTTTTTTCAGTCCTGCTTCTTACCTCTGGAGGAACTTTGCTACAAACTGAAGCTCTGAACAAAGGAGTGAATGACCCATCCAAGCTGTGGATGTACTCCAGAGACTTGATTTGAACCTGCAGTTTATTTCATCACTGCTACAAGCCTGAACCAAGAACTTTGCCATTACTGTATGTAATTAATTCCATTTAACCAATTTCAAATCTCATCTATACTTCTTCTTTCTTTTTATGAATAAACCTTTAGATTTTAGATTCTAAAGAATTGGCAACAGCGTGATTTATGGGTAAGATCTGACTTGTATATTGACCTAGGTCTGGGGCTTGGCCCTTTGGGATTGGGAGAATCCTTTTTTCTTTTACTGGTGTATTGGTTTTCATAACCATTCATCCTTATAAGAAGTGGCAGCTGGTGGTGATACTGGAAAACTGGAGTGCTTAATGGAATTGCTTGTATGACTTCTGGTTAGCCATTGGGGTGAGACCGAAGTCCTCTCTCTTTGGCTGGTTTGGTGTGCCTTAGAAGTGGAGGAAACCCAGCCTTGGGCTGTGACTGCCCTGCTCTAAGCAATTTGTCCTGAATTGATACTCTCAGTTGTGTCCTGCCAGAGGCAACATCGTCACAACAGGTAAAGCAAGGACCCCCACAATAGGTGATATAAGGTAAGTAAACAACTGGCAGTATGCTGATGGTGACTGAGGATATGTTCCCTCCCCTAGGACGGGACCCAGGTAAAAGGATGGAGGATCAATGGACCACTACCAAATCTTGCAGCTCTGGGGACCCTCACAACAACAAGACAGCTCTGGACTCCGTCCAGGTAGGTGGAACCTACAGGTAAAGAGTGGACCTCAGGATCAGGCGCTGGCAGCTCTGCCCCAGCGATGACTCTGCTTGTACTCCACCTGTGACGTCATGGGTGTGCGTTTGTCCTCCGTGAAAGGGTGGCAGCTGGTGACACACACTCTGCATGCAAGTGTGATGAACCAGATGAAACCGCAACCAGATGAAAGAGTTCGGTGCTCAGCGTACTCCTCTGAGGCAACTGAGAGCTAAGATATCTGCTGTGCTCTCCAACAGTTGCAGCAGCAGCACCTCCAGACTCTGCCACTCAGAAGGGCAGCCCCTTCCCTCTGCTGTGCAGGCCCTTATATGCCCTGCTGTTACTGGGCAGATCGTAGATCACAGGGTTTGCTTGGTTTCCAGCCTTTCGGTGGAAAGGGTGGGAAACTACAACTGAGGAGGGGGGAAGAAGGGCAGCCAAGGTGGATTCCCAGTTGTTGTTTGGGCATTTCACGATGGCACCACAGTTTTTGCCCTGTTGGATGGGGCCCGTCAGGTACGTGATGCAGGGTGGATCAGGGCTCTGGCACAGGGCCCATTGGGTATGTAATGGGGGGTGGAGCGGGTCTGTGTGATGGGGCTGGGCGGGTTCATAACATGGGGTGGAGCAGGTATGTCGCACGGGGCTGGGCAGGGACGCAATGCTGCCTGGAGCGGGTCTGTCTCACGGGGCTGGGCGGGTACGTAATGCAGGGTGGAGCAGGACTGTCGAATGGGACTGGGAGGGGACTTAATGTGGGGTGGAACGGGACTGTAGCACGGGGCTTGACGAGTACATAAGGTAGGGTGGAGCTGGACTGTAGCGCGGGGCTGGGTGGGTAAGGAACATGGGGTGGAGCAGGACTGTGGCACAGGGCTTGGCCAGTATGTAACATGGGCTGGAGCAGGACTGTGGCATGGGGCCTGTCAGGTACGTGGAGCGGGTCTGTCAGATGGGACTGGGCGGGTACATAACAGGGGTGGAGCAGGATTGTGGCACGGGACCTGTTGGATACGAAATGTGGGGTGACGCACGGGGCTGGGCGGGGACACAATGCTGCCTGGAGCGTATCTGTTGCATGGGGTTTGATGAGGATTCAGTGCTGCCTGGTGCGGGTCTATTGTATGGGGCTGGGCAGGTACGTAACGCGGGGTGGAGCAGGACTGTGGCATGGGGCTGAGCGGGTACGTAACGCGGGGTGGAGCAGGACTGTGGCAGGGGGCTGAGCGGGTATGTAACATGGGATGGAGCTGGACTGTTGCACGGGGCTAGGCGGGTCCATAACGTGGGATGGAGCAGGACTGTGGCATAGGGCCCGTCAGGTTCATGATGTGGGGTGGACTGGGACTGTGGCATGGGGTCCACTGGGTACGTGATGCTGAGTTGACCAGGACTGTGGCATGGAGCCTGTCGGGTACGTAACGGCGGGGGGAGTGGGTCCGTTGGATGGGGCTGGGCGGGTACGTAACGGTGGGGGGAGTGGGTCCGTTGGATGGGGCTGGGCGGGTACATAACGTGGGGTGGAATGGGTCTGTTCCAAGGGGGTCAGCAGGTATGTGAAGTGGGGTGGACTGGGACTGTGGCACGGGGCCCGTCAGGTACATAACGGGGGGTGGAGCGGGTCTGTCGGACGGGGCTGAGCGGGAACGTAACGGGATGGAGCGGGTCTGTGGCATGGGATTCATTGGGTTCATAACGCGGGGCTGGACGGGTATGTAACGCGGGGTGGAGCAGGACTGTGGGACGGGGCTCAGCGGGTACATATTTCAGGATGGACCGGGACTGTGGCACGGGGTCCGTTGGGTACGTGATGCGGAGTGGACCGGGACTGTGGCATGGGGCCTCTTAGGTATGTAACAGGGTGTGGTCCGCGTCTATCGCGCAGTGCTTGGCAGGCACGTAACGTGGGGTGGCCTGTGACCTGTCAGGTACGTAACGGGTGGAGCAGGACTGTGGCACGGGGCTAGGCAGGTATGCAATGCCGCCTAGAGAGGGTCTTTCGCATGGGGCTTGGCGAGGACACAATACCACCTGGAGTGGGACTGTTGCATGGGGCTGGGAGGGTACATAATGAGGGGTGGAGCGGGACTGTGAGATGGGACTGGGCGGGTTCGTAATGCGGGTTGGAGCAGGTCTGTCACATGGGGTTCAGCAGGTACGTAACCCGGAGTGGAGCGGGACTGTCGGACAGGGCGGGTACGTAACCCAGAGTGGAGCGGGACTGTCGCATGGGGCTTGGTGAGGACGCAATGCCGCCTGGAGCGGGACTGTCACATGGGGCTGAGCACGTACATAATGCAGGGTGTCTACTCTTGCAGGAATGTGTGAGCGCAGTAGGAGTATGAAATACGATAACCCAGGACTTTGAACATTCTGGTATAGTGTTTGACCAGTAGAGGGCACAAGTAGCATGCCACATCCGCAATCGTCAGTTAGGGAGCTCCGGCTGTTTGATACTGAGGCCTGGTCCAGAGTGCAGGGGAAAGGGAGGCGAGCTAAGTCGGTCTAAGTTACGCAACTTCAGCTATGAAAATAGCATAGCTGAAGTCGACGTACTTAGAGCTATTTACTCCAGTGTCTTCGCTCTGGTAGGTCAACTGCTGCCGCTGCCCCCTCGACTCCCGCCTAAGCTTCTCGCTCCGGTGGAGTACCAGAGTTGACAGGAGAGTGCTTGGTGGTCGATTTATCGTGTCTTCACTAGACACGATAAATCCACCCCCGCTGGATCGATCGCTCCAGAGGTAAGTGTAGACATGCCCTGAGTTGTTCACTCAGTGGAGGCAAGAGATCCCAACTGAAGAGGGACCAGAGGAAATCTGCTACCCGGCTGTCGTCTTGCCCCTGCCATGCGGCTGCTCCACTGCCTGCCTGCTCAGGCAGCTCTCAGTGCTGCAGGACTAGGAATGAGAGGAATGTCTTGCACCAAAGACACTGCTTGAGGCATAAAACAATCCTACAGGGTTAGGGGTTAGACACAGTCAAGCCAAGGCCCTCACAGAGCAGAAATAATAGATTCTCAACCAGAGAAGTTCTATCCAGATCACCTTAGAAGCAAACTATGTATCAATCACAAGCAAAATCATCCCATCTTCATATTAATGCATTTAGGCTTGTAGACCTCTGGCCCCTGCTATACTGTCATCAGAATGGCAGGGCCTTTGAAAGGCCTAGAGCATCCAACATGAGCTTGGAACAGAAAAGATTAAGGAAGATTGTTTATCCACTGGAGTAACACATTTTACTCACATGTACAGCAGCAATCAGGCTGAATAAGAACTGGACTCAACTTCCAGGATAAACTAGTCTGTCCTTCTGTTAATCTTTTCCCCAGCTGACTAGAGCCTGGGACAATTCCCATGCCCCTGCAAGCTGCCACCACTTGATTTACACTGGCACCAAATCTGTCTTGAGAGAAGACTAGGGAACACTATTGTCTTCTCCTCACCCCAGTCTAGCAGCCCATCCACAATGGGGACAGCCATCCTGCTGCAGCTCGGGGCCTTTCAAGTTCGCCATCCACCACAAGCTTTGGTGAGAAGAAATCCTCAGAGTCCATTTCTTAAATCTTTTAGTCAGTTGTAGACCACTCAGTTTAAAAAATAATCCAGGCACTTCACATTTAAAATTATATTCTCGCTGTAGAGTGGGTCTATGCAACAATCCTAGTGTCAGGGAGGGTACTGGACAGACATCTCACTCACCTTGAGATGCAAGCCCCACCCACCCCTAGAATAATGGATCTTGCCAATGACGTTTTTCCTGGAAGAGTTAGAAGTCTGCTGCCATCTGTCTGCAGTCATTCATTTCAATGGTGGTGTAATTCAGGGAGTGTCTAAAAAACGTGTGAAAATGCGAGAAGGTTAGTTGCTTTGCTCCTTCATAGAGGGTAGATAAAGAGAGAGCCCCTAAGCATGCAGCCTAATACAGTCAGGGTCTCATGTTCAGCAATTCTGTTGCCCTGGCTTTAGAATTACTATAAAAGCTAACCCAAATCTTCATTTAAAAAAACCCTCCTAGTCCTTATAGTTATGCTGACAACCTTCCAACTATGAACTAAATGCAACTAGTGGACACCATTGTTCTCCTAAGTCTGCAGACAAAGCTCAGAGGTATCCACTATCCCCATTCAGCTTATGAGTGTTAACTCTGAGGCCTTCTAACAGCAATGCATATAACATTATTAGTTTCAAGATATTCAAGTTGAGTATGTATCTGACTAATTTTTTAGGAATTATTTTTTAAGGCTATATCTAAAATTCCTTTTAAAGAAATGTTAAAGGGTTTTTCTCCTTCCTTATTCAGATTTAAGTATTTTTTCAGCCCATGGTAGACTGGGAGAAAGTAAAATTGATTAGATGGTGTCCTGTCAAATATACAAAATAAAAATATTTGAACAAATGGGGAAGAGTTAGTGAGAAAAGAACTTCTCTGCTCTAGTTACAAATAATGTTTAAAATACAATATTTTTCAGAGCTTTCAATGTGGATAACATCACAAAGCCATCCAAGAGCCTATCTATCAGTGATACCACACTAACAACACGAAGATGTTTTTGCCAATACAGACTAACACGGCTACCATTCTGAAACAGGGAGATTGAGACTCTTGGCAACAGTCAGAGACGGGAACTAGTTGTTAGCATCAGTCCCCCAAAGTGGGAAGTCACATCTCTCCTGCCCTTCAAGGGAGAAGAGGCAGTTCCTCCCTAGTGCTAAGAGTCCCCACCCCAACCCAGGGTGCCAGGAGCCCCCACACTTCACTACCGTCACCAGGCCCTCCAGCTTCCCCTGGCCAAAACATAATGGCAGAAGTTATCAGTACAAGCATTCTGAGCAGCAGAAAATGGACTGAGTTTAATATGGCATTCATGGTATTCTTTACACTGATCATATACTGAATTCCTGGAAACCTTCCATTACAAGATGACCTGAAACTGATGGAGGAGCTATAGTCTGCTGCACCAGGGGATCCCCACCACTCAATTTATGTCCAGCCTCTTGTAGAGTGCACAGGTCTTTGGGTAGAGCATTAAGCCCCACACTAAGGGCAGGATCACTGGCATATGATGGGGTAGGGAAGGAGTCACTCGTGGCTCCCCCGGTACATAAGGCAATGGGCAGATATGATGGTTTCTTACCTTCTGAAGTAAGAGATGGCTACGGCGACTAGTGTGAGTGTGAGCAGGATAGATCCCAGGACAGAGAGGGCTATTTTCCAGGCTTGGAAGGAGGCTGTGGGAAAAGAGAAGGGGAGACAGGTGGAGACTTGGCTGAAATTATGTAAGGTATTGCTCATCTAGAAGATACTGCACTTCAGGAGAGCAAGGTTCCTTATAGTGAACGCATCAGTGACCTATACAGCCCTGTCTTTTCACCTCACTGGGCTCAAGTCCCTGGAAAAAACTCACTACACAGCATTATTGTTTTAACTGTAACCCTCTTTGAATTGCTGTTGGTCCTGGGCGGTGTATTGTTTTACTGGGGTGCTGCGGGCAAAAGACGTGGTGGTACAGCCCCATATGGAGCCCTCCCCCCATTTTGAATCCTGTAAGATCAGGCGTATCCCAAGGGCTACAATGAAGCATTGCTGTGCCATCACCAAACAGGACAACGTTCCAAGTGGAGGGAGGGTCATTGGTTGTGCTCTTCGGAGTGCATGCCACTGGCTGCAGGGCTATTGGGCTGCTTTGGCTGCCTGAGGCTAGGGTTTGCTGAACGTGAACTCACTGCAGGTTAGACAGTGCGGGTTGTGACTAATTTTGTATCCTAGCAAGGCCTTTGTATTCTATTCAGGGCCTTATACCGTGCCCATGGTCAGAGTAGCAGAGTGCCTTCCAGCAAGGCATGCCATCCATCACACTGCTTTCTGAAAAGACATGGTCTTTTTCAGTTCTGCACATTGCAAAACTACTACAGAAGTGACAGGACGAGCATGTCACCTTTAACTTCAGAGAAGCTGAATCTTCTTACTTCTCTCAGGCCAGGCCCCAGTGGCTTCTACCAGACCAGTTTGTGGAGATGAGGGTCTAGATGTCACCTGCTTTAGATCACCCCCCTCCCCCCCATCCTCGTTCAATGCCAGCTCTGTAGAATATCCAACCATGGATATTTTACAGAGCTAGCATTCTAGACCCAGAGCACTCGAGCTTGTGGGCGAATCATTGTGCCAGTTTTCCCTTTACTCACAGCCACTCTGTGACGTTGACACTGCATTGTCCGGAGCGACACACTCTTTGTTTGTTTTAAGTACCCTCCCATCCACAGAAAAGGGATGAGGGCTGGCGGTGAAGTCCCTGTGCCAGTTTAGGATTAGATGATGCTGCTCTGGTGACTTAGCCCACACCTGACCTGAAAGCTGCAACATGGAGTCTGTGCAGGTGAAGTTGAGCTCTGCTGGGAGGCAAGGAAAAGAAGAGATTCTGGTTCAGTTTGGATGGGCTGCCTTTCTCCTCCCCACCCCATAAATCTGCAACATTTCTATCTCGGTTCAAAAATTCATGAGATTTCACCACCATCAAATCCAAACCAGTGTGCTGCAAACACAAACCCTAGCCCCCAGCTCCATCAGGGCACTACCTTCCATCAGCCCATCTCAGATTTCATTCTGGAGAGGTGATAGGCCAGGCCATAATCAGGTTCCCATTCCGAGCTCAATTTTAAGCCCTCTCTGCTTGGTTCAATGTAGAAAGGCCAATAGGGATACAGCTTGATAAACTGACATGGATAGAAAGTAGCTTCCAAGTTACCAGCTTTACAAAATAAAATATGAGCAATTCACTTCCTGAAAAGCAATAGTTCTTACATGTCTCCAGAGCTGGTGTGGCCTACCTGTTCAGATGTGACAAGTAACTCTGAGTGCCTCTGTTAAGGGGAGGCCCAATCCCTGAAGCCTTCACGGGGACTGATTTCCAGAAAGTGCTGAGCACCTGCCATCTGAAAATTAGGCCCCTTTAAGATGTTTCAAGGAGGGCACCCAAAGTGATTTTTCTTCTGAACATTTAGGCCTTTGAATTTATTTCATGAACTCCTCAATGGGATAGAGTCTATAGGACCATTTCTGCTCATGTATGATGCTTGTTTAGGGAGTCATTCAATACAGATTTTTGAATGCCCCCTCTCCTGGTTACATTGCATTAACATTCACCACAGTTTTGATGAGCTTTACCATGCACGGAACTCTGGGTTGACACTCCAAGAGGGGGTTGTACCAAAAAATTGGCTTCAGGTTGATGCTTTGGCCAAATCCCAGCCAAAGTTCAGAGAAGGCATTTGGCAAAAGCCTGATATCAAAATACCTGTTCCAGGCTAACCAGCTAGGAGCAGGAGTGTTTCCCAAGGCACAAGTAGCAGTGCTTTACTGCCATTAGAGTCGGTGGGAGTTGGCCACAAATGGCAGGTCACTTTGCAGACCTCCTGCGAGGTGCTGGTACTCTCCCTGTGCTTCCTGCAGCATGGCAGGAAGGAAGGAGACTAGTTTTCCCCATCCTCCCTGCAGCACTGGCCATTTCTTGGTTATGAGAAACTCACATCAGACCCGCCTCCTCCCTCATGTTCCTCTCCCTAATGGTAGATCCTGCCTCTTGCCACTTCCTTTGCCACCTACCTCCTGTCGGTCAGACCCTCCTAATGCATCACACTCAGGAATTCCCTCAGACTGCCAATGCAAGAGGCCTCTAAGTGAAGCATGTGGTTTGGGAAGGGACCATTTCCTTTATCACCAATGGCTGCCCGTTCATCGCTCTCCACACACCAGGAAGATAAAAGTGCCCCATCCTCCTTATTTCAGTCAGAGTATGTCGGCTGGGCTGCACTGGGGTTGGGAACAGGGGAAGGGCAATATGAGGTGGATTTTGGTAAAGGTGGTTGGGTTTGGTACTGACCGTGTAGGTAGAACTGGGAGACGCCGCAGGTACAGTTTTCCTCTATGGATTTCGTTAATACCTTCTCTATGCTGTCAAGCACCCTCTCAGGGTTTGGGGTCCACATAGAGCAATCTAGGGGAGGAAGGGGAGATGTTATTAAAATGAAGCTGGCCCTGGCAATTAGTCTACAGCCATACAACCCTGAAAGCATCCCATCTTCATAGAATCATAGAGAATCAGGGTTGGAAGGGACCTCAGGAGGTCATCTAGTCCAACCCCCTGCTCAAAGCAGGACCAATCCCCAATTTTTGCCCCAGATCCCTAAATGGCCCCCCTCAAGGATTAAGCTCACAACCCTGGGTTTAGCAGGCCAATGCTCAAACCACTGAGCTATCTCCTCCCCCACTGATCTCATCCTGGGGCTGGGTTGGGGCTGGTTACTACTTGGGTGGGAGGTCCTGGAACTAGCCACAGTTAGAGGGTGAAGAGGACAAAATGGCAGAGCAGTTGTGAGGGGATTCCACCCTCCTCGTATTGGCCTGAGTTTGTCCATGGCATTTATGGATCCACTGAATTCAGGGACTGGGATGAGAGTTGGATTTTCTACAGGCCAGACATGGCAGAGATGTTGATGTGGATTTACAGTCGCGTGTCACCACAAATGGCTGGGCTCATTCCAAGATTCATAAGGAGCTTCACTCCCTTTCCCCTAGGAGGTTTCTAATTTATAGGAACATCTGATATTTCTGCCTGTATGTGGGCCTCTTTTCTGGTTTTCCATAGACTTGTATGCCAGCTTTACCGAATTCTCCCTAACCCCATGGTAACCTAGGTGCTAGTGGCAATGAAACAAGACAAGGCAAGGGGATTAGAACTCCAGTCCCAAGCTTCCTAGCCTGGAAATACTGCACAAGATAGGGGAAGGGGAAAGCCATGCTCCCCAGTGGGCTGATGGACTGAGGCAGCTGTCTGACCACAGCCAGGGGAAGCAGTTCCACCCATTCCCCAAGCAGGCTCTGGCTAAGACTCTGCTGAAATAATGGATTATTTGGCAGGGTGTGAGGCATCACAATGAGCCAGAGACATGGAAATCCATTGAACATAGTCCAGCTCCTGACAAGTCTCTTGCAGCAGAGCTGTAGGACACTCTCCTATGCGCTATCGCCAACCTGAGGGGTTAGGGTTACGTCAAACACTTTGTTCCTGTTGCAGCAGTTAGACCTGCTGAGCTGGGACAGGGTGGTTTGCTTTTGGTGCCCCTGACTATACCCCAGTTATCACCAGAGAGACATGACGGGGGATTTCCTGTTATTGCTGAAAAGCAAATGGCCTTTCCACAGAGTGCTGATTAGAGAGGTGCCTGGAATTAAATACCTTGCCCTGCCTATCAACACCACCCCACCAGTGACAGGACTGACACTCCCAGGGGCCAAGTGACATGGGGCCCCATCACCAGCATGAACCCCCACCTCATCTCTTAGTGCATCACAGTCCATGCTGACACGGTGCACTAATCATAGAAAATTAGAACATTAGGGTTGGAAGAGACCTCAGGAGGTCATCTAGTCCAATCCCTTCCTGATCAAAGCAGGAGCAACCCCAGCTAAATCATCCCAGCCAGGGCTTTGTCAAGCCAGGCCTTAAAAACCTCTAAGGATGGAGATTCCACCACCTCCCTAGGTAACCCATTCCAGTGCTTCACCTCCCTCCTAGTGAAATAGTGTTTCCTAATAGCCAACCTAGACCTCCCCCACTGCAACTTGAGACCATTGCTTCTTGTTCTGTCATCTGCCACCACTGATGATAACCTAGCTCCATCCTCTGTGGAACCCCCCTTCAGGTAGTTGAAGGCTGCTATCAAATCCCCCCTCATTCTTCATAGAATCATAGAATAGCAGGGTTGGAAGGGACCTCAGGAGGTCATCTAGTCCAACCCCCTGCTCAAAGCAGGACCGATCCCCAGTTAAATCATCCCAGCCAGGGCTTTGTCAAGCCTGACCTTAAAAACTTCTAAGGAAGGAGATTCCACCACCTCCCCAGGTAACGCATTCCAGTGTTTCATCACCCTCCCAGTGAAAAAGTCTTTCCCAATATCCAACCTAAATCTCCCCCACTGCAACTTGAGACTATCAAATCCCCCCTCCTTCTTCTCTTCTGCAGACTAAATAACCCTAGTTCCCTCAGCCTCTCCTCGCAAATCATGTGCCCCAGCCCCCTAATCATTTTGTTGACCTCCGCTGGACTCTCTCCAATTTGTCCACATCCCTTCTGTAGTGGGGGGACCAAAACTGGATGCAATACTCCAGGTGTGGCCTCACCAGTGCTGAATAGAGGGGAATAATCACTTCCCTTGATCTGCTGGCAATGCTCTTACTAATACAGCCCAATATGCCGTTGGCCTTTTTGGCAAAAAGGGCACACTGCTGACTCATATCCAGCTTCTCGTCCACTGTAATCCCCAGGTCCTTTTCTGCAGAACTGCTGCTTAGCCAGTCGGTTCCCCAGCCTGTAGCGGTGCATGGGATTCTTCCTTCCTAAGTGCAGGACTCTGCACTTGTCCTTGTTGAACCTCATCAGATTTCTTTTGGCCCAATCCTCCAATTTGTCTAGGTCACTCTGGACTCTATCCCTACTCTCCAGTGTTTCTACCTCTCCCCCCAGCTTAGTGTCATCTGTGAACTTGCTGAGGGTGCAATTAATCCCATCATCCAGATCATTAATAAAGATATTGAATAAAACTGGCCCCAGGGGCACTCCGCTTGATACCAGCTGTCAACTAGACATCGACCATTGATCACTACCCGTTGAGCCCGACAATCTAGGCAGCTTTCTATCCACCTTACAGTCCATTCATCCAATCCATACTTCTTTAACTTTCTGGCAAGAATACTGTGGGAGACATTATCAAAAGCTTTGCTAAAGTCAAGATATATCACATCCACCGCTTTCCCCATATCCACAGAGCCAGTTATCTCATCATAGAAGGCAATCAGGTTGGTCAGGCATGACTTGCCCTTGGTGAATCCATGTTGACTGTTCCTGATCACCTTCCTCTCCTCCAAGTGCTTCAAAATGGATTCCTTGAGGACCTGCTCCATGATTTTGCTGGGGACTGAAGTGAGGCTGACCGGTCTGTAGTTCCCTGGGTTCTCTTTCTTCCCTTTTTAAAATGTGGACACTATATTTGCCTTTTTCCAATCGTCCTGGACCTCCCCTGATCTCCAGGAATTTTCAGAGATAAAGGCCAATGGCTTTGCAATCAGATCAGCCAACTCCTTCAGCACCCTTGGATGCATTAGAGCTGGACACATGGACTTGTGCATGTCCAGCTTTTCTAAATAGTCCTTAATCTGTTCTTTCACCACTGAGGGCTGCTCACCTCGTCCCCATACTGTGTTGCCCAGTGCAGCAGTCTGGGAGCTGACCTTGTCTGTGAAGACCAAGGCAAAAAAAGCATTGAGTACCTCACCTTTTTCCACATCATCTGTCACTATGTTGCCTCCCCCATTCAGTGAGGGTCCCACACTTTCCCTGACCGTCTTCTTGTTGCTAACATACCTGTAGAAACCCTTCTTGTTACCCTTCACATCCCTTGCTAGTGCATTCATGCTAATGCATTCATTCTCCACACCGTCTGGTCCATATCAGGAGGGACACTCAGCAAAAGTATTTCCCCTCAAATCAGTCCAGGCCTCTCCCCAACCCCACATCACATGAGATGATAGATCCTCTTACTGGGTGTCAGCAGGCAGATGTCAAGATCCACAGCAAATGACTTCAGGGGGCAGCTGTTCTCCAAGCCAGGCGTAGGGTCTGAGATGGCATACGCCAGCGCAGCACTCACATCACAGCAGGAGCAGCGGCTCAGAGACACTGGCCTGTCCCGAAGAGAAATGAGTCAAGTCTCACTAATAAAGCATTTCAAGGGCTTCTTTAAGACACTCAAGCCACAGCCTCCCCTTCAGAATTCCAGCTTCTGCCAATGAGGGAGGCTCATCCAAGATGGCGGATGGCTTGCTAGGATAGGCATGTTTGTGGAAGGTGTTTTAATCAGCTTTTGCAGGTGTCCGAGAGAAAGGATTAACTAATTGCTTTGACCCTGATGGGGAACAGAATATTTGAGAGTCTCTGGCCATAGGGAAGGCTATTTGGCTTTCGACAGCTTGATTCTGGTTGGAAGTGAGGTAACAACCCCAATATTGCCAACCTCCAGTGTTCAAAAATAATGAGATTATTCAAAAAACACCTTCATTTTGGAGTGATCATTTGCCGTCTGGAGTGTTTTCTGAGCCTTTAGGGGTCAACTGTTTCTCTACACCCCCCAGGACTAGAAACTTTTACACACCCTCACATTCATGCTCACCCCCACTCAGAGACTCACAACAAAACTGCAAGGCTTGGCAACACTGCGTGTCTGTTCTCCCCAGGATGAAAAAGAATGTTTTTCTACCACAAGGAGAAGAAGTGCAAGCCAGATTTTATTGTCAGGAAGTCAACCAGATAACTAAGTTACAAACAAGTGCCTCAGAAAGGCCTGGCAGGCTGATGGCCAGTGGCTCAAACACATCCTTCAAGAAGCAGAGGACTTCAGTGCCATTTTTCTAAAGCATCTCCTTTTTCCTTGACAAATATATAAGCAGCAAAGCATTTCAATGAACAAGAAGTGGGAGTTTACCCACTTTTTGGCTGAAATTTAAGAACTACTTCAATGGGTTTGGGAAGAGCCAAAGCTGATAATTATTTTCTGAGTTTTACAATGGTTTGTGTTCTTCCATATGACGCAACAAATATCCCTTATGAAAAAAAAAACTACAACATTTTAAAATCAAGAATAGGATACTTGTGTATAAAATTCTAAGCCCAGTCTATAAAATTCTATAGCAGAGATGAGATTCTTTAGAAATTACTCTTAAATATAGAAAATTTTACTTAATTACTAAATAATCCTATTGGTTTCTTTTCTATTAAGTTTTAGAGAACTTGTTCATCAGGGGTTGATGTTTGAGAATCATTTTACTTTACTTTCATTTCTTTAACAGTTTGCTTTCCATTATTATTTGCTATGTCATAAGTGCAGTTTGAGCATGGTCGAGACTTATGGCTTCATTCTGCTTTGAATCAGTATATATAATGCTTCATTCTCATCATGTTTTTTTATTCTAAGGGAGGAAAGACATCAGGTCACATTATTGTTCCTTATACTACATTCTCCATTGTATCATCCTGTTCAGTTCTACAATTCTCATTACTTTCCTGTTTGGAGGGTATTAAGGTAGAATGCTCAAGGCTCTTGCAGCTTCATCTTCTGCCAGCCGGAGCCTCCAGGCACAGAAAACCTGGAGACTTTTAAAATGGAAGGCTCATAACATGTTTGAAGCCAGAAAATACGTCACCTCTCCTCCGCACAGGGCACAAAGTGCGATGGGCCGAGGCGGTTCAGCTGTCCTTTGCCTGTGCTAGATTCCCATGTGTACACCACAGCATCCACCAGGTTCTCTAGATTCACCATCATGTCAACAGGAATTCTTGCTTGACGGCTGTTGTACACTGCCACAGCGCTGGAGCCACGTCTAACAGATGGGGCCTTCCTGATAAATGGCAACTGCTGATCTGAAAACAGTGGGGGATAAATTGGTGAGCAAAAGGACACTTTAGGCAGGGCAAAGTGACAAGCCAAGAGCAACGAGAAGCAGATTTCATTGATGCCTCCCTGTTATGTCTCATGGCATATACACAGAGAAGTCAGATAAAACCATTAATACTCTTGCTGGAAAGGCTGCAACGTAAGAACATAAGAATGCCCATACTGGGTTAGACCAAAGGTCCATCCAGCCCCGTATCCTGTCTACCGACAGTGGCCAATGCCAGGTGCCCCAGAGGGAGTGAACCTAACAGGTAATGATCAAGTGATCTCTCTCCTGCCATCCATCTCCACCCTCTGACAAACAGAGGCTAGGGACACCATTCCTTACCCATCCTGGCTAATAGCCATTAATGGACTTAACCTCCATGAATTTATCCAGTTCTCTTTTAAACCCTGTTATAGCCCTAGTCTTCACAACCTCCTCAGGCAAGGAGTTCCACAGGTTGACTGTGCGCTGAGTGAAGAAGAACTTCCTTTTATTTGTTTTAAACCTGCTGCCCATTAATTTCATTTGGTGGCCCCTAGTTCTTATATTATGGGAACATGTAAATAACTTTTCCTTATTCACTTTCTCCACACCACTCAAGATTTTATATACCTCTATCATATCCCCCCTTAGTCTCCTCTTTTCCAAGCTGAAAAGTCCTAGTCTCTAATCTCTCCTCATATGGGACCGTTCCAAACCCCTAATTATTTTAGTTGCCCTTTTCTGAACCTTTTCTAATGCCAGTATATCTTTTTTGAGATGAGGGCACCACATCTGTACGCAATATTCAAGATGTGGGCACATCATGGATTTATATAAGGGCAATAAGATATTCTCCATCTTATTTTCTATCCCTTTTTTAATGATTCCTAACATCCTGTTGGCTTTTTTGACCACCGCTGCACACTGCGTGGACGTCTTCAGAAAACTATCCACGATGACTCCAAGATCTTTCTCCTGATTAGTTGTAGCTAAATTAGCCCCCATCATATTGTATGTATAATTGGGGTTATTTTTTCCAATTTGCATTACTTTACATTTATCCACATTAAATTTAAATTTAATTTGCCATTTTGTAGCCCAATCACTTAGTTTTGTGAGATCTTTTTGAAGTTCTTCAGTCTGCTTTGATCTTAACTATCTTGAGCAGTTTAGTATCATCTGAAAACTTTGCCACCTCACTGTTTACCCCTTTCTCCAGATCATTTAGGTTGAATAGGATTGGTCCTAGGGCTGACCCTTGGAGAACACCACTAGTTACTGCTCCCCATTCTGAAAATTTACCATTTCTTCCTACCTTTTGTTCCCTGTCTTTTAACCAGTTCTCAATCCATGAAAGAATCTTCCCTCTTATCCCATGACAACTTAATTTACGTAAGAGCCTTTGGTGAGGGACCTTGTCAAAGGCTTTCTGGAAATCTAAGGACACTATGTCCACTGGATCCCCCTTGTCCACATGTTTGTTGACCCCCTCAAAGAACTCTAACAGATTAGTAAAACATGATCTCCCTTTACAGAAAATCTCCCTTTTTGCGCAACAATTTATGTTCTTCTATGTGTCTGACAATTTTATTCTTTACCATTGTTTCAACTAATTTGCCCGGTACTGACGTTAGACTTACCGGTCTGTAATTGCCAGGATCACCTCTAGAGCCCTTCTTAAATATTGGTGTTACATTAGCTATCTTCCAGTCACTGGGTACAGTAGCTGATTTAAAGGACAGGTCACAAACCATAGTTAATAGTTCCGCAATTTCACATTTGAGTTCTTTCAGAACTCTTGGGTGAATGCCATCTGGTCCCGGTGACATGTTACTGTTAAGTTTCTCAATTAATTCCAAAACCTCCTCCAGTGTCACTTCAGTCTGCGACAATTTCTCAGATTTGTCACCTACAAAAGATGGCTCAGGTTTGGGAATCTCCTTAACATCCTCAGCCATGAAGACTGAAGCAAAGAATTCATTTAGTTTCTCTGCAATGACTTTATCATCTTTAAATGCTCCTTTTGTATCTCAATCGTCCCACTGGTTGTTTAGCAGGCTTCCTGCTTCTGATGTACTTAAAAAACATTTTGTTATTACCTTTTGAGTTTTTGGCTAGCTGTTCTTCAAACTCCATTTTCGCTTTTCTTATTACATTTTTAGATTTAATTTGGCAGTGTTTATGCTCCTTTCTATTTACCTCACTCAGATTTGACTTCCACTTTTTAAAAGATACCTTTTTGTCTCTCACTGCTTCTTTTGCATGGTTGTTAAGCCATGGTGGCTCTTTTTTAGTTCTTTTACTGTGTTTTTTTTAATTTGGGGTATACATTTAAGTTGAGCCTCTATTATGGTGTCTTTGAAAAGTGTCCATGCAGCTTGCAGGGATTTCACTCTAGTCGCTGTACCTTTTAATTTCTGTTTAACTAACCTCCTCATTTTTGCATAGTTCCCCTTTCTAAAATTAAATGCCACAGTGTTGGGCTGCTGAGGTGTTCTTCCCACCACAGGAATGTTAAATGTTATTATATTATGGTCACTATTTCCAAGCAGTCCTGTTATAGTTACCTCTTGGACCAGATCCTGTGCTCCACTCAGGACTAGATCGAGAGTTGCCTCTCCCCTTGTGGGCTCCTGTACCAGCTGCTCCAAGAAGCAGTCATTTAAAGTATCGAGAAATTTTGTCTCTGCATTTTGTCCTGAGGTGACATGTACCCAGTCAATATGAGGATAATTGAAATCCCCCACTATTATTGAGTTTTTTATTTTGATAGCCTCTTTGATCTCCCTTAGCGTTTCGTCATCACTATCACTGTCCTGTTCAGGTGGTCGATAATAGATCCCTGCTGTTATATTATTAGAGCATGGAATTACCATCCATAGAGATTCTATGGAACGTGTGGATTCATTTCAGATTTTTATTTGATTCTACATTTTCTTGTACACATAGTGCCACTCCCCCTCCCCCCCGGCATGACCTGTTCTGTCCTTCCGATATATTTTGTACCTCAGAATGATTGTGTCCCATTGATTGTCCTCACTCCACCAGGTTTCTGTGATGCCTATTATACCAATATCCTCCTTTAACATGAGGCACTCTAGTTCACCCATCTTATTATTTAGACTTCTAGCATTTGTGTACAAGCACTTTAAAAACTTGTCACTGTTTATTTGTCTGCCCTTTTCTGATGTGTCAGATTCTTTATATGAATGTTTCTCATCTGATCTGGCCCATACTTTGTTCTCTTTCATCCTCTCCTCCTGACTAAAACCTAGCTTCCGCAGCAATCGGCTTTCCCCATCTCTTAGTTTAAAACCTGCTCTGCAACCTTTTTAATGTTAAGTGTCAGCTGTCTGGATCCACTTTGGTGTAGGTGGAGCCCATCCTTCCTGTAGAGGCTCCCCTATCCCAAAAGTTTCCCCAGTTCCTAATAAATCTAAACCCCTCCTCCCTACACCATCATCTCATCCACGCAGTGAGACTCTGAAGCTCTGCCTGCCGACCTGGCCCTGCACGTGGAACTGGTAGCATTTCTGAGAATACCACCAGAGAGGTGCTGGATTTCAGTCTCTTTCCTAGCAGCCTAAATTTGGCCTCCAGGACGTCTCTCCTACCCTTGATACCTACATGTACCATAACCACCGGCTCCTCCCCAGCACTACACATAGGTCTATCTAGATGCCTCGAGAGATCCACAACCTTCGCACCAGGCAGGCAAGTCATCGTACGGTTCTCCCGGTCATCACAAACTTAGCTATCTATGGCACCTTAGAGACTAACAAATTTATTTGAGCATAAGCTTTCATGAGCTACAGCTGAGATATAAACACTATTGACGTGGGCAATATTGGAACTAGCACCCTGCAGATCCAAGGCTTCATAGCCCATTACCCATCCCCCCAACGCTGAAGCCACTCAGTCTCCAGCCATCTGCCTCCCAAAAAGCTGCCTTCTGGACTTCACCCACAGAAGAAAACCCAACTCTAGACTCAGTGTGGGAGTGAAGGAAGCACCTGTATGCAGTACTCTATTGTCAGCCTTACCAGGCCTGGGCGGTCCTGACGGTGCAATCACAAATAGGCCCGTGGTCCCGAATGTGCCCTGTAGTGGGATGCTGGCATATGCTTTGCCATCCTGCCCAGAGAAGAACACCAGGGTGTATCCTCCTAGCGTGGCTCCAGGTTTCCCCTTCAGCTCAATGAACTGGTAGGAGGCGGTGCTGTTGGTCATGCTCAGCTCGTTGATTAGGAGGGAGGGGGCGGTGGGAGATGGTGCTGAGGAGTTGGCGCAGGCATTCTCCCCGAATGGTGTTATCGTAGTCACCTTGCAGAGACAGAGACACCAGGCTGTGAGGGAAGGAGGGATCCTTTCTATCCTCTTTTGTTTAGGTGGCGGCACCTCTCTTCACAGCATTGGATTTCTCCAGTCCCATACAACTGCAATCTGACTCCCCACCTGCAATGGGACCCTGCAGCACAGGTATGTCCTAGGCTCAAGAAATGGATGGCTTTACTTTCAAGCTTGAAGGCAGCAGCTCCTCCCCACAATCTTCTTTCGGGTACCCCTATTTGAGATCTCTCACAACCACCACCAGACGCCCCATTGTCTCTCCCCCAGTTGCACTGCTGGGTCTGCACATGTCCTTTGGACAAGTGTCCTTCCACAGTATCATTTCCTTTCCCAACCATCAGAGGTCACTATTTCACTCATATCTCCTCTCCATGCCACATAGTTTCCTCCCTTTTTACTGAGTCTGCTTGGAATAGGAGGCTCGAAAGTCTCTCCACAAATCCCTCAATAACTACAGGTGGCAGTATCCAAGGACCTTGTGCTGTTGGCTAGTGCGATTCCTTCCAGCTGCTGTGAACATTCTACCTGCTTCAAGAACATGTTTGACTTTTGGGCCTGCCCAGTCCTCTGCTTGAAAGACCCTTTTAAACATCAGCAAGGGAAAAGAAAATCCTTACACAGCTTTATCAAAGGAATCTGATAAAAACTTGGTGTGTGCTGCTTAAATGGTTCTCTGTCAGAAACTAGAAATTTTAAAATTAAGAGGGATTAAAAAGAAAGGCACCAAATTCAACCAATTCCAGTTGAGCGTGTCCCTTTAAATGTTTCCTTCAAGTGAAAGGAAGTTGGGTGCCATGGATGGTAAATTTTGTACTGCACTTTGGACAATATGCACCAGAGAGGCTGGAACATGAAAGGTGACCTGGTGTCCGATTTTCCAGGAGGAGAAGATGCCTTGTGCGTTTGGGACCCAGTTCAGAGGGGTAGTCCAGGATTTCTCAGGGTCAGAACTTTAGAACCCAAGTTTTCTTCTCATTTATGGTCAGCTGAGGAATCACTTTTACTCATTAAGATCCTCAGCACCATGGAGGCTGAGACTGTGCTTGTTTATTGGCAACATCTCAGTTTTTGGCAGTAATTTAGCTGCTTAGTCTGAAGCCCTTTGTTTGGATAAGGTGTAGTGTGGAGCCATCACATGGTTAGCAGAGGGAATAGGAGTGTGAATGAGAGATATTCTAACCCAGAGGGCACAAACAATAGACACAAGTGTCTATGAAGACCCAGCCATATGTCAGCTTGATAGGCTGATTGGAACACAGCTAAGACCCACCCAGTGGAGACCAAACAGCTCCTGTCCCCTACCTGGAAGCTGCTGTGGACTCTGGGGCTCTGGCTGTTACATCGGCTCAGAGATTCATCCTGACTGCTGTGGGAGTCATCTTCATACAGGATATTCTGCCCTGGGGTCAGTACTTTGAGCAGCTTATCTGCCCTGTCAGACGCCCGGGACTTATAGACCACTGCATCCACCAGCCCTGCCTCAGTCACAGCCATGCCCACGCTGTAGGTGAACGTGGTACTGTGGTAGAGGGCCACGGCATCCCCCCCATTCTGGATGGTGTTCGGAGGCAGAACAATCACTGGACTTGGGGTAACCAATGCACTCCCCACCAGGAAGTAGCCCTGCTCGTTAGTACAGTAGCCCGTCAGGTTCACCACCCTGTAGGCCTGGTTGTTTTTGCCGTTATAAAGGACTAGCCAATAACCACGGAGGTCAAAATGTGTCTGCCCAGTGTAGAGCAGCTCGATGTACTCCATATCCTCCTGGCCTCCCGGATTGTCTGGATTCACCTCGTTGATGAGCAGCTCAGCTGCGTGGGAAGGTGGCTCACTGGTCCCTTCTGATGAGGCACCTTTAAGAGTGAAAAAATACCATCACCCTAGACTTGGCTTGCATTTTGCTTCCTGCAGCTAGATAGGGTAGAGCATTGTATGCACAATCCCATTAGACACCACCAGGTACCTGCACGTGCTGCACCTGGGCTGGGCAAGGGTAGGTAGTACCTCTAATTTGCTTTGAAGACACAGGGACAAATTAAGAGGGGAGTCTATGGACAGAGAGAATCTAGGCTGATATGATGACAGTGCTATGTAAGAGCTAGGTGTCATCATCACCAGCACATCTCTTCTCTCTGACTCTTATGTGTTTCTGTTGAGGTAGCCCTCTGGAGCCCTCCCAGGGCTCAGGGCCCCACTGCATTAGGCACTGTACAAACAAGGAACAGAAGACAGTCCCTGCATTACTGCAGCCTAGATTCCCGCTACTCATCCACCCGTGAGGCATACTGCCTCTTGTACAAGATGTAAGCCCACCATCTCCAAGTTAGGGTAACTCAAGCACCAAGGCACTGCAGGAGTATCGCTAAATCCTTCCTCTGGCTCCTTGTGGTACACCAACAGCAATTCCCTCACTTGTTAGTAAGTGGGCGTGAATACATCCAAGGCACACATGGCCCCTGGGTTTGGTCGACAAAGAATGAAGTGCCACGTAGTCTCCTCTATGAAATACTCCAGCACACCCCAAAGAGACATCAGCATTCCCTGCCCACCCTCAGCCTCATCAACCAACAGCACTAGGGCATGTCAGTTTAGCCAAGGCAACAAGATATAACGGGGGTAGTAACTGGATGGAGAGGGGCAAAATTAGGGCAATGTCACACACTTCCCACTCAACTAGCATGGAAAGGAATCCCTCTGAAGGAGCTAGAGATGCGTGTCCGACTTCAGATGTCCGCTTTTCCCTGATCAGAATGACGACGGGTACCTGGAGGAGATGCCGTGACATTAGTATGTTTGAAACAGGCCTTTTCCACTGTGGCATTCCAGCTGCTGAAACTTGCTGCCCTGGGGCTCTCCAGGAAGCTGGTGAAGGCTTGTACCAGGCTGCTCAGCTGCTCAGCTGATTTGGCAATCAGCAGCATGGTGAATACAAGCTCTGTGCCCCTGCATGTTGTTACAGGATCTGAAGAGGAAAGCAGAGAGGTGCATCAGCTTCACCACAGCCACCCCTTCTCTAGAAGCGACCCACAGCTTGTCAGTACATCTTCTACCACCCCACCTCCCACTCCCATCCAGGGCTGGCTCCCAGTGGTAGAATTTAGCCACAGAATTTGAAGTGATGCAAGCATCCAATGGGCTTCACAGCCCTTCCACCAGCCCGGAGGAGTATTCTATGATTGAACCCACATGGAACACCCAGACATAGTCTGCACCCTTTTGTCACCACCCCCTTCTTTGTATTTCAGTCTCTGACAGCTACCCAACAGCAGCCAGGTTTGGACCCTCAGCAGGGTCTAATCATGACAAGCTGAATGCAACTTCTCCTTGTCTATGCTGATGGTGGAGTTGTGGTCAGCATCATATCAGCTGGCTCAGCTCTCCATGGTCCTGTTCTACTGCAACAACAGGCTGGTCTGAATGTTCACTACAAAGAGGTAAGCTCAGTGGGACCTCTGCTGCCACACAGTTTAACTTGGGCAGAGCCATAACATGGTCCCCAGTGCACATCAAAGAGGAAGCCAGTCTCTGGTGATTACAGTCCTGTATTACAGGACTGAGCTCATCTCCCTACTGTAGCGTCTGTATACTGGGTGGTTAAGGGGGCCAATGCATTGGGATGTTCTCTCTCTAGTGAACTGGATGCAAATCTAACTGGGGTCCTGGGTTTAGCCAGGTTACATTAGAAAGGCCCACCACACAAGTCTGAATGACAGTAAAGGCTCAGGGATGGAATAGCAGAGGCAGCTGCAGGTCAGGACTAAAATGCATTAGCAGAGCTATGTATGGGACTACTGCTCAGCACCTGTCTGTCTGTACCATACGTGGCCCTAGCCAGCACCAGTCGTTGCCACAAGGAGCAAGTTCACCCATGCTCAAAAATAAAATAGTTAGGCTTCATCATAGGAGGTGGAAATCCATTAATAAAGCCAGGTGTAGCACATTGGCAGAGAGTGAGCCCTAGCCAATGTGGATCTGAGACACCTCTCTCTCACCTTTAAAGTATGCAACAGACATTCCACAATTGCACAGCTTGTCAAGGGCCTGGGCTAGAGCCGTCTGTATCTCATATGACCCCAGGAGCCACAGCCGGCAATCTGAGAAACAAAGAGATTGGGAGTGACTTGAAGAGATCAACAAGAGCCACAATTTCAAGGTTATCACCATCTGGTGCATCCCTGCTATTGGTGCATCCGTAGCAGCTGAAGCCCTACTCTTGGTTAGAGCCCGAGAGGACCAGATAGGGCTCTGATTTGCATAGATTCCAGGGACATAGGGTCTCAGGAAGTTCAGCCTGGAATTTGTTTGCTAGGAGGAAAGGGAGTGAGAAACCCCCTTGAAGGATGGGGGCATAAAGAACTAGATGCCACCACCAGCCATCCTCCAGCGTTAAACACACACTGCGTGAACTGCTGAACCCAAAGTCAGTGTGGCTTCCCTGGTTCCAAACACAGCTGTTTTCCCACAAATCACTGGACTTGAGTGACAGGCCTGGTGTCATCTTTCTTCTCACATCTGCACCTGGTGTATTCTCATGTGTTTCAGGAAGGTTGGCTGATCTAGGGAACTCATTAGGAAACCTTGATTCTAGTCCCAGCCTTGCACTTGACTCCCTGCATAACCTCAAGCAAGTCACTTCCCCACCCCACACCTTGTTAGTGGCTTCTTCCTTGTGAGCATAGTGGCAAGTGTCCCTGCCTGCCATGAGGGGGATCAGGTGGGGTCTGCATTTCAAAAGTTATGGAGAAAGGATGGGGTGAAGTTCTCTGGCTGGTGCTGTTCAGGAGGTAAGTCTAGACAAGGATCACAATGGTCCTTTCTGGCTTTAAAAATCTATGACTCTCTGGGCCTCAATTTCTCCAACTGTAAAGCGTGGATGACGATGCCTCCTCCCAGCCCCCAAACTTTACCTTTGTAAAGAGCTTTGCAAGGTACCCACAGAAAGCTCTATAAGTGCTTAAATGTTATTAACTCTGCGGAGTCACTTCAACTATAAGAGCTGAAGCCTCAGGCCTCCTTAATGGTGTTATCAGCTTCAGTTCTCCAGGTGGAATCTTCATTCCTGGGAAGAACACAGCAGGTTCTTTTGACTTGCAAGCAGGGCAGTTGGGCTCTGGAAGTCATTGGGCATGAAAACCACCCTTATGCAGAGTGGGTTTATGCACCAGTGATGCCCAGAGGGTTTCAGTGGGATTTCAGTGGCTCACAGGCTTAGTGCCAGCTCTCTACACAGGGGTGAGTACCACCTTTGAGAATAAACATAGGACCCCCACAATTTTCCTTTTAAGGCCCCCATTTTCTTTGGGGGGCAGGGAGCACTTCTCCCCTCCTGCTCCTGTCTGTACCCTAAGCTGGAACAATGGAGAAACAGAGCTAAACGGAGAGCTCGGTGATCATGACGCTGCACTGTAAAAGATTGGAGGCCACTTTTCATTTAGGATGAATGCCTTGTGCTAATCCTCCTGCTGCTACCGTTTTACAGATGCTCTGGTAACATCTGAGCCCCTCCCAGGATGGACAGTAGAATCTGAAGTTCTAGGTAGGCTCCTTGAAGCTTATAAGGGAGAATGTCCACCTGTTTGTCCCTTCAGGGCAGTTTGTTAGATTCTCCCTGGGGGGTCTCAGATCCAGGGAACAGATGTGGTATCTAGGACCCACCTGCTATATGGAGGCAGAGAGAGATGGACTGGCTGAAGCGGCTGCTGGGGCAGTCATTGAACTGTCCGGGTGTGGGGCTGCTGAGGGCGTAGATGGAGGAGTCCCGGGTCACGGAGCAGCAGCTGCACCGACTCATGGATATGTTACCTGGCTGGTAGCTGAAAGAGGCAGACACACAAATTAGAAGAAAATATGATGTGCAATCCAGACTGTTGGTGCTCCTGACTAAATAGCAGGGTGCCTGCACCAGGAGCGGATGCTGATGCCATATACATCTGCTTTCCCCACCCAAAATAAAGAATCAGATGGAGAGACTTCCCTTCCTCTATCACCCCTAGCCTTCTGGAAAGAAACTCAAGAGCTCTTCGGAACCTCTCGAGACAGCAGAGTGTAGTGTCTTCAACACACCCCTTCTCTTCCAGCATGCCACTGTCTACCCATTTCCTCCATTCCATTCTCCCGTCTCCAAAGGTGATGCAGCTCTACGCAGAGTCCACCAGGGAAAGGGTTTCAGTGGATGTACAGCCTGGCCAGAGTAGGGCAATTACCCATCCCTTATTTTGAAAAGTATTGAAATATATTAAAACTGACAATAAGGACATTTGAAACATTCCATTGAAGCTGAGGATAACTGCATTGTATACCTGAGGGCACTCGAAATGTACACTGGGGAGAAAAATCCATGATATGTAAAGGGAAATGGTGTTTCCCTAAAATGTCCCTTAAACAAAGCATTGTCCCTTGTTTTTCACGCGTTTTCCCTTATTTCCAGCCAACAAAGGTGGCCACCTGAGGCCAGAATGAGCTGGCCTAATAAGGTAGATGCTTGCACTGGATCTCTGAGTTTCAAGCTCAGGATGCGGTTGCTGGACAGGGTGGGAGACAATGGAACAAAAGCAGCTAAAAATTAAGATGTGGACCAGAGCCCCCAGATCAGATCCCAGGGACTAAGGATGGAGCCCAGAGTGTAAACAGCTGCACAGAGTATAGCTGCTTCGCTTCTGGAGAGTAGGGCACCTTTCTGGCTAGAGGCAGATTGTTCTGTGTGGAGGGCAGAGGACTGTGGGAGGGAGGAAAATGTCTGGAATGCCGAATTTCCCAATCAAGGGATTAAATCACAACTAGCTCTGAAGCAGTTGACTCAACAAGAGTTCCAGCTATTTTCCTCTGAATCCTCCTCCTTGCTGATGGAGAAACAGCTCTTCTCCAGCTTGGAGCTAGGGCACTGGGCTTCACTTTAAACAATTAGATGCTCCCTTTCGATCCCAGTTCCTCTGTCAATACCACAGACAAGAGGCTTTTCCGTTGTCTTCTACCTACCTGTCCACCCAACCCCATCCATTCCATTCCCTCACCCTGCTTATGCCCCACCTCACCCATTCCACCATTCGCTGCCCTAACCTTTCCAGAGACCAGGATGTGCCCATCAGTCACTTGTTACCCACGTTGATGCTTACTGACCGAGATGCACACATTTAGTCGGTGCTGTTCCTCTAGAGAGTCTCTTTCTGAATGAGAGAAGTGGATTGTGGGAAATGGGGTGGATGGTGGATCCAATCATACCAGTCATAAGATTGGCAGAAGGAGCCAATGATTTTTTGGGGGGTTGAGATGGGCCAGTGTGTTCCAGTCTAGACTTTAGATCAAGGAGGGGAGATTGGAAAGTCAAGCAGCTGGATAAAGGCTGGTGTGTGATGAGGGCACCATCAGGCTGAACGAAAAAGGGGTATACATGCAGGAGAGGCCTCCCACCTTGTTACACGTGGGTCATGGCTTGACCAGAGAAAGCTCATGCCATACAGTAAACCAATTGCTACCAGGGACTCCCCTACATACCTCTCATGGGTGACTGTCTCAGGGTGCGCACAGGTTCCCTGCCTCGTGTCCCTGTGCTGTTGTGCTTAGGCTGGTCAAAGAAGGGGTCCCAATGCCTCTTTCAGTTGTTTCACCCATGTCTTTTTATTTACAGTGCTTAGTGCAGCCCCAATTCCCCCAACACCGATCCCCACGCTGACTCTTCTCTGGGTCTTCTGGCCCCTGAGGCTTCCTGCAGTCGGTAGAGACAGAGCTGCAGTCCCCCTGCCTTCTCCCCTCACTAGCCCCCCGCTCTGAGCCTTTCCCTGGGCTTATATCTCCTCCCAGGCAACAGCCCAGCTGGCTCCACTTGGCTCAGCTGATTCCCCTGAGCCTGCCCTTGTTAGGATCTGCAGCTGAGCTCCTTGCTGAGTGTCTGGGCCCCTGCACCCGGCTGCTCTGCTGGGAAGCAGGGGAGGAACCACCCCTTCAGCAGGGCATCCAAGGGGTTTATTCCTCTGCCCTGCCAGTGACCAAGACTTTCTCAAGGGTCTGCTCATTGCTTTGGAAGAGCAAAAAAACAGTCCATTAAGCAAAAGTCCTTTCAGACCCCAGCAACCCATCCCTACTGGCTGCCTTCTCACCTGTTAGTCTCATAGGCATGTCTCCCAGGGGTCAGGATCTCCAGGAGCTCTGGGTCTGCACTCCCATTGCTCGTGTACACTAAAGCATCCAATAGGTTGGCAGCACATGCTGCTTTCCCCAGTGTGAAACTGCTGCTGTTTCCAACGTACAGGGCGATGGCTTGGAGACCAGTGCTGAGGAGAGGGCTGCTGGAGTTTGGTGGGAATGGCAGGTCAACTGCACCGCAGGGAGGAAAAAGAAAGATTGGAATAGATGCAGTGAATTAAAAACATACAAACTGGCAACAACTCAGCAGGGAACTAAGAGAGCTCAGGGTCAGCAAAGCAGCAGATCACATTATGTAGCACAGGGAGAGTTCATTTCAATTTCTAGCTCCCACTCTGACCCCACCTTTCCCTGTCATTTATACTTGCAACTTTTACAAAGAGCTTTCTTTTGGGCTGCAATATCCCATCCATCACTGTGCCCAGAGGTGGATTTTGTGGGGGAGTTTTAGCAGAGCTGGTCCAGCTGTGTGAGTTCTACTTGCATAAGGAGACAAAACTCTGCCCCTGCGTTCTGATCAGATAGTTGACATGCACAAAATTGTAAACAAGAAGTTCTGACGTGCTTTTATTCAAACTTGGCTTAATGATCAATGAGATCTGCAAAACAAGCTAAGCCTGAAAGTTGAATATACTGTAACTCACTATATACAAAGCTGTTTTAAAAAAAATCCATTTTGTATTCTATTATCGTATTTAAGTATAAACGTGTGATATAAAGTGATGATACGTTAGAGGCATAAATACAAGGGGACAGAACTAAGGTTGAAAATCCAACCTTAATTTTGATGCATTTCCTTATTTTCCTCATTGTGGCACTGACACAATTTTATTTCATTTGTTAGCTGATTGAAATTGCAGGAGGTAGAATTTTAAAAATATTTCTATAGCACTTTCAACCCAAGAATCTCAAAGTGTGAAACATTAAGGAATAAAACCTCAGTACTCCTAAGAGGCAGGGAAGTCCTGTCCCTGATTTACAGATGGTGAACAGGCATAGGGGATTGAAGTTATTGACTAGAGTCACGGCAGGACAGTGACAGGGCTGCGACCCAATTCCTGTGCTTTGGCTGCTAACTTGGGCATCCTAATAAATTGCCCTGCTGGAATTTGGCCTGGACACTATTCTATTTGTTGCTCAGCACCTTGGAAGCACTGCAGCCTAGATTTCTACAGTTGCCACTGGCCAAGATTTCAAAAGAGACTAAAGATTTTGGGTGTCTCAATTTTGGGGGGCCTCCCATGATTTTCAGAAAGTGCTAAGTACCCACTCTCTGAAAATCAGGTCCTTTGAAGGTGCCTCATTTTGGGGGCCCCCAAATCACTACTCTTTGAAAATCTTAGCTCCCCTCTCAAAAAATACAAACTAAAAAACCCCCATAAGGAGTATGGGCTAGAAGCGTTCAACATCTCACCTGAAACATGGCATCTCCACAGGCAGCACAGCATCTCCTACTGCTATCCTAGGGAACTAGTTTCATACTGACTTGAGAGCCTCTTGCTGAATTAGCAGCATTAAACATATTCCATGGGAATCTCACACCCCATCAGGCTATCCCTGCTTAGCTTGAGACAGGAGACGATCACAGCCAGAGGTAGTATAGCTTGCCAGTGAGTCTGAATCCCCTTTGCTTTTTCATAGATCTCATACCCCATTAAAGTACAGAAGGTTCTGGTGTAAATGTAAAACACTATCTTTCTGAAGGAAAACAGGGACACCATGAATGGACTGCTGACAGTTTGAATTTCAACAAGAGAAGTAGAGATTGTTTGATGTGACTAGTGTTTTAAAGAGAAATGGTCGACTTAAAAAAACCTAAAACCTTTGGTCAGAAAATGTTTTACCTGCTGTTGCTACAAGTAGGACACAGTTACTGTGGAAAAAGAGATTTCCCTTAATCTTTTTCAGTCAACTTTGTGCATTTAGCAGCACTTTTAGTCTCCTCTTTAGTCAGTTTCCACATTTGTATGAGTCTCTCTCTCAGTTGTACAGGAGAGAAACAAAATCTAAGTTCATATATAGCTTTCACTACTGCGGTATCTAGCGTCTCACATCCTTTAAGGTGCTTATCCTCCCACCACATCCTCCCTGTGAGGTAGGTCAGCACTAGTACCCTCTCTGTACACAGTGTCTCAGCTGTAAGTGGCTTGTCCAGGGTCACACAGGAAGTCTGTGGCAGAGCAGGGAATTGAGTTCCAGGCCAGCAGCCTAACCACTAAACCATCCTTATTCCCAACACACACACACACACAGACATACACAGAGACACCCACAGAGACACCAGACATGACTACAAAACCACAGTACTTGGAAGGATGATTCAGGCGAAGGACCTAAAACTACTTTTAGCTCATTTGTTTTAGATTGATTAGATTTCAAGTTGGTGTCTCTCTAAGTGATCAACCTGTTTTTTAACAAGTAGCCAGAGTTCTGGGTATCTAATGTAACTGAACTGCTTGAAATGTATATTGCAGTTTAAAAAAGTATAAATAAGGGTCCCGTATTTGTAAGAGATGACTAACCAATCCTGACACACAGAGTTACACAAGATGTGCTGCAGAGTCAGTGTCTCCACCAGCCAAATTCCTCTGTTCAGATGGCCAAGTTTAATAAGATATTTGTTCCCCATCCATTTCCCCATAGGAAATGTCAGAAGCCAGGAGAAGTTCAGATCCCAGCCCAGCCAGTCAGCATGAGCCTAGTCTGGTAACTTCACAGCTGGCTCATAAAGAGAAAAAAATGACACTGATATTATGGAAATTGGGTTTTTTTTTTATGGAGGTGGGGAAAGTACTACTTAGCCCTTACACAATGGTTGCCATTAGAGGATCTCTCAAGAAGAGGGTGTCAGCCCTGTATTATAGATGGGGAAACTGAGGTACAGAGTGGTGAAGTGACTTGCCCAAGGTCACCAGCTACAGAGCTGGGAGCAGAGCCTAGTTCACCCACCAGCACTGCTTCTCCGGAGAAAGCAAACAACACCTCCTTCCACAGTCCCCAAAATGGGATCAAACCCCTATCATGAGCTCCTTCCAAGTCTTTCACGTTTGGGGCCCCCCTCCAAGGGGGAGGGAGTGAGGAAGGTGAGTGATGATAGAAGGACAGTAAGACTCTGCTGTCCTTGCACCCATAACCCCCACTCTCAGATGTTCACAGTAGTCTGAAGAGTGGGATCCTACCTGGGGTTCTGGCTTGCGCAGGACCAATGAGAAATAGCCCCTCAGGAGAGGTTTTTCCATAAATGTCCATGAAGAAATAAACTTCTTTGGTCCATCCTTCGATCAGCACCAGAACCAAGTCCCTCAGGGCAGTGGAAGGAGGTCCCTGAAGCTCAATGAATTCTGACTCCCCAGGAGAGGTCACAGCATGGACCTCGCTGATCAGCACGGCAGAAGCATTCAGCTGGGAAGAGGGGATGCAGTGGTTATCCTTGCCTGGGGTGGGCATGGCCACTTGAAAGATCCACTGAGAACCCTCCCCATGGCACCTTTCTATTGACTCGTCTGTGGTCCTGAAGGAGGGATCCTCCAGGAAAGCATCCCTGTCGGGGGTCAGCACATTGAGCAACATGTCCGCTCTGTCATTCTTTCTAGACTTATGGACCAAGGCATCCACCAGCCCGTCACTGGTGACCCTCATGCCCTCCTGGTAGTTCCCCTTCCCATAATACAGGGCAATGGCATCAGGCCCATTCTGGATAGTGTTCTTAGGCAAGATCACGGAGGGCTGGGGTTTCACCATGGAAGACCCAACAAGAAAGAACCCTTGATTATTGGTGACTTTGCCCTGAAGGTTCAGGACTTTGTAGGCCTGGTTGCCATTACCATTGTAAAAGACCAGGTAGTAGTCATCCAAGGGGGCCTCTCGGCCGCTGGTGTGATAGAGCTCCACAAACTCAGAGGTATCTTCCCCCGGGTTGTCCGCATTGATTTCATTTATCAGGAGTGAGTGCTCTGTCTTCTGGTTCTTGATGAGATTTTGAGCAGATGCCTCACGAAGCAATATGCACATAAGCACGACGGCAGCCACCAGCTGTCCGGCTCCTGTGGCAGAGGCCATTAGCTCTCCCAAGTCCTAAAATGCTGGACTTTCTATTCCGGTTCAACTGGGCGCACACAGTACCAGGGATGGATGGAATTCTGTTCAGCAACACCGTCTCCTTGCCATGATTGGATGGTGATAAAAGACTTCAAATCAAGGCACTCACAGGAGACCCTCAGCTCTTCTGGCACCCCAAGTGTGCAGAATAAAGGGGAAATGCCACACAAATCTGCTGGAAAGGGGATCAGTAGGATGAGGGACTTCCCAACTCTGCCCCTTGAAAAGAGAGAAAAATACATAGTAAGGAAGGAGCTTGAAAAAATCCCTATGGAACTTGATGGCATTAAAGAGCTCTTTGTATCCAAAGGCATCTGCTACAAAGCTTCTCCACTGAACACCACAACAACCCACCCTTCCCTGTAGCTCTTAGAGAATGCAAGAATAAGACACTGGCAAGGGACAGTGCAGGGAAGCCCCTCGACCAGCTTTGTGTCCAGACAGCTCCACTCCAACCCCCTAGTTACCCATCAGCCTGATGAGTTTTTTTTTTTCTTTTTTTCCAGGGGACAGCGCGAACGCAGTCCCCCACTACCACAAATTATGCAGTCAAGTTTCCTGCATTTGGGGAAATCGCAGGGGTCAGCACACCCGCAGTGCAATGGATGAGCCTCACCCTGGGAAAACCACCTTCGTGATCATGGTATCTCCCCTGCCAGGTAAGTAAGCCCCAGTATTAGTTTCAGAGTAGCAGCTGTGTTAGTCTGTATTCGCAAAAAGAAAAGGAGTACTTGTGGCACCTTAGAGACCAACCAATTTATTTGAGCATAAGCTTTCGTGAGCTACAGCTCACTTCATCGGATGCAGTATTAGTGTCTTCCTCAAAGCGCCTGTGATGGGGTATACCAGACCCTCTGAGGCCTCCTCCTGGAGACCTCATGGCCCTGTCACACCCTGCCCCAAAAAAGAGCAGTGGAGAGGGTCCTCCAAGGTGTCTAGAGTGGCTGTGTCCCAGCAGCAAAGTATAAGAAGAGCTGCAGGGCCAGGGGGAGTTTGTGTGTTTTTTGTTGTTGTTGTTATTTTCTTCCCTGGAGCTGTAGGAGCATGGCTGGTGTGTGACTGGCTGATGGAGCTACAGAACCCTGGACAGGGCAGTGCTGCCAGAAGCTGGGGAGAGCGAGAAGGAGCCCTGAGCTGGTTGACGCCATTAGGACAAGACCCTAAGGTAGGGTGAAGACATGCAGAGCCACAGGGAAGTGGCCCAGAGAATTAAAGGAGCTGTGTGACATAGTTAAAGGGGCACAGCAGATGGCTCTGATCTACAGAATCCCTGGGCTGGGACCTGGAGTAGTGGGTGGGCCCAGGTCCTCCCCATCCCCCATTAGCCACTGTGGGGAAGTGGCTTGGACATTGAGGCATCCCAAAGAGGGAACTGAACTACAGTGGCCCAGCTGGGGAGCTGTAGCCAGGAAGCCCCAAGAGGGTAAAGACCGTGTCTCCAGGGAGGGAGCCCTGGGGCACTGCTGTATCCCAGAGAAGGGACAATCTGAGTGTGAAGGTGTGTGCACTTGGTCAAGGGGGTGCTCAAAAGAGGTGAGTGCACCCTGTTACAGTGCCTCAGAGCCAAAGGAGGAAGAAGAATCCTTCACCTGCAAGGCCCGTGCATCCCTTGATGACTGGCACAGACAGCTGCAGGTTCCCTGAGGTGAATGTCCATTGTGGTGCCTAGCTAAATCTTCATACTGCTCTCATTAGATATCAGTGAGCTAATCATCCCAGCCAGGGCTTTGTCAAGCCTGACCTTAAAAACTTCTAAGGAAGGAGATTCCACCACCTCCCTAGGTAACGCATTCCAGTGTTTCACCACCCTCCTAGTGAAAAAGTTTTTCCTAATATCCAACCTAAACCTCCCCCACTGCAACTGGAGACCATTACTCCTTCTTCTGTCATCAGCTACCACTGAGAACAGTCTAGATCCATCCTCTTTGGAACCCCCTTTCAGGTAGTTGAAAGCAGCTATCAAATCCCCCCTCATTCTTCTCTTCTGTAGACTAAACAATCCCAGTTCCCTCAGCCTCTGCTCATAAGTCATGTGTTCCAGTCCCCTAATCATTTTTGTTGCCCTCCGCTGGACATTTTCCAATTTTTCCACATCCTACTTGTAGTGTGGGGCCCAAAACTGGACACAGTACTCCAGATGAGGCCTCACTAATGTCAAATAGAGGGGAACGATCATGTCCCTCGATCTGCTGGCAATGCCCCTACTTATACACCCCAAAATGCCATTGGTCTTCTTGGCAACAAGGGCACACTGTTGACTCATATCCAGCTTCTCGTCCACTGTAACCCGTAGGTCCTTTTCTGCAGAACTGCTGCCTAGCCATTTGGTCCCTAGTCTGTAGCGGTGCATGGGATTCTTCTATCCTAAGTGCAGGACTCTCCACTTGTCCTTGTTGAACCTCATAGATTTCTTTTGGCCCAATCCTCTAATTTGTTTAGGTCCCTCTGTATCCTATCCCTACCCTCCAGTGTATGTACCTCTCCTCCCAGTTTAGTGTCATCTGCAAACTTGCTGAGGGTGCAATCCACGCCGTCGTCCAGATCATTAATGAAGATATTGAACAAAACTGGCCCGAGGACCGACCCTTGGGGCACTCCACTTGATACTGGCTGCCAGCTGGACATGGAGCCATTGAACACTACCCGCTGAGCCCGACAATATAGCCAGCTTTCTGTCCACCTTTCTTGCCCTGTCCTCTAAAGGTTACCAGCAGTAGCAACTTGCAGCCCATCTAAGCCTGTTGCTCCAGGGCCCTGCGCCAGGAGCCTAGCCTGGTGGCGACAACACCATCCCACTCCCACCTGGCTCAGCAGGCCACACAGGGAAGGCTGAATTCCTGAATTGTCCTGCCTCCCTCCACTTCATCTCCAGGCTTCAGAGTTCAGGAAAAGGGAAGGGGAGGGCACAGCAGGCCCAGAGCGTTTCCTTACAGCTCAGAATGGGTGTGTAAGTTTCAGTACAGCCAGAAGCTGGCTGTGTATGTTTGAGGGCACCTGATAGTAAGGCAGCTGCATAGGGCCCTTCACATGTCACCTGACACCAGGCTCCACAAAACTCAGGCTGACCCTAGTTACCTCTTTGCTCCTCCTGTCCCTGTGTTTCTAGAGCTGGTAAACCAAGTCCTCTGTTATTACAACCCCTGTGGGAGGGAGAGAGGCAAAATGAATTTCTTTGCTAACCGCCATTTCCTTTCCTTCCTCAGATTGTGTGCAACTCCTAAACTGCTTGCACTGTGTACACCATTTCATCTCTGCAAAAGGCTGCTGAATGTGGCACTGCTGTAGGTGTATCTTTCTAGCCTCAAAGGGAACAGCCAGTCCCAGCTGGTCACTCTCTGATGATGCTAATGGGGCAGATGACCGATTCTCCATGGGAAAGAGAACAGCATGGCTGTTTCTGAAACCAGCTCTAGAAATTGGAGGTGGGGAGGAACTGAAAAACGAAGACACTTAACCAGGTCAAACATTTTCCCTGCTTCACGAGGGTTTCTATTAAAAGTCACGCCATCATCTGCCTATTCCAGAGGACCTGAACTCAGTCTAGATGCGTGGGCAGGAGGCACCTGTGATAACTTCTAAACCAGGTGACATCATACACAGGCCTGGGAGCCAGACATTCTATTGGCAGCTCCCACAGTCTGAGGGACCTTGAACAAGTGACTTTCCCTCACTCCCCATTTGTACATGAGGGATAAGAACAATGGCCTGCTTCACAGCATCCTGGGAGGCTTCATTGGTTAAAGGTCAGTGGGATTTGCAAGAGGAAGGCAGAGCAAGACAAGGACTCCAGCTCTTTCTGCAGCCCACATCTACTGTGCAAACCACAGCCTGACACTGCATTGATCCATGGTGGGAGGTCACAGCAAACATTGCAACATCAGGGCATTGCAAGGCAAGCGCCAAGGCTCATGGTGATGTTGACAACCCAGGTACCCACATAGAATACATCTATGCAGCCCAAGTATGTCTATGCAGCCCAAGACAGTAAGCCTCCCAGCCTGGCTCGACACATGTAGGCTAGCGGGACTCGTGCTAGTGCTCTAAAAATAGATGTATAGACCGTGCTTTGAAGTTGCATCTTGGGCTCTGAAGTCCACCTCCCCCTTTTTCTCCCCCATCTTCAGAGCCCAAGCTCCAGCCTGCAAAATCTAGGTCTTTAGCACTTAGTATGAAAGTGAGTCAGTCAAGATGGGAGGGGAGACTCAGAGTCACAGGCTGAGTAGACATACCCCAACTAGTTAATTGCAGCTGAGAACGACTGATCAGTACAGAGCCAGCCCAGCTCAGCCAGCAGTGTGCTGTGTGCCTGCAGGGCACGAAGCTGCTAGTGGCTGGCTTCCATCCACAAAAGGAAGGATCAGCGTGGGGAGATCACCAGTGACCCACTCTGCCCTGGGGAAGACTTCCCTCTTGAGCTGCCCCACGCAGACTTGCTGCAGCCTCATACATGCTCTCCTTCCACTCACCCAACACATGCACCGCCCTGGCGTCCAAGGCTCATGACCACTCCCCAAGCCTGCTCCCCTCCATTAGGGAAACAGGACCAGGCACATCCCCTTCCCTCAGAAGCACTGCACACCTCCTTTGGGACACTTCTCCACAGGACATACAGAGTGGGCCTGTTTTGTCACCAACAAAGGGAAGTGGCCTTTTCCAGCATCAGCCCTGGCCCTCATGTCCACATAGAGATGGGGAGGCTGCCAATTTCAGTTGAAAGAGGTGGGCTGAGAAGGGAGAGGATCATACTAGGAGATGCCACCCCACCTTCTCCTCAGAGACTCTGGGTATGTGCAGGGAAATCAGTCAAGCTACAAGGGTTCAGCGCAAACATGAGACAAGATACCAGTCTCCTAAAGCAAGGGCCCAGCTATGCAGCAAACCCGAGTGCCACAGGGCCCTATTTAACAGCAGTGCTCTGGCTTTTTAATAAGAAGGGTTGGTTTTGCTTGTATAGACTGGAGCAAACAGTGTTCTAATCACATTGCAGCCCTGAGAAACGAGAGAGAGGAAGAGAAAAGTGAGCCACTACTTTATGCCAAAGGATCACAGGAGCTGGAGAATTTGGGAAACTGGAACTTAGGTTAGGTTCATTTAGGAAATTAAATTAGGCTTGAATAAAGACTGGGGCTGGATGTGTCATCATACAAAGTAAAATTATTTCCCCATGTTTATTTTTCCACCTACTGTTCCTCACAAGTTCTTGTCAATTGCTGGAAATGGCCCACCTTCATTATCACTACAAAAGGTTTTTTTCCCCTTTGTCTCCCCCCCCCCCCCCCAATAGCTCACCTTACCTGATCACTCTCGTTACAGTGTGTATGGCAACACCCATTGTTTCATGTTCTCTGTGTATATAAATCTCCCCACTGTATTTTCCACTGCATGCGTCTGATGAAGTGAGCTGTAGCTCACAAAAGCTTATGCGCAAATAAATTGGTTAGTCTCTAAGGTACTACAAGTCCTCCTTTTCTTTTTGCAGATACAGACTAACACGGCTGCTACTCTAAAACCTGGAACTAACTTGTCTCAGCTGCTGTCTCACCTACACTTGCCCTTAAAGGAGTGAGCCTGCTCAGTTATTAACGGGGCTAAATGGGGGAACAGGGTATTCTTCACATCCACAGTGCTTTTTTTTTCTTTTACACATCTTGGCTTCATTGATGCAAGTTCCAGAAGGTCAGGGACATCTACCAAATCTCAGGGAGGAGTTAAACAAGAAAGCTGGAGCAACACACCGCCCCCAGGGCTACCTGCGGTGATTTCCTTGCACAGGAGAGAACTGGCGGGAGTTAGCAGGGTCGTTGCCTCCCTTCCAAGGCCGGCTCTGGGCAGTTCCGGGCTTTGTCCCCGTCCATCTTCCAGGCAGCAACGGGGGCCCAGGGAACCGCACTCCTAAGGCTTCGGGAGCCGCTTGAACGCCGTTCTTCCCGCGTCCCTTCAAAGGCAGCTCGCCCACCCCCTGGAGGAACTGGCCGTCCCGCCGCCCCTGCTGCGGAGCTCGGAGCCAGGGCAGCACCAGGCCGGGGATGACGAGCTGGGGGATCCAGGCTCCCTCGCGGTCCCGCGCTCCCCTCAAGCCAGCGGCCGGACAGCCGCCTCCGCCCCACGCCCGCTCCGGGAGCCGCGCAGGGCTCTGCAATAGACAGCCCGCTCCGGCGCGCAGGACTGAGGGGAGCCGCGACCCGCCCCCTCGAGGGACCCCTCGGTCCGTACCTGTGCTGCGCCTTGCAAACTGCCCACTGCGGACGTGCTCAGGGGCCGTTTAGCTCCGCAGGGGTCCCCCCCCCCCACACGGTTTCAGGGACAGGAAATACAGAATTCGCAGAAGGCGTCGCTTTGAACAATGAAGATGGAGCAAAAAGGAAGTGGTTGTGCCCCCCCCCCCGGTTAATTTACTTCATTCTCCCTCTCGGATCCTTCTTAAATCGACTCCCCTCTGCGTCACTTTCCAGAGTAACCCCCCGATTCCTGCAGTAAACGCCTACCTGTCTCTTTAGGATCTCCCCAGACTCCTGGCAGTTCCCGATTTCCTCCTGCTCTGAATCCCCGCGGAGTTGAAGCCCAAACCGGCAGGGAGATTTGGCCACGGGATTGGAGCGGGCGAGGGCGAATTCTGTTTTCCTCCAATGAGTGATCCCAGGCTGGAGGGAAGGGAGAGAGCGAGCAGAGCTCCTTACACGGACACCGACCTGGCTCGGTGAGGGGGCTGGCTCAAGCAAACAAGATCGACTTTAAGAAGGCTGGTCTACACTACAGCGTTAGGTCAACATATGCAGCCTTAGGTCGAATTTATAATGTGCATGTCTGTAACAAATAAAGTGGGGGGATAGCTTCCTCTGATGGACAGCCAGTTAGCTGTAAAATCCCTCCTGGTAGCTGTTCTTTACTTGCTTTACCTGTAAAGGGTTAAAAAGTCCCCCAGATAAAGAAAAAAGTGGGCACCTGACCAAAAGAGCCAATGCGAAGGTAGAACTTTTTAAAATGGAGAAAGAAACTTTCCTTTGTCTGTTCTCTCTGGGCTGGAGGGTCAGAGCAGTCATGCCGTAAGCAGCTAAGCAAGATGTGATTATAAATCCTCAGATCATGCCTAGAACTACTTATCTGAACTCCAACGTGTGGACTCCTCTGTGCTAATCCCAGATGCTTTTGTTTGCTTGTAACCTTTAAGCTGAACCCCAAAGAAAGCTATTTTGGGTGCTTGATTTTTGGAATTGGTCTTTTAAAATCTAGATGTATTTTCTTTCTTTTTGTTTTTAACAAAATTTACCTTTTTTAAGAACAGGATTGTATATTTGGTGTCCTAAGAGGTTTGTGCATGTTGTTTGATTAACTGGTAGCCACAGCTAATTTCCTTTGTTTCCTTTTTCAGCTCTTCCCCAGAAGGGGGGGATATAAGGGCTTGAGGGCACCCCACAGGGAGGTATTCCTAAGTGCTCCTTCCTGGATTCAAAGGGGGTTTTGTTGTATTTGGATGGTGGCAGCGTTTACCAAGCCAAGGTCAGAGAAAAGCTGTAACCTTGAGAGTTGGGGTTCAGCCATGACGGTGTCTACACTACTGGGGCCTTTCCACAGACCCAAAGGGCTTGTAAAATCAACACTTGTACTCCCCCTCAGCAGAGGAGTAGTGCTAGAGTCGACCTTCCTGGGTCGAATTAGGGGTAGTGTAGACACAACGCTGTGTAATTTGAAGGGATTGATGTCTCAAAGTGCTCCAATGTGACCGCGCTGGACAGCACTTTCAACTCCACTGCACTTCATCCAGGTACACAGGAAAAGTCCCGGGAACTTTTGAATTTCCTGTTTGATCAGTGTGGAGAGCTCACCAGCACAGCTGATATGCCTGCCCAGGGCTGCAAACACAGTCCAGCAGGGAGCATATTGGAGACATTGGATCTGATTGCTGTGTGGGGAGAAGAGTCTGTGCAGGCAGAGCTCCGAACCAGCAGAAGAAACACTGACACCTATGCCAAAATCACATGGGGGACAAAGGCTATACCAGGGACACACAGCAGTGCTGCTTGAAAATGAAGGAGCTCAGGCAAGAGTACCAGAAGACAAGGGAGGCGAACAGTAGCTCTGGTTCTGAGCCACAGACATGCTGCTTCTATGAGCATGTGATTCTTCGTGGGGACCCCACCAGTACCCCAACATTTTCTGTGGATACCTCCCAGGGGCCTCAGGCGGCCACAGGCAACAACGAGGAGGACGTTGATGACGATGATGAGGAGAATGCACAGCAGGCAAGCGGAAGATCCATTCTCCCTGACAGCCAGGACCTTTTCCTAACTCTGGAGCCAATCCCTTCCCAGGACCTACTGTTGCAGGACCTTGAAGGCGGTCTCTGGTGAGTGCACACTTGTAATCACACTACAGGGGTTAAATACAATTGTGTTTAATATTTAATCCGAGGTAAACAATTGGGATACAGTGGCTGCCAGTCCAGCTAGGCAAAGGGTGCTCCCTGGAAAAGCCTGTTTATGTGCCAAGAGTTTCCCCACCAAAAAATGTCCCCGGGTGTGCCCTGACACCACCTACCCTTTCTTGTGTGCTTACCATGCCTGCCTGCAAACTGAAATCTGCTACCCAGTGCTCTGCCGTGTGTTGTACCTTACTGGTAGGTGCTTCTTTTAAAAGACAAAATGTGGCCATGTACCTCAGGGAATGTATTTACTGCTGTGAAGTGTTTCATTCATTGCAAGAGTTAACCTTCTGTTTTCAACAATGTATGTTCTGTAAGGCTACCCTTGTGGTTTTTGTTTCCTTGCAGCTGCAACCTTGTCTGTGGGTGCTTCCTCCACACCAGCACAAAGGCTGTCCCAGATCAGAAGGCGAAAAAAGAGGACAAGGGAAGACATGTTCTGTGATTTGATGTGTTCCTCCGAGTCTGACAGGGCCCAGCTGAATGCATGGAGGCTTACACTGTCGGAGAGCATGCACGCCGACCAAGAGGGCAGGAAAGCATGCAGGGAACAAGAGCGCAACACACCAGGGGAGATGTTGTGGCTTATAGGAGAGCAAACAGCCATGCTGAGGCATCTGGCTGAGGTGCAGGAAAGGCAGCTAGACCTTAGAGTCCTGCTGTACCCAGTGATGAATCAGCTGCCCTCCTCACCAAGTTCCATATCGTCCTCTCCCAGACGTCCTAGAATGTGGGGGGGAAAGAGCTCCATTATCCCTTGAACTCAACTCCAGGGGATGGTTCATGAGCAGAAGGCTCTCATTCCCACAGCTTTGATTGCTAGATAGTGCAATTGTAATAAACTACATGTCCTTGCCCCTCCCCGCCATGTTATCAGGTCCGTGCTCCTCCCCGCCATGTTATCAGGCCCTTAGACCCGGGTTATCTTTGCTATTCATTGCTGTCTCTGTTCAGTGTTTGTTAGCATAATGAAAATGCATGGATTGAGGACAGGAGGCTCTTTATTCACTGTGCACACTGTGGTTGGTGGGAGTTTAATTTACAGGGCAGTACATGCAAAAAAGGGGGCAGCTTGGTAAGGAACAACACGCAGAACAGCAGTGTTGGGTCATTCATGAAACTGGTTTTCAAAGCCTCTCGGAGATGCAGTGCGCCTCAATGTGCGTTTCTTATTGCCCTGGTGTCTGGCAGCTCATAATTGGCAGCCAGGTGATCTGCCTCAACCCCCCACCCCACCAGAACTTTTCCCCCTTACTTTCACAGATATTATGGAGCACACAGCAAGCAGCAACAACAATGAGAATATTGCTTTCATTGAGGCTAACCTAGTGAGTAAACTGCACCAGCACCATGGGAGCAAGGGGTATGCTGGGTCCCCAAGGATAACTATTGGCATTTCAATATCACCAACGGTAATTTTCTGGTTTGGGAAGAAAGTTCCTTCTTGCAGCTTTATGAAGAAACTGGAGTTCCTACAGCTGCATGCATCATGTACCTTTCCGGACCATCCCATTTTGATGTCAGTGAAATGGCCCTTGTGATCCACTAGCGCTTGCAAAATGATTGAGAAGTACCCCTTGTGGTTTATGTACTCTTTGGCAAGGTGGTCTGGTGACAAGATAGGCATGTGCATTCCGTCTATTACCTCACCACAGTTAGGGAACCCCATCGAGGCAAAGCCATCCACTATGTCCTGCATGTTTCCCTGAGTCACTACCCTTCTTAGCAGAAGTGAATTGATTGTCCTGGCTACTTGGATCACAGCAGCCCCCACGGTAGATTTACCCACTCTAAATTGATTCCTGACTGACCGGTAACAATCTGGCGTTGCAAGCTTCTACAGAGCTAACGCCACTCTCTTCTCAACTGTCAGAGCAGATCTCATTTTGGTATTTCTGTGCTTCAGGGCTGGGGAAAGCAATTTGCATAGTTCGATGAAAGTGGCCTTACGCATTCGAAAGTTCTGCAGCCACTGCTCCTTATCCCAGACCTGCCTAACTATGTGATCCCACCAGTCTGTGCTTGTTTCCTGGGCCCAGAAGCAGCGTTCCACTGTGTCACAAGCCCAGCTGCCGCCGCCAGCATGTGCAAATTGCTACATTTTATGGCTTCCAGCATGTCTATTTGCATCGCATCACAGTCTTCCGCACGGCGGCTCCTGGCTAGGCTCTGCAAATACCACAGGATGATGTGCGAGGTGTTTGCGATGCTCACAACAACAGTGTACAGCTGAGTGGGGTCCAGGCTTGCCGTGCTATGGCATCTGCACGGGTAACCCAGGCTTAGGTACGAAAATGATTGTTTGCCTTTGCTTTCAGGGAGGGAGGGAGGGAGGAGGCAAGTGCATCATGGGAGGCTGACAACATGTACCCGAAACAACCCACAAAAATGTTTTTGTCCCATCAGGCATTGGGAGACTAACCCAGAATTCCAGTCGGAAAAAGGAACTGATAGCTGCCCACAGTGCATTACTCCGGGAGTCGATGCTAGACATGGTAGTGAGAATGTGCCCCGCCGACAGAATGTGCATAGTGGGGACATGCAGCATCAAATTTGTAAAATTGGAGCTAAATGTCAACTTAAATAAATTTGACCTAATTTCGTAGTGTAGACATACCCAAAGAAAGGCCGGTTTGTTGGCGTTCAGCGGGGACTAGGGAACTGCCTGGCTCTGCAGCACTCAGGCTACAGGGCACTTATTCCCCGCGGACACTTCTCCATCCATCACCTTGGAGTCGGAGTCAGAGCCAGAGCTTTATATTGGCCTTGCTGAGCAGCAGCCCTCTGAGTGGACCGGCACAGGGCAGGCCCATTGTGCCGTGCCCCTGGATGGGGAGAGGAAGGGAAGGGAGCGCTCTCGAGACTTGCAGGCCAGCTAGTTATGGAAAGAAAAGGGGTTATGTAAAAATAGAGCCGTCTTACTCCATAGATCGGCTTTTAGTCTGTATCAGCCTCTCACTGGCTAGCTCCAAGGCCAGTTTGTTCCTGTTTTATTCCTGGGGGAAGGAGATGAAGTCTGCTCTGGCTCCTGTGCAACAGACTCCTTGCCTAAAGTCCACTGGCAGAATCGGTCCCCTAAGGTGTGTACCCACTGGGAATGACTCTTCGCCCCAGCTATACCCTTCAGCTGGGGCAAGGTGCTGGCACCCAACCCCAGCTGGACTTTCAGCCCCCAGCACTGGCGATTAGAAAGGCCATTTTTCATTGCCTGCAGAGTGAGCTCATTTGGGCTGGAAACTCTTGAGAAATAGCCACAAGCCCCATGAAACCATCGTGACCGTCATTTTTCAGACTAGAACTACACTTTAATTCTGCAATGGCCCCTATAACCGCCCCCCCCCCCCACATATATACACACACACCTTTCCCAGACACCAACCCCTCAGTTACCATGGGCTGCTGAGATCACACAAGGAGATTTTTAAAAAGTCTACATAGGAATCAGACACCCAAGTGCTACTAAAAATCTCTCTTTGCTGTGCAGCAATTGCTAACATTGCTATCCTTCCGACATGAACAACTATATTGATATTGTATTGAACTGGCTAGTATGTCTGTGTGCCACTGCCATCCCTCAGGCCTGCAAACCACAATGATAGCTCTGCAAGAGGAGGAAGAGGGGAGCTTTATATCAATTTGCCATTCCTCACCCTCCCCCCACAAAGTGAACAGTCTCTGCAGACTTCCATAGGCTAATTCAGAGAGTACAGAGGCTGCCATCTGAAAATCCATACAAAAATGTTTTAAAACCTACAGATTATGGATTTTTTACTGTCCTGTATCACTCAGGAGGCCCAGCCTCGCTCCTTCTTGGTCTCCCTCTGTAGAAAAAGTAGGGTATTTATACCTCTCCCATTTCCCAGCATGCCTTACCCCTACTACAACTACTAACATGCCTGTGCTGGTGAACTACATTTCCCTGCCTACCCTGGTCTCTTGGTTCTGGGGGAGGGAGACTGGCTGGAGCTAGTTTGATCCCTCCTACTGGGAGGCCCAGTCTGCCCCTGGAATGCCAGCCTCATGTCCAAACCTTGGGGCCAGTGATGGGCTTGGTGATAACACAGGAGGGTTCCCCTCACCAGCCTTAAGGGCTGTTACGCGGCTTTACCAGCTCCGGGCCAGGGATCTACCCACCTTTTCATCTTGACTTCCCTGAGATGAAATTACATGGGCTAGCAGCCAGGATACCCCATGGGGAGATTATTGTGGGAGCTGTGGACTCACCTATAGAGGTTGCTCTGTGAATCTATGGAGGATCTCCCTACTTGTAAAGGGGTGGGGTGTTGGGTTTTCTTACACTGTCTCACTAATGGACTGCAGGTTGAGATCCTCAAGTGTATTTAGGTGCTTAACTCCAATTAAAATCCATGGGAGTTAGGGGCGTAAATACCTTTGAAGATCTGGGCCCTAGTATCCTGTTCTATGGGACCATCTCCACCTCTGATGAGAGGGCAATACAGTTTCCATATATATGGTGGATTCTGTCCGGGGCTTCCCACATCCTGGACCATCCTGACATGGTGCATTACAGGGATAGCTGCAGGAGATACCCTAGATAAGATTTGTTGAATAACCCGGGATAAGAAGGAGATTCTTCTTCTGTGCTGAACTCCCAAACAAATATTTAACAGAGAGACAGTTCAGCTGCCAGTGGGTCTGTTACTAATGAGGAGAGTGACTCAGCGATTCAGGGCTCTGGTGTCTTTCTTGTGGTACATCCGTAGAAACCAGCATTTACCATAGTAAAAACCAAATGGGCTGCCAAAAGCATCAAGCTCATTCCAGGCGTATTAGTCTCCTGCTGGCTTTACCTGCTGGGTGTGTCAGTGTCCCAGGAGCTGCCAGGGCACTCACAGACTTCTTGCTGTGTGTCCTAGGAAGGGAGAAATTAGACTTTACCAATGGGCAACAGAGAGATTTCTAGTTTTTTTTTAACCTTCTTTCCACCCCCACCCCCTTTATTCTACTTCTGGGTATATAACAATATATATACATTGGCCTTTTTGGCAGGCAGGACTCTCTAAGCATAAACAAAGATGATGGACGTGAGCGCTTCGAAACGGCAGTGCCCTGTCCATGCCAGCTGGGACACCAGCAGTGCCCGCTTCCCCATGGCAGTGCCCTGTCAGTGCCATCTGGGACTCCAGCAGTGTTTGCTTCCCCACGGCAGTGCCCTGTCAGTGCCAGCTGGGACACCAGCAGTGCTTGCTTCCCCACGGGAGTGCCACAACATTATCAGTGCCAGCTAGGATTTGAGCAACGCAAGCTTCCCCATGGTAGTACCATTGCCTTGGTCAATGCCTGCTGGGGCTCCAACAGTGTGAGCTTCCTCACAACAGTGCCCTGTCAACATTCTTATGTTTTAAAAATGACAGAGCTATTACTGTTTCTAGCTACTCTGAGTACACTGCAAAGCCATGGGATGGGTTTGTTGAATAAGGGGTTAGCTGGTAATGGAGCATGGTCTGTTAAATAGCAGATGCAGGGGTTCAGCGTCTGCTCTCCATAGACACTAAAGAAAATACACTGAGGAGGAGCAAAGTGAGCATACGGATTTGCCAGGCTCCGTTACTGCCTGCCTACTGCCCGTCTGCTGATGGGCTCACCTGTTGAATGTGAAATGGATTCTCTCAGCTCTCGTGGATGGTGTGCTGCTTTGGGCCACCTCCGTGAAATGAATTGCCCTGCCCCTGGGCATAAATACACCAGTACAAAGTACATGCCAAGCAGGTGAAAAATACTACTTGTAGCCTCTTGCCCTCACTTTGCCCTGTTGTGTAGATGACCGCCCAAGGCACAGGCCAATGACAAGTTGAGCCTAGGGTCTTGAATGCTTATGGTCCCTCTGCCCCATTTGTTCCAGCTGGGTATGGTATACGTCACTTCCTGTCCTAAACTGTTGGTGTGAGCTGGTAAACAAGTTCTGTGAACTGCTCCAGAGGTGGCTGCATTTCAGTTACAGGTAAAGTGACACCTGTGCATTTCTGCCTGGATTTTCAAATAAGACAGCAAACATTTGTAATACCTAGCTCTTTTCATCCATAGATCTCAAAGCATTTTACAAAGGAAGTCAGTATCATTATCCCCATTTTACAGATAGGGAAACTGAGGCACAGAAAGGGGAGGCAACTTGCTCCAGATCATCCAGCAGGCCCGTGGCAAGGCCAGGAACAGAACTCAGATCTCCTGAGACCCCGTTCAGTGCACAAGCTACCAGGTCACACTCCCTTCCTTATGAATATGTAGGCCCAATTCAGCCAAGTGCTGAGCACCCAGGACACTCCCTGACTTTCATGGGCATTGAGGAGGCTCAACATTGCAGAATTGGGTACATCCTGGTTGACAGGTACTACTGTATGTAACTGGTAAACATGGATATTGGGCGTTTTCAAGCCTACCTAATTTTCAGGTACTTCTAAAAATCAAAGGGCCAATGCCCTATAAAATAAACATGCAATATATTTAATACTTGCAGATTATATCAGACTTTCATCTTAGCTCTCAAAGCATTTGACAAAGATTTCATTACTGCCATTTAACAGACAGGGAAGCAGAGGCATGGAGAAGTGAAACAAATTGCCCAAGGTCACAGAGAAAGTCAGTAGCAAAGCCAGGAATAGAATTCAGGGCTCCTGACTCCCTCGTCTGCACTGACCTCTAGAAAATGCTTTCTTCTGTACAGTAAACCAGAGATAAGGAAGAAAATCTATCTCCTGATGGAGTTGTTTAATTTAATTGTAAAGATTTGGAAGCTTTGGTCTTTTGGCCTCTTTTCAAGCTATCATGAGGTCTTCAAATGACATGAAATCCGGGAAATAGTTCTTTGGAGGAAACTCCCTTTGTGGTGAGAGATCTTATGCCATCCTTGCAAAAGGCTGAGTTTCCGGGCCCTACTTGTAATAATCAGAATCAAATGACATTCTGTCAGCCCTTGCAAAAAAATGCAGAATCATTCCAAATTCACCAACCCACACACACACTGCTAAGGCTCAGCACTACAGCGGGGCCAATCAGGGATTTTTCAGGGTTTTGCAACTGTCAAACAAACAACATTTAAAAAAAAAAATCAGTTTGGGGTCACCCAATAATGAAATTTTTAGTAAAATTAGTGAGGGCAAAAATCATTTCAGGTTAATTAAAGCCTTTCATTTGATTTGAGCATTTTTAAAATATTTATTTTTTCAAATAAAATTAAAGGAAATTTCAAAATGAAACATTTCAATTTCAAAAATGTTTAAATAAAACATTTGAGGATTTTTTTGTCTAAAAAGGATTTTTTTTAACCTAAACAATGTGCCAAAGTTGATATAAGTTTGCAAAATATTTCAGTCCACCTGATTCAGCATTTTTCACTGATAATATTTTCATTTACAAAAATTCACCAGCACTTCTGTTTCTACCCCCTCTCCCCACCCAACTACAACCCAAGCAGTGTCTATGGAATTATTTATAGCAGTGGTTTTCAACCTGTTTTCATTTGTGGATCCCTACAACATTTCAAATGGAGGTGCGGATCCCTTTGGAAATCTTAGACATAGTCTGTGGACCCCCAAGGGTCCCCAGATCACAGATTGAAAACCACTGATATATAGGTTTCCTCCCTTTGCCACACTACCATCTGGTGGATAAGTGTGACTCATAGGCTTTGGAAAGCCCACACATCCCATTTTTATACCTCAGCTTCTGTGTTTACTCCAGAAGCCTGAGTTGCTGTGAGGCAGAGCACCAGGGAGCTGTGATGAGGTGGGATGGTGGAGAGCAGGTCTGCCATTAGGAACCACCCATCTATGCGGAAGTCCAAAACAAAACTACATCTGTATCCCCGATGGGAAAGGCTCTTGGCCAGTCCTGTGAGAAGGGGCTCAGGAGAACTTAGACCTGAGTTACTAAGGGTATGTATACACTACGAAATTAGGTCGATATTATAGAAGTCGATTTTTAGAAATCGATTTTATACAGTCGATTGCATATGTCCACACTAAGCGCATTAAGTCGGCAGAGTGTGTCCTCACTACCGTGGTTAGCATCGACTTTTGGAGTGCTCCACTGTGGGTAGCTATCCCACAGTTCCCACAGTCTCCGCCACCCATTGGAATTCCGGGTTAAGCTCCCAATGCCTGATGGGACAAAAACATTGTCGAGGGTGGTTTTGCTCCTCCCTCCATGAAAGCAACAGCAAACAATCATTTCGTGCCTTTTTTCCATGCGGATGCCATACTGCTTTCAGCAGACGGTGCAGTAGGACTGCTAACCGTCATCATCCACCGCTTCTGCTGCAACTCTGCTCTCCTCCTCTCATGAATCCACCTCACAGGTCCTCTTGTCATTCTCTATAAATATCTATTCTCGTGGCATCCGTCGTCAGCCACCACTTCCGCTGCAACTCTGCTCTCCTGCAGACGCCATACCACAGCAAGCATGGAGCCCGCTCAGATCACCGTGGCAGTTATGAACATTGTAAATACCTTGCTCATTATCCTGCAGTATGTGCAGAAGCAGAACCTGCAAAAGCAGGTGAGGAGGCAAGGGCAGTACGGTGACGAGAGTGATGAGGACATGGACGCAGACTTCTCTCAAAGTATGGGCCCCAGCAATTTGGACATCCTGGTGGCAATGGGGCAGGCTCATGGAACGCCAATTCTGGGCCTGGGAAACAAGCACAGACTGGTGGGAACGCATAGTGTTGCAGTGTTGCAGATTCCCAGTGGCTGCAAAACTTTCCCATGCGTAAGGGCACTTTCATGGAACTTTGTGACTTGCTTTCCCCTGCCCTGAAGCGCAAGAATACCAAGATGAGAGCAGCCCTCACAGTTCACAAGCCAGTGGTGATAGCCCTCTGGAAGCTTGCAAAGCCAGACAGCTACCAGTCAGTCGGGAATCAATTTGGAGTGGGCAAATCTACTGTGGGGGCTGCTGTGATCCAAGTAGCCAATGCAATCACTGAGGTGCTGCTATCAAGGGTAGTGACCCCGGGAAATGTGCAGGTCATAGTGGATGGCTTTGCTGCAATGGGATACCCTAACTGTGGTGGGGAGATAGACGGAATGCATATCCCTGTCTTGGGACCGGACCACCTTGGCAGCCAGTACGTAAACCGCAAGGGGTACTTTTCAATGGTGCTCCAAGCACTGGTGGATCACAAGGGATATTTCACTGACATCAAGGTGGGATGGCCGGGAAAGGTACATGAGGCTCGCATCTTCAGGAACTCTGGTCTGTTTGAACAGCTGCAGGAAGGGACTTACTTCCCAGACCAGAAAATAACTGTTGGGGATGTTGAAATGCCTATAGTTATCCTTGGAGATCTGGCTTACTCCTTAATGCCATGGCTCATGAAGCCATACACAGGCACCCTGGACAGTAGTCAGGATCTGTTCAACTTTAGGCTGAGCAAGTGCAGAATGGTGGTAGAATGTGCATTTGGACATTTAAAAGTGAGTTGGCGCAGTTTACTGACTCGGTTAAATCTCAGCAAAACCAATATTCCCATTATTATTGCTGCTTGCTCACAATCTCTGTGAGAGTAAGGGGGAGACGTTGATGGCGGGGTGGGAGGTTGAGGCAAATCGCCTGGCCACTGATTACATGCAGCCAGACACCAGGGCAATTAGAAGAGCATAGCAGGGCGCACTGCGCACCAGAGAAGTTTTGAAAACCAGTTTCATGACTGGCCAGGCTATGGTGTGACAATTCTGTTTGTTTCTCCTTGATGAAAACCCGCCCCCTTGGTTCACTCTACTTCCCTGTAAGCCAACCGCTCTCCCCCCTTCAATCACTGCTTGCAGAGGCAATAAAGTCATTGTTGTTTCAAATTCATGCATTCTTTATTAATTCATCACACAAATAGGGGGATAACTGCCAAGGTAGCCCGGGAGGGGTGGGGGAGGAGGGAAGTACCGGATGGGGTGGTGGATTAGGGGAGAAGGGAAGGACAAGGCCACACTGCACTTCAAAACTTATTGAATGCCAGACTTCTGTTGCTTGGGCAGTCCTCTGGGGTGGAGTGGTTGGGACCCTGGAGGCCTCCCCCCACCCCACATTCTCGGATGTCTGGGTGAGGAGGCTATGGAACTTGGGGAGGAGGGCAGGTGGTTACATGGGCTGCAGTGGCGGTCTGTGCTCCTGCTGCCTTTCCTGCAGCTCCACGAGATGCCGGAGCATATCAGTTTGATCCCGCAATAGCCTCAGCATTGCATCCTGCTTCCTCTCATCAAGCTGCCGCCACCTCTCCTCTTGCTCCTGCAACCTCTCATCTTGCTCGTCCCTCCTGTCCTCGTGTTCATTTTCTGCTTTCCTGGACTCTGCCATTGTTTGCCTCCACACATTCTGCTGAGCTCTTTCAGTGCGGGAGGACTGCCTGAGCTCAGAGAACATTTAATCGCGAGTGCGTTTTTTCCGCCTTCTTATCTGTGCTAGCCTCTGGGACGGAGATGGTAGGGGGAGCATTGAAACATTTGCAGCTGAAGGAGGAAAAAAAGGGAGAGTAGTAGTTAAAAAGACACATTTTAGAGAACAATGGGTCGTCTCTTTTACTGTGAACCAAGCTGTTAACATTACTTAGCACATGTGCTTTCGGTACAGGGTCGCATTTTGCCTCTTATATTGAGGGCCTGCTGGTTTCGTGTGAGAGATCACACATGCAGGGCAGGGCAACAGAATTCGGCTTGCAAGCAGCCATGGTAAGCCGCAGTCTTTCGGCTTCTTCAACCTTCATAACATGTGGGAATGGTTTCAAACAGCAGCGCACTCCTTTCCCATACCAAGCACCCGTTGGGTTGGCCATTTAAAAGGAGGGGCTGCGGTTTTTGGGTTAACATGCAGCACAGCTTTTGTTTAGCATTTTTGGAGTGCAGATATTTGTAATTTAAAGTAATAATGTGGAGTTAGCGGTGTGCACTTTGTGTTCTGTGTTGTGGTTGATGTTACGATATAGATATTCACCTGCCTGTAAAGGCTATACTTTAAAATGTAGGTATAGGTTTATCATTTAGCTAGTAATAGAGGTATACAAGAAAGAATCTGTGTAAGGGTCTTCTCTCACTGTGACAGTCTGAGCCCTGTTCTTAGGCCAATGCCTTTGGCTAAGCAGCAGAGGCAGCCATAAGCTGGGAAGCGACTGGTCACATCCTCACATTCCAAACTAGTCAATATGGGGCTGTTAGCAAGGTGATCCAATCTATCACCTCCAGAGAAAGGGAAGAGCCTACAAGATGTAAAAGGAAATTTAGTTGGATAGTTTTCTCTCTGGTAAGAACTCACTTATCAATAGACACAGCTGGGAAACCCTTATGTCTTTATAGATGTAGTTGTGAAATCCTCACTTCTGTGTTGTTTTGTCATTATAGTTCCCACTTTGCTATTGTTTATTTGCATGGTCTCTGTCTGGTTCTGTGATTGTTTCTGTCTGCTGTATAATTAATTTTGCTGGGTGTAAACTAATTAAGGTGGTGGGATATAATTGGTTAGCTAATCATGTTACAATATGTTAGGATTGGTTAGGTAAATTTCAGTAGAATGATTGGTTAAGGTATAGCTACCCCTTCCTGCTTCTCCACGTGGGCACCAATGATACTGCCAAGAATGACCTTGAGCGGATCACTGCGGACTACGTGGCTCTGGGAAGGATAAAGGAGTTTGAGGTGCAAGTGGTGTTTTCGTCCATCCTCCCCGTAGAAGGAAAAGGCCTGGGTAGAGACCGTCAAATCATGGAAGTCAACGAATGGCTACGCAGGTGGTGTCGGAGAGAAGGCTTTGGATTCTTTGACCATGGGATGGTGTTCCAAGAAGGAGGAGTGCTACGCAGAGATGGGCTCCACCTAACGAAGAGAGGGAAGAGCATCTTCGCAAGCAGGCTGGCTAACCTAGTGAGGAGGGCTTTAAACTAGGTTCACCAGGGGAAGGAGACCAAAGCCCTGAGGTAAGTGGGGACATGGGATACTGGGAGAAAGCATGAGCAGGAGAACACGAAAGGGGAGGGCTCCTGCCTCATACTAAGAAAGCAGGACATACAGCAAGTTATCTCAAGTGCCTATACGCAAATGCAAGAAGCCTGGGAAACAAGCAGGGAGAAATGGAAGTCCTGGCACAGTCAAGGAATTATGATGCGATTGGAATAACAGAGACATGGTGGGATAACTCACATGACTGGAGTACTGTCATGGATGGATATAAACTGTTCAGGAAGGACAGGCAGGGCAGAAAAGGTGGGAGAGTTGCATTGTATGTAAGAGAGCAGTATGACTGCTCAGAGCTCCGGTATGAAACGGCAGAAAAACCTGAGTGTCTCTGGATTAAGTTTAGAAGCGTGAGCAATAAGGGTGATGTCGTGGTGGGAGTCTGCTATGGACCACTGGATCAGGGGGATGAGGTGGCGAGGCTTTCTTCCGGCAACTAATGGAAGTTACTAGATCACAGTCCCTGGTTCTCATGGGAGACTTCAATCACCCTGATATCTGCTGGGAGAGCAATACAGCAGTGCACAGACAATCCAGGAAGTTTTTGGAAAGTGTAGGGGACAATTTCCTGGTGCAAGTGCTGGAGGAACCAACTAGGGGCAGAGCTCTTCTTGACCTGCTGCTCACAAACTGGGAAGAATTAGTAGGGGAAGCAAAAGTGGATGGGAACCTGGGAGGCAGTGACCATGAGATGGTTGAGTTCAGGATCCTGACACAAGGAAGAAAGGAGAGCAGCAGAATACGGACCCTGGACTTCAGAAAAGCAGACTTTGACAACCTCAGGGAACTGATGGGCAGGATCCCCTGGGAGGCTAATATGAGGTGGAAAGGAGTCCAGGACACCTGGCTGTATTTTAAAGAATCCTTATTGAGGTTACAGGGACAAACCGTCCCGATGTGTAGAAAGAATAGTAAATATGGCAGGCGACCAGCTTGGCTTAACAGTGAAATCCTTGCTGAGCTGAAACACAAAAAAGAAGCTTACAAGAAGTGGAAGATTGGACAAATGACCAGGGAAGAGTATAAAAATATTGCTCGGGCATGCAGGAGTGAAATCAGGAAGGCCAAATCACACCTGGAGTTGCAGCTAGCAAGAGATGTTAAGAGTAACAAGAAGGGTTTCTTCAGGTATGTTAGCAACAAGAAGAAAGCCAAGGAAAGTGTGGGTCCCTTACTGACTGAGGGAGGCAACCTAGTGACAGAGGAAGTGGAAAAAGCTAAAGTACTCAATGCTTTTTTTGCCTCTGTCTTCACGAACAAGGTCAGCTTCCAGCAGCACAGCATGGGGAGGCGGAGACCAGCCCTCTGTGAAGAAAGAAGTAGTTCAGGACTATTTAGAAAAGCTGGACGAGCACTAGTCCATGGGGCCGGATGAGCTGCATCCGAGAGTGCTAAAGGAGTTGGGGGATGTGATTGCAGAGCCATTGGCCATTATCTTTGAAAATTCATGGCGATCGGGGGAGGTCTCGGACAACTGGAAAAAGGCAAATGTAGTGCCCATCTTTAAAAAAGGGAAGAAGGAGGATCCTGGGAACCACAGGCCAGTCAGCCTCACCTCAGTCCCTAGAAAAATCATGGAGCAGGTCCTCAAGGAAGCAATTCTGAAGCACTTAGAGGAGAGGAAAGTGATCAGGAACAGTCAGCATGGATTCACCAAGGGCAAGTCATGCCTGACTAATCTAATTGCCTTCTATGACGAGATAACTGGCTCTGTGGATGAGGGGAAAGCAGTGGACGTGTTGTTCCTTGACTTTAGCAAAGCTTTTGACACGGTGTTCCACAGTATTCTTGCCAGCAAGTTAAAGGAGTATGGACTGGATGAATGGACTATAAGGTGGATAGAAAGCTGGCTAGATTGTCAGGCTCAACGGGTAGTGATTAATGGCTCCATGTCTAGTTGGCAGTCGGTATCAAGTGGAGTGCCCCAAGGGTCAGTTCTGCGGCCGGTTTTGTTCAATATCTTCATTAATGATCTGGACGACGGCGTGGATTGCACCCTCAGCAAGTTTGCAGATGACACTAAACTGGGAGGAGAGGTAGATACGCTGGAGGGTAGGGATAGGATACAGAGGGACCTAGACAAATTAGAGGATTGGGCCAAAAGAAATCTGATGAGGTTTAACAAGGAAAAGTGCAGAGTCCTGCACTTAGGATGGAAGAATCCCATGCACCGCTACAGACTAGGGACCAAATGGCTAGGCAGCAGTTCTGCAGAAAAGGACCTAGGGGTTACAGTGAACGAGAAGCTAGATATGAGTCAACAGTGTGCCGTTGTTGCCAAGAAGGCCAATGGCATTTTGGGATGTATATGTAGGGGCATTGCCAGCAGATCGAGGGACGTGATCGTTCCCCTCTTTTCAATGTTGGTGAGTCCTCATCTGGAGTACAGTTTTGGGCCCCATACTAGAAGAACGATGTGGAAAAACTGGAAAGAGTCCAGCGGAGGGTAACAAAAATGATTAGGGGACTGGAACACATGACTTATGAGGAGAGGCTGAGAGAACTGGGATTGTTTAGTCTGCGGAAGAGAAGAATGAGGGGGGATTTGATAGCTGCTTTCAACTACCTGAAAGGGGGTTCCAAAGAGGATGGATCTAGAATGTTCTCAGTGGTAGCAGATGACAGAATGAGGAGTAACGGTCTCAAGTTGCAGTGGGGGAGGTTTAGGTTGGATATTAAGAAAAACTTTTTCACTAGGAGGGTGGTGAAACACTGGAATGCGTTACCTAGGGAGGTAGTGGAATCTCCTTCCTTAGAAGTTTTTAAGGTCAGACTTAACAAAGCCCTGGCTGGGATGATTTAGTTGGGGATTGGTCCTGCTTTGAGCATGGGGTTGGACTAGATGACTTCCTGAGGTCCCTTTCAACCCTGATATTCTATGATTCTATGATAGCTAAGAATATTACTATATAAATTAGGGGCAAACAGGAAGTAAGTTGGGATTCGAAAATAAGGAAAAAGGAACTAGGATTTAAGCTTGCTGGAAGTTCACCCCAATAAACATTGAATTGTTTGCACCTACGGACTTCAGGTATTGTTGCTCTCTGTTCATGCGAGAAGGACCAGAGAAGTGGGAGAATGAAGGAATAAGCTCTCTAACATCTTGGTGCCATGACTCGGATACATCTCATCGGATAGGTGAGTGGCAGCCTCTAAATCCCCCGCCCCAACAGTCTGCGTAGCTGCTTGGAGGGGGTATGGGGAACTCTTGTAATGGTAGTTGCGGGTTCTGGCAAGCTGGGGTAACGGATTTTTTGAACAAATGGATAAGGAAGAATCAGGGCCCATACCAGGTGCAAGGGTTCACCTGGGATGAGATTGAGAAGGAGATGGGAGAGGTTTTGGGAGACCTCAAGGGAAAGGAGTATCGGAAAAAGGGAATGGTATTACAAGGTTTGTGTGCTGGGATGGCATACTGGGTAAAAAGGGAAGCCAATCTCCTCCAACACATTAAGGATTTGGAGGGGATTGTGGATCAGCAACAGATTTTAACAGAAAAATCCGTGTTAGCAGTAGAGGTAGCAGATTTGAAGGCACGGGATGCTGCACGGTCAGAGGAGTCTTGTGAGGCAATCCGGAGAGAGAGGGATGAACTGCTGGGGAGAGTAGGAGACTTAGAGGAGGAATTGTATCATTGTAAACATGGGGGCAATGGACTTGGGGACACCAAGCCATCCGCCCCACTAATGGAACTGAAGGAGACACCTCCACCACCCTACCCTGAAAAAACTCTGTACCCACCACTGCCAGTAGACATTGTAAGCCAGCGATCCACAGTTACAGCCCCTGCAAGAGAGGCTACCCGGGAGGAACTGCAGAAGGCAGGAATAGTGGCCCCCGTTCTAGGGTGGGGGGACCATGCCCCACAAGTAGTAGAACAGGCAGAAATCCGCCCCTTGTCCCTGAAGGACCGGGAGGCAGTACTGGGCCATTTGGGAACGGTACCCCGGGATGATTGGGATCAGTTTGTGCTGTGGCTAGTGGAGGTGGGCAGGGAGATGGAGGGTCTAACTCGTGAGGACCAGGTGATCATATGGCATAGTCTTCTGGGATGAGGCACCTTGGGAATCGATGTGGCAGGAGTGGCACACCCATTTCTAATCTCTGGACAGGAGGCAAAACAGTTGTTTGGGGTGTACTCTCATACTGTGGAGATGAATAAGATAAAGTGAATCCCTGGGGAAACAGGGCAGGATACACTTAATCTCATACAGGCATGGGCACGGTGCTGGGTGGATCCCCTGGACGGTCCATGGGTAATGCCCCAGGCAGGGGCACTGGGACCTGGTGGGGGTGTGGAGCAGGGTAGGGGTGTGGAATTGCTGGAGAAATAGTTGGAGCTGAGCGATCCGCAGTTTGTGGGGCATTTAAAGTTGCAGCATCCTGACCTTGCTCCCAATCAGCTACCCCAGTTCTGGAACAGGCAGATGTGTGGAGGCAGATGCATCAGGGGGGAAAGCCAGTCCATGCTATTACTCAGGGGATCAATACAAGGTGGAAAGGGATGGGTCACCCCGGAGAGGAGGAGGTAGGGGGAGAGGTTGTGGCTTTGGGGGAGTAGTCAGAGATGAGTGGACAGCTATAGAGCAACAGATCCAGAGACTGCAGGCTAAACTGACTACCTAGGATCTTACCAGATCAGGGGGAAAGTGGCCCCGGAGGCCAGGGGACTGGGACTGCCTGAAAAGCCAGACACACAGTTTTGCTTGGAGACAGGAATGTCTTTGGTGCCAGGACCCCTGGTCCCCTTGTGAACCAGTGGGAGGGACGGAGGTGGGTGCTGCAACTTAGGGGTACCCTGGGAGGCGTCCTGTCCATGTTCTCAGTTTAGGACGGGACGCATCTGCTTGCCCCACGCTCCAGGGGGCAATCGAAAGGAGTCCCATGAGGGATTTTTTGATAGACACTGGAGCAGCCATCATCTTAACCACATGGGGGCAGGGGAAACCCTCAGAAGGGACTGTGACAATTGTAGGGGCAACGGGAGGGGAGACACAGTTAACCCTGAGGCGTGGACAGATCAAAGGAATCTGGGGGGAAGGGGAGATTATGTGGGGTCGTAATGATATGCTTAATCTGTTGGGGGCAGGAGATTTACACAAACTGGGATTTGTACTGGATTTAGCCAATGGGGTGTGTTTACTGAGGCAGACGCAGGATGGTCAGGGCTATACCATTCCTATGAGGATAGGCACTATGGCCATTAAAGCGGCGCATGCCCTCCCACCACCCCCGGCTGGGTGGGAACACATCCCTGTGTGAGCTAAGGATAACCTGGATTGTGGTAGGGGCAGCATGGAGGTACTGCTGGAGGGAGGGAACCCTCCCCCACAGAAACAATATCCTCCTCGGGAGGCTTTGGCAGAGGTGGGGGAAACTATTGCGGAGTTGGAACAGAGGGGACTGATTTGGGCAGTTGCATCCCCTTGTAATGCTGCTGTGTGGCCAGTGAGAAAGCCAAATGGTACTTGGTGCCTCACTGGGGATTACAGGGCACTAAATGCTCTGGCCAATTCACCAGCCTCAGTAGTGGCAGCGTACCCTGAAATGTTGGCCCGTATTGGACCCCAGTTCTGAATTTTCACTGTTTTGGACATAGCTAATGGGTTTTGGTCTCTGCCACTAGCTACCTTGTGTCAGTACAAAACTGTATTCACATGGGAGGGCAGACAATTCTGCTGGACAGTTCTACCCCAGGGATATCGGGACTCCCCTGCAATTTTTCACAGATACATGAGACAGGCTCTGGAGGGGGTGGATTCAGCAAGGTGCATACAATATGTAGACGACCTGTTGCTAATGTCAGGGACAGAGGAAGAAGACAGGGAACTAACCAAGTAGGTCCTGCAAGCTTTGGCAAGAGCAGGGTTGAAGGTCAATGGGAAAAAGGCTCAGATGGGACAGACAAGCGTGACCTACTTAGGAGTGGAAGTGTCCCAGATGGGAAGGGAAATCGATAAGGGAAGGGTGCAACTGATTCAGTCCCTGCCACTGCCTACAGATGTTAAAAGCTTGCAAAGTTTTCTGGGTCTAACTGGATTTTGCAGGGATTTTGTGGCCAATTGTGCAGAAATAACCCAGCCTCTATTTGACCTACCTCGAGCCTCAACTTGGGAATGGTCAGAAGAGTGTACTGAGGCAGTGAGAGTGCTAAAGGAAAACCTGGCCAGAGCTCCAGTGCCGGCTTCCCCAGATGGGGAGAAACTCTTTTTTCTGTACTCTTTCGTATCTGATGCTACCATTGGTTGTGCATTAACACAGGAGTATGGAGCAAAGGACCGACCTGTGGCCTTTGCCTCTTGACTTTTGAGTGCTGTGGAACTGAAGTATGGATGGTGGGAAAAGGTGCTGTTGTGCTCCTACTGGGGGGTAGGGAATTTCAAATACCTCACGGGAATGCAGAAAGTAGTAGTCTGATCTCATCACGACCCCTGTGGCTGTTAAACATGCATACTGTCTTACAGGGACCAGTGAGTTTGCAGCATACTGCCAAATGGTTGCTGGCTCGACAGGTAGAAAACATTAAAGCAGAAATGTTAAAGGAACCCATAGTCTGGGTAGCTGGATTACATCTGGCTGGCACCCCACACCAATGTGAAGCCAGGTAAAACCCAACATCAGATGTTTCGGGCATCTAACCCCAATCAGGTAAAGGAGGGGACACTGGTATGGTTTTTGGATGGAAGTTGGAGGTATCAAGGGGGACGGAAAACTGCAGGCTTAGCTGTTGTGGGAATCAGAGGCAATGAGACAGTCAGTACCATTGGTTTCTCACTAGAAGCAAGGTCAGCTCAGGAGGCAGAACTGGCAGCCTTGCTAACAGCTTTAAATGAAGTGGATCCCAAATTTGAGCCAGAATGTTGGGTGGTGGTAGATTCAGATTATGTATTTCGTGGTGCCACATTAATGCTGAGATGGTGGGCAGATAATCATTTCAGGGCAACAGACGGCTCCACAATCAAGCATGCTACCTGGTGGAAACAAGTGGAGGAGCTCAGTCACTGTTTTACATGGATCAACGTGGTAAAGGTAAAGGCACACAAGAAAACAGGACCCCTAAGCAAAGGAAAAAGAAAAGGAGGACTTGTGGCACCTTAGAGACTAACCAATTTATTTGAGCATGAGCTTTCGTGAGCTACAGCTCACTTCATCGGATGAAGTGAGCTGTAGCTCACGAAAGCTCATGCTCAAATAAATTGGTTAGTCTCTAAGGTGCCACAAGTCCTCCTTTTCTTTTTGCGAATATAGACTAACACGGCTGTTACTCTGAAACCTAAGCAAAGGAAATAATCTGGCCGATGTAGAGGCCAAGCGGGCTGCAACAGAGGCACCCCCATGGCCCTGGGAGCCAGAAGAGAGTGTGCCTGTAGCAGTGTTAACAAGAAGAGGGGTGGATACAGATCAGGGAGGGAGAATTCGAGAGTTGCAAGAATCTGACCCAGGACTGGAAGGCATCATGAAACTTGGGGACAAGCATGTGCCAAAGGTGGAACTAATGGAAGGGATTTGGTGTGTCTTAACAACTGAGGGACCAGTAATGTTGTGCCCTCAGGGAATTTGGCCGGCTTTCTTAAGCTGGGTGCATGGAAGCTTGGCAGGGGGACACCCCGGGTTTGAGGAGGCACTGGGACCTTTAAAAAGGTTGTGCTGGTGGCCAGGAATGGCAGCTGATTTAAAATCACATCTGGAACGTTGTTTGGACTGTGCCAGGCACAGCCCACCTCACAAGGTGCTAAGGGGAGAATTAATGAGACAAGCCCCAAGGGGACCATGGGAAAGAATACAAATTGACTACACAGGACCCCTACCACAGATCACAGGAAAAAATGATTCATGTTGGCGGTAGTGGATGCTTTCAGCAGGTGGGTGGAAGCTTTCCCCACAAAGTATCAAACTGCCCTGGTAACTGCTGAAATACTGGTAAATGAGGTATTCACTCGCTGGGGGGTCCCAAAGGTGATTGACTCAGACCAAGGAGCTGTTTTCCGGTCAGATCTGTTAGGGGAGCTATCAGCCCTCACTGGAATCACACAGTTGTTTCATATTGCTTATCACCCACAGGCTGCGGGGCAGGTGGAAAGCATGAACTGCACCATTAAAAGTGAGCTAAGAAAGGGAGTGGAAATGGGAGGAAAAAACTGGTCACAGTTACTGCCCTTTGTCTTCATGAGAATAAGGGCCCGAGAATCAAAGATCACAGGATTTTCTCCATATGAAGCTCTCATGGGAAGGCCCATGGAAAGGTGGGAAAATCTAGTTACCCCAGTACCTGGGGAAGTCACTACACACGGTGTAACACAAGAATGGATTTTAACTCTATTCGAACATGTAAAACAAGTACAGCAGGCGGTGGCCTGGCGAGATGAGCAAGGAGCAGCAAGAGTCAAAGCATGGTATGACCTTCCTGGGGAGCGTGATCTACCCATGGTGGGAGATCTAGTGATGTACAAGATTCCAGGTCAACACCATCCATTCCCAGCTCCTAAATGGTAGGGCCCCTATCTTGTCCTTGACCAATTTGGTCCCAGTCTGCTATTACTGGATACAGAGAATGGAGGATGGGAGTGGGTTCACTGCATGCAAATAAAAAGGTACAAACAGGGGATTGGGAAAGAGGATGTGTAAATTTTGTTATGTGTGTATTACAGGTTAACTCAAACAGGAGAAAAGGATGAAAATTCCCTGGCCCTGGATGGAACAATTACTAGTGCTAATCACAATTGTCACATTTACAAATTCTATTCAGATCCCACAATGTGAAGTGTCAAAAGGAGGAAACACATGGACGTCTACACATGCAACCTGTGGTAATAAAGCTAATGAAGACGATGAGAATCTTCCCATAGAAAGATGTACCACTAATACTCCAAGAGGAATTTGGCAGTGTTGGTATATGGTTTATGGATTAGATGTGGGAATCCCAACCAGGTGGAGAATATCAAATTTATCAGGAAATATTGCATGGTACTCCCTGGGTGCTGCCATGATTAATGATAGTGGAAAACACAGTTACCCAGCTATGTGGTTTGTTACAGAGGATCCAAAGAATATAACCCTCTGGTCTCCTGGAGCAAATGAACCCTCTTGGGAAAATAGGGCCCCACATTTAAGGTGTGATGTTACCATATGTAACCACATGGTACGTCCATGGAAGATAATCCCTGAAGGTGTGAGTGTTATGTACATATTACATTAGGTGTAAAATCCCCTTTGGGACGCTGGGTGTATGATGAGTTAACCATTTTACAGAATGTAACCCTACAGATGATATGGCTGCCAAGTTGGAAGAATCCAAATTTAAAGTGGCCACAGCGTGGAGCCGAGAATATTCCCTGACGAGCAAATGTATGGGAGCCACTGTGGGAGCAGGTGCAGCCAGCACTTTTTAACGTGTCCTTTCACTCTTGTGATGGGGCAAGGCCAGATGGCTATAGAAAAGTAGTTGGAGATAGATATATTAGCTCCAGGCTAAACAAATCCCTGGTACCAGGATAAGTTAAATGGCAGCTGCTCCAGGTCAATTAAGACACCTGGGGCCAATTAAGAACTTTCCAGAAGGAAGGGAGAACGCTAGGTTGATTGGGACACATGAAGCCAATCAAGGACTTGGCTGAAACTAGTTAAAAGCCTCCCAGTTGGTCAGGTGGGTGTGGATGTCAGGAGCTGTGGGAGGAAGTTGTGCTGTTGGAGAGACTGAGCAGTACACACCATATCAGGCACAAGGAAGGAGGCCCTGAGGTAAGGGTGAAGTGGAGCTTGAGGAAGTGGGGGCTGCTGTGGGGAAGTAGCCCAGGGAATTGTACGTGTCCTGTTTCTAAAAGGTCAGCTACCATAGCTGATACTATTAGGGTCCCTGGGCTGGAGCCTGGAGTAGAGGGCGGGCCTGGGCTCCCCCCTTTGCCCCCCCGATTAATCACTGAGACTGGGAGACAACAGAGACTGTGCAAGGGAGGATAGCTTCTCCTCACCTCCCTTGTTGGCTTAAGATGAAAATGGCTCAGTAGACGGTCAGGACCCTTGTGTCTAGGGAGAGAAGGGTTACATGGAGGGTCACAGTGAGCCTCTGAGGCTAGCAAAATCCACCAGGAAATGTGGGACCCACGGAGACAAGGACAGAGGGTGGTCCTATTACATGGGTGGTACGCCCCAAGGAATGGTGGGTGGACCAAATTCATCCTAATTGTAGTTTGTACATAAAAGGATTGAAACAACAATTCAGTTGGTGGGTGTGGGGACACACCTGGAATTGTCATTGGAAAAGGGGATTGTGGGCAGCGGGGAATGCTATGCTGGGTACATAGAATCTGGGGGATGAGTGGGTAACCAAACAATTGGTAAGCCAAAATGTGAAATTTCAACAACAAATTAATGAATTAATGGCACAGCAACTATTGGCAGTTACCATAGGGTGGAGGACAGCAGTAGAGGTAAACTTGCAGTTAACTCATTGGACCTGCTGACATGGGTGGGGGATGGCTTCAGAAGACTAACATGGGGAGAAGTGTGTGTAGGTATTCAAAATGTTCAGTTAATAATGTTAATAGATATTATGAGAGGTGCTTGGTCAGAACAATGGCCTTCAGTATTAAATCAGGAGGCTAGCCCATATTTATCCACAATTGCAAAAACATACCCATCTACCTGGAAAATAACATCCTCCACCTGTGGGGAGAGTTCTTGTGTAATTGTTACTATGATACCCTGGGAAGGAAATGCAAATAAGGTGGTCCCCTTGAACCCTATGGGAGTAACTAGGGAAGGGGGAGCGCATTGGGAGCCACTAGGAAATAGGTGTGTGGGGGGATGGAATGGGGGTAAATTGGACTGTCATCACATTATGCAGTTGTATATCCAGAGGAGGAATATGGATGTGCCCCTCTCCTATGACTATGGAGGAGCAGGATCAATGGCCTATTGAAAAGGGGGGGCATTTAGGGGTAATGTATATGGGGTACGGTGTATTCTGTTGGCAATGTGTGCAATCCTGCAATATAACACTGGGAGGCAAAATCTTTCCAGTGTATGACCAAATTATGAACTTCTATACACTGCCCCCTGGACTATGGTGCACCAATGGATCAGAGGACTTAATCGTTGTAAACCATCGAACCAGCACCTACTTCCCCATGCCGTACCAAGTAGTTGAATTGCTTTGGACAATACCAAATTTCACTGTGGATATTCAATGGACACACAATATGGACAAAAGTACACAAAGATTACAAGAGCAACTTGCTGCAAGCGCCAACAGTTGGACACACTTACAATACACACTACAGGATGGCGCTGACATACTGCAGTGGTCAGGACTCTCGGTGTTGCTGTGGATTATCATAGCAGCTGATGTATTGTTAACTATATTTGTGTTACGTTGCATATGGAAACGATCAAGGGGGGGCACAACCCCCTAGAGAACAGCCACTAATTATAACCTATAAGTAATGTAGTAAGCCCTCCCCCCGCAGTGTACTAGACAACCCGTACCCAATCTTCTCGGGCCCACTATAATGGGAAGTCTGGAACACTAACTGGAATAGGTGTAGTATGCCCGTACGAGAGAAGGTGCAGGGCACGGTACTACACAAGGGGCAGTGGGACGGATGGAGCATCGACACCTTCCACCTTGATGCCCGGCCCTATCAGGAAGTGTGTCGCCATATGTCCTATGCTTTTCCAGGGATACCTGGGCAGGAGGATCCCAAAAGAAAAAAAAAAAAAGGGGGTTGGAGTGTTAGGATATAGATATTCAGGTCTGCCTGTAAAGACCTATACTTTAAGAATGTAGGTATATGTTTATCATTTAGCTAGTAATAGAGGTATACAAGAAAGAATCTGTGTAAGGGCCTTCTCTCACTGTCACAGTGTGAGGCCCTGTTCTTAGGCCAATGCCTTTGGCTAAGCAGCAGAGGCAGCCATAAGCTGGGAAGCGACTGGTCACATCCTCACATTCCAAACTAGTCAATATGGGGCAGTTAGCAAGGTGATCCGATCTATCACCTCCAGAGAAAGGGAAGAGTCTACAAGATGTAAAAGGAAATTTAGTTGGATAGTTTTCTGTCTGGTAAGAACTCACTTATCAACAGTGGTGGATTAATGATTTTGCTGCCCCTAGGCCCTGAAATAATTGCCGCCCTCACTGCCCCCCGCGCCAGCTCACCTCCGCTCCGACTCAGCCTCCTCCCCGAGCGCGCCGCCAGGTCCTGCTTCTCCCCCCTCCCTGCCAGTGCTTGTGCGTGAAACAGCTTTGCGCAGCTGGGAGGGAGGGGGTTAGAGTGGGGGACGCGGCACGCTCAGGGGAGGAGGCTGGGCCGGGGTGGGGATTTGGGGAAGGGGACCAATAGGGGCAGGGAGGGGGTGGAGTTGGGACGGCAACTTTGGGGAAGGGGTTGGAATGGGGTCGGGGAAGGGGTGGAGTTGGGGCGGGGCCTGGGGGATGCAAGCACCCACCGGTGCCGGGGGAAGTTGGCACCTCTGGCTGCGCTTACAATTTTGCCGCCCCTGCAGATTTGCTGCCCTAGGCCTAGGCCTTAATATGCCTCTGCTTATCAATAGACAGCTGGGAAACCCTTATGTCTTTATAGGTGTAGTTGTGAAATCCTCACTTCTGTATTGTTTTGTCGTTATAGTTCCCACTTTGCTATTGTTTATTTGCATGGTCTCTGTCTGGTTCTGTGATTGTTTCTGTTTCCTGTATAATTAATTTTGCTGGGTGTAAACTAATTAAGGTGGTGGGATATAATTGGTTAGCTAATCATGTTACAATATGTTAGGATTGGTTAGGTAAATTTCAGTAGAATGATTGGTTAAGGTATAGCTAAGAATATTACTACATAAATTAGGGGCAAACAGGAAGTAAGTTGGGATTCGAAAATAAGGATAAAGGAACTTGGATTTAAGCTTGCTGGAAGTTCACCCTAATAAAAATCGAATTGTTTGCACCTTCGGACTTCGGGTATTGTTACTCTCTGTTCATGCGAGAAGGACCAGGAAAGTGGGAGAGTGAAGGAATAAGCTCTCTAACAGTTGAGGTCAATACATTTGAGGGTGTGGAAAAACATCCAAAACATTTAATACGTTTCAATTGGACTGCGATTGGTCATGATTAATTTTTTTGAGTTAATCGCTTGAGTTAATTGCGATTAATCAACAGAGCTACTGCATGCAAATGTGGTCACCCCATCTCAAAAATATATATTAGAATTGGAAAAGGTACAGAAAAAGGCAACAAAAATGATTAGGGGTATGGAACGGCTGCCGTATGAGGAGAGATTAATAAGACTGGGACTTTTCAGCTTGGAAAAGAGACAACTAAGGGGTGATATGATTGAGGCCTATAAAATCTTGACTGGTGTGGAGAAAGTAAATAAAGAAGTGTTATTTACTCCTTCTCATAACACAAGAACTAGGGGTCACCAAATTAAATTAATAGGCAGCAGGTTTAAAACAAACAAAGAAAAGGAAGTATCAGGGGGTAGCTGTGTTAGTCTGTATCCACAAAAACAACAAGGATCCGGTGGCACCTTAAACAAACAAAAGGAAGTATTTTCCCCCCACAATGCACAGTTCATCTGTGGAACTCTTTGCCAGAATATGTTGTGAAGGCCAAGACTATAACAGGGTTCAAAAAAGAACTAGTTAAATTCATGGAGGTCCATCAATGGTGTCACGGAGTCACTGGGGTGATGCTCTGGAACTATTCTCTACGAAGCCAGTCAGGACTCTGGGGGAGCCTCGTCTCTCTGAGCATACTGTCTCCAGGGCAAGAAGCTTACACAGCTTCGACCTTCCTGGGTCTGACTTCGGAGCATTCAGCATCCCCTTCTACACCGTGTGCTTCCTGCAGCGAGTCCACCCGGGCGGGGCTCCTGGGGAAGCCAAAGGGCCCTGCACCCCAACTCCACAGTCAGCAGTGACTCTCAGCCAGCTGGTAAAACAGAAGGTTTATTAGTTGACAGGAATACAGCGTAGGGCAGAACTTATTAGCACAGAAATCAGTGACTTTCAGCCAACTCCATCTTGGAGGGAGGGGAACCCAGAGCCATGGCTCTGGTCCTCCCCCTGAGCCCCCAGCCAGCCAAGACTGCCTCCTTTCCACCAGCCAAGCCTTAGTCACCCTCGAGCCCCTCCTCTGGCCTTTGTCTCTTTCCTGGGCAAGGAGGCCACCTGATCTCTTTGTTCTCCAACACCTTCAGTTGGTACCTTGCAGGGGAGGGGCCCAGAACTTCAGTTGCCAGGAGACAGGGTGTTGGCCATTCTCTGTGCAGACAGCATCACACCTGCCCTCTAGGGCTCTACAACAATTACACACCCTTATCCCACCACCTAAGATACTTAAGAAACACATAGGGGAAACTGAGACACCACACAGTATTCAGAGAAAACATTAAGAACATTCCCACTTCGTCACAAATGGCTATTAGCCAGGATGGGCAGGGATGGTGTCCCTAGCCTCTGTTTGCCAGAAGCTCGGAATGAGCGACAGGGGATGGATCACTTGCTGATTACCTGTTCTGTTCATTCCCTCTGGGGCACCTGGCATTGATTACTGTTGGAAGACAGGATACTGGGCTAGGTGGACCTTTGGTCTGACCCAGTATGGTTGTTCTTATGTTCTCCAGTTTATCCTGGCATGAGGGAGAAGAGAAGCAATGTTTTTACCTGACGTTTTGCCCAAGTGAGGGCAAGGCTTCACCCAATCTGGTAAAAAACCAGGAGTGATGAGTGTGTGGGGGGGGGGGGGGGGGGGGAAGGATTCACTGTTCTTTCACTTTCCTTATTGCTCTATCTAGCGGTGCCAGACGGGAGCGCGTGACTCTCTGTACTTGTTCCAAGCCACTGGCCCTCACATAAGCCCACAGAAGTGTCCACATTTAGCACATAGTTATTGTGAAAAACAATTCCATTGACCTCATTTCTACATCCTCTGGGCCTGCAAAGAAAGATGCAAAGAAAGTACTGCAACATCTGCTGCCTCATCATTAGGCCGTGTTCACTGAAACATCACTGGTAATTAGGGAATTAATTCTCATAGCCATTTGGCCACCATAAGTAAGGGGGTAAGGGACTACTGCTAGAGGTCACATTAAAACAACCTCTCTCAACTTCACACAGGCCACATTTGAAGGCCACAGACCAACCAAATGACCATTTCTTGGGAAAAGCATTTATTTCTCAGAGCTCACAGGGAGAACAAGAGGGACAGGTCTAGAGTACAAAGAAAAGGAGATTGAAGAATCCTGGGCAAACCTCTGCCCCTTACCAGGCAGAACTTCTAAGAGGCCAAATCCTTACAGTCCTCAATTTTTAAATCACTTCTTGTGACATCAGGACAACTCGCTCGGTTTGCCTGAGTAAGCACTAGAGTATTTGATCCACTAAAGGCAATAGGACTTTTGCTGGGAAAAGCCTAAAAGATCTGACCCCATTTGAACATAGAGCTGTAATTCTATCAAAAGGGTCTGGTTAGAGCCTGAGCAGGAGCAGCTGAATTTTCCACTCAGTCACATTCATTAATGTCTGTGGGGTTAGTTCAGCTTTACACCAGTGAAAACAAGTGCAGAATTTTGCCCTCAGATTGCAACTCATTTCTTCATGTGCAAATTGTTTTATAGGGCCAGGCATTGCCTGAGCGGCTTTGTTCTGCATCTGCTGGATATAGCTGGGAAACTCCATTGGATCCCTCCCTTTGAAAGCTCCAAAGCACAATTCCCCGCACCCACTCATTCCCAGTCAGGGTACTGTCTGTCCACCAGGAGAGGAGGAGAAGAAGAGGCTCTTAAGGACACTATAGCAGCACCACCCCATCTCATACACTGATGGTTACTGTGCTAGGGTCAACACCATGCTGTCTCCATCACAGCTCTCTCGCTTTGCCTTTCTTTTCTGCTCTCCTCCATGGCTTTTCTCCTTTGAAGCACTAGCACCCCAAATTGGAGCCAGTTCTTCAGCAAAGGTGGAGATTGGGTATTGGGAACTGCTGACAAGTTCATGTTGTTAGTGGGGTTTGAGAACAGGCTGGGAAGGCAGCTGGCTTTCTGCCTATGCAGGGGACAGGCAATGGTTGGGACAAAGTGGGGGCCTTGGCCTGTCCCCAGTGATGGCAACGGCAAAGGTCCCATTGACAGCAATGAGAACAAGAGTATGTTGTTAATGGGCCAAATTCTGCTCGCTCTTACACTCAGAGAAGCCCCTCGATTACATGGATCTAGAGAAGCCCCACGTTCGGCCTATCATGTGCTTTTACCTCTCACGCACCTCCCCCGTGCAGCACGTGCCCCTCCTTGGGAGAAAGACCTTCATTCGCACATTAAGACTGTGAAAAAACATCCTCCTGAGTGACAAAAGTTTTAGCGCTGAAAAGCACCACGGCGCTCCCAGCGATAAAGCTACCACTCCTCGTTCTGGGTGGTTATTTTTTATCACCGTGACAGCTCTCCCCCAGCAATAAAGTGTGACTACACTGCCCGTGTCAGAGTCTCTGTCAGATTTGCCACAGAAGGGCCACCAGCATTGGGTCTAGAGAAGGTGGCAGCTTTTAGCCTGCTCTTCCCCTCCTGTCTCAATGGTATCCCAGGAAAGCACCTCCTGCCCCAGTCACACTGCTTGCCTAAGTCTCTCTTAAGACCTTTATTTATGTTAGATAAAGGTCACTTGGCTGAGATGTGGTTGGGGCTTACAAGAAATCCACAGGGAAAGAAAGAGTGTTAAATCCCCAATGAAAATATCCTTAGCCCTGGAGTTTAACCAGGTATATGCCCTACCACAGAAGTTTGTGACACTAGGGAAAGTAACCACCTGTGCATTGCTGCACCCTGTATGGCAGACAGCACAACAACAGGGAAGGGCACCCGTGTGTGTACAGGGAACTGATACTAGAACTTGGGCTTGTGCTTCTAGATCACTTCTGAATGCATCTGGGATAGATTCTGGGCTGCATACTCTGGGACCAGGCTTCATTCCTAGGGAGTTTATGGAGGGTTTTCACAGACTCACCATCCTGGAGTGCCTCCTTCTGGCAAGAGCCAGCATTGCTGTCTCACCGTCCTCCTCCTCCAGACTGCAGTGACTTAGCCCTCCAGCCAGGTCATGCTGAAAGTCTCGCTCCTTCGGGGATAGCAGAGTCCTAACTCCAAGGAACAAGAACTCTTCCAACTCTCCCCAGATGCTTCTCCTCTCCCCCAGGCTCTGCAGCTCATCCTCGCTCTTGCAGACACTGCCTCGGAGGAAACCCAGCTCCTCCTGTGCCACTGACCCTCAGGCCTTCTTCCCTAGCGTTTCCCTTTTCTCCCAGGCCTGATTTAGGAACCCCCTTCTCCCCAGCTACCATCTCTTCCAACAGGGACAGGGTACAAGCTCCCTCAATGGTTCCTTTCCCAGAGACAGAAAACTCCAGTCCCCGCTACCGCTCTGCTGGACCACCCAGCTGGCTCTAATCCATAATTACTCATCTCTTCTCCAGGTGCCACAGAATGGGCTAATTGGGGTCCCCAGTTCCCACTAACCCTGTCATTGCCAGTGTGGGCTACTGGCCCATCACAAGAAGAGAGGAGTTTTTTCCCCTTAGCTCCACCTCCAATAGTGTGACAGAGATGGAACGATGTTTACAAAGCTTGACTCCATTATTAAAATGCCCTTGGACCTCCATCAAGACTCTGTGCTTGTAACACTAGGAAATACCAACTGCCTGCAGGAGAAGTTTGTGTGAGCATTCTGTATGCCCTCTGCTACCCTACATGACTCTAGCACACCTTTATGAAAAGCAGCAGGGCTCACAAAACGTTGTATAACAAATAAATATTTATTTAACCCTTGATATTGCAGCAGAGGATATAGATCTGCTCTACGCCATGATTAGAGCTCAGCTGTCAAGATTTCTGGTCAACATCCCTTTGGGGAAAGAGCTGTTCTTTTGTTCTGCATTTGTACAGCACCTACCACAACGAGGCCCTGGCGGCCCATGCCATGGGTGGGCGCCTAGGCACTTCTACAGTACAAATAATGAATACTAACATGGTGTTATACTATTGACTGACAAATCACTTGGGGCCAGATTTTGGAGGCCTAACTGATGCGGGCTGTATCACCCTCAACCAGCAGTCAAAAATAATGGAGCAGGGCTCCCCAAAACCATGAGATTGGCTTAAAAGTCACGAGATACTAAAAGCAATAAATTGGTGATTCTTTTGTTTGCCTTCCAATTTGTGAGCCTTTCGGGCCATGTTTTCAAGATTTTATCCAGAAACTGTAAGGCTAAAAACATATTTGTTCTTAACTTAAAAGCAGAGAGTCTCACACAGTCATGTGACTCCAGGGGCTGAGACTTTAGGAAAAACACTAATTATGGCGAGACTTGCAACAAAATCCTGAGAGTTGGCAACACTACCTGTGATTCCAACACATTTTAAAAGAAGCTCTTTGCTGGGAACTCACTGTGCTCCAATATCTCCTTGCAAGTTCCCCTGAAGTTAACACTGCACCTCTCTAGTGAGGCTTTTAAAAACATTGAGTCAGATCCTCAGCTGACGTAAATCAACATGGGAGCTTTGCTGGTTTATACCAGCTGAAGGTTAGGCTCATAGGATCTGCTCCTATTTACACCGGTGTATATTTGGAGTAACTCCATTTACTTTAATGGAGTTGGTCTGACTTTATCCAAGTGAAATTGAGCACAGAATTTAGTCCAGAGAAGACAACAGGAAAAAGCAAAGAAATGGCAGAGAGCACTTCAGCTTGGTTATTAAATGAAACGAACAAGAGGCAACAGTAGCTCAACTTTTATTGGTATTACCCCAATCACACACAGAATGCACTGAGTTTTCGGTATGTACATAGAGATATACATAAATGCAGGCATACAGCTTGATTTGGTACAATTTCTCCTGATACCCTTGAATCTGTGATCAGTTTTTCAGAGTCTTGCATCTAGTGAATCACTTATGTTCACATAACTGTGCTGTACCTCCAGAACTGTGTGGGTACGTCTACATTCGAGCTGGGAAATGTCCTTCCCAGCTCCGGGAGATGTGCATGTGTTATCTCTGATTGAGCAAGCACACTAAACATTAGCAGGGTGGCTGTAGCAGCATGGGTGACAGGTTGGGCTAGCCCCCTGAGTACAATCCTGTCCGAGGTCTTAGGTATGTACTCGGGTGATTAGCCTGAGCCGCCACCCATGTGGCCACTACTGTTTCTAGCTCAATTGGAGCTAGCGCATGTACCGCTCCTGAGATGAGAATTACAGTGCAGACATGCCCAGCGCAGTCTGAGCCCATGTATGTCTAGCCCCGCTCTACTGCAATTCCAGCTTATTCCTTGGGCTCCCTCCCTGAAGTTAATAGTAACCTTCCAATTCCTATTTTCTCTATGCTGCAGGATGTTGTGCCATCTCTAGGACGAGGTATCTATCCAGGCCTCCAATTGCAAGCATTTCTAACATGGACCTCGTTCCTAACCTGATACAATTCTCACCCACTTCTCCTACCAATGATTCAAGTCCCACTCTATGCGCCTCTTCTTTGCACACTGGCAGGCTTCCAGCAGGAGTGCCTTGTGATGTGGACATTTGCTCACTAAGGGTGGGCTTCACAAAGGCACGTAACTCCCATGAACTCAGTGAACCCCAGCCTAAGGGATTGATGTGTGATGTCAAAGGGACATTGCCAGACCAGGATTTTGGAACAGCCACTGAAGGGAATGCCATCCCTTCGAGAAGCCACCCCAGACTTTACACTGAGCCCAGTGTCTGCTTGGGACGGGACTTGGGGAGTCTGTCTTAGCACTTGGTGACTACTCATAAGGGGAGCAGGCTACCCTGCACTGGAAGCCTCGTGTGCCACTTGAGTCCCAGTTGTATGTAGAACACCTAGCAGCACAACATGACCCTCCTGATGACTGAGTCCCAGGAGCCAAGACCAGGACTGTAATACAAAGACAATGCCAGGTTCAGGCTTCTGCCTCTGGAACAAGGCTCCCCGCTGCCCATCACTATGGAATACCGTCCCCTTTACAGGATCTTTCTGTCACATGTCCCATGGAGACATTGCTATGGCAACACAGACCTCACAGTACCCAGAGTGCTTTAGAGCAGCCCATCCAGGCTAGCGCTGCTGACCGCCCATGATTGCACTGAGGGGCACTGGAGTCTGTTGTCCCAGGAGAATGAATTGCTGACGCCCAGTTGTCTTTCATCTCTCCCCAGCTGCGCCCATTCCAGATGGAGTCCTGAGGAACTTTTCTCTACTTACCTACTTTGGTTTTCCTCCTCCCACCCTCTGGATGAGAGGGCTGCGAATAGGGACCTGTTATTTTTTTACTGCCTGGCTCTGGGGGTAAGTCTAAGGCTGACCGATTTGAGGATAAACTATACCGTGAGCTAAATTCATCCCTGTTATAACTCCCCTGACCCGAGTGGAGCACTGGGCGTGGCTTATGCAGGGGGTGCTGTGTCCATTAGGGAAGTTAGGAAATGCTCCCATGTGGACCATTTCCCCACATCAGGATTCCAGGATAATGACTCCTTACAGAGCAATGGCAGGATCTCTGACTTGGAGTGACAGCTCTAATAGGAATCTAACATCCCAGCTAGAGCTAAGGCCCAGCAGCACCCAGGGAACTCTGTACTTCCTCAGTGAAATAGATACACATAGTGGATCCAGGCTCTGCAGCTCTCTGCCACACATCAGCGCTGGATTCAGGAACAACTTAGGGACTTGCACCCTGAAAACCAGCTGACACAGATACAATTTGGGCAGAGTGAGAGGCGGGACCTGCTGTTTCAAGAGCACCTCCTGCTGGCCAGTGGACATACAGCACTATCAGTGCCGCTCTTAGGGAAGGCAACACCTGATGGATTGTTGTAGGGCAGAGAAATGGTCAAGGATATAAAGGACTGACAGCAGCTCTAGAATGAAGGGGTGGGGATGCCAGTGTCTCCCTGGGCCTGGCCTTTGCACTGCAGTCAGGGACTGAAACTGCTGTTGAACTGTTTCTACTGGGCAGGAGCAGTGGGCATCAGGCTTGGGGCAGTTAGCGGTAAGTTCCTCCCACAGGGCGTCTGCCCTCTGACTCCTAGCTCAGTCAGATTCCTACACAACACACAGTTTAATTTACTGTACTGTGCAAACCCCCGGCTTCCAAGTACCCTACGGAGGGTGAGTCTGTTGGAAGAGGAGGCTAAATAAAGCCTTGCTGCCTACTGATTTCTGTTCCCGTTTACAGCCACTCCATTTAGACAACAGGAAGTGGCTTTGGCTCTCTGCCCAGGACTAGATCCTGTGTGACACGCCCATGGCTAACTGGTTCCTTATGTGTCTGTAAAATCCCATTTCATTAAAGCAATAAAAGCACTCTGGCCATGCATCTGAAGGGGATTATTGTACTCCTTGGACCATAGGCACCTCCTTGCCCGGAGGGTACTCAAGGCCCGCTCAGCCCCAGTCCGCACTCTACCCTTTCCTCCTAGCACCCAGCCCCACCCTGCCTCTTCTTGCCCCCACTCCACCCCTGCCCCGACTCTTCCCACCCAGTTTTGCCCCCTCCCCCCGAGTGTGCCCCGTCCCCACTCTTCCCCCTCCCCCCAGCACCTTCTGCAGGCCACGGAACAGCTGATCACAGCGAGAAGGAGGCACTGGGAGGGAGGGGGAGGAGGGGGAGTTGGCTGCTGATGGGTACTAAGCAGCCCTGGAGCACCCACGGAGTTGGTGCCTATGCCTGATGGTTCGAGTAACTTGGCTTTCAGCATCACCTGAGATATACATCACTGAAGTGGCCCAAGTTCCTGAGGCAACACACACCTACTGTGCAGCCCTACGTACCAGGCCTGTTCCTACTGAAGTGCCAAGATTCCAGCAGAACACTGGCAGCACTTCATTCAGGGCTGGGCTAGCAGGGGGCTGCAGGTTGGGAGTAAGGGGTACCGGCAGAGCTGTATGGGGAGCCCATGGCTGTGGCAAATCCATCAGCAAAGGGTGGCAAGCAGTGGCACATCTGAATGCATGACGGCTGCAATGCACCAGAGCCAGATTCTGATCTTGGTTACATCAGTATAAAACTAGACCATTTTCTGCAATGGTGTTGTTCTGGATTTATGGTGGTGTAACAGAGAAAAAAAATCTGATCCCCAATAGCTTACACTCAGAGGCCCAGCTCTCGGAGTGCCAAAGTAGCCAATGCTAAGCAACACGGTCCAGAGCAGCCTGCACAAAAAAGAAAACAGATACTGCAGCTTGCTAGCTAGAGACCTCTCGATTGCCATAAGAGATCAATGTTCAGACAGGAACCAGCACCATCAGGCCTTACAGTCACAGGATTGCAGAGACCAAAGGGACCTATTGTGGAACAACACAGATTGTACAGGGGGAGTTTCACTCCAAACATCAAAAGGAAACTGACCAGGCCAAACAAATGAGGGTTTCTGGAGACAATAGCTTTTCTTATTGTAAACGTTGCTCTCTCCTGCCAGTGCTGAGCACTGAACCAGCCACAGGGAGCCTGGGAGAAGCTGCCCTCTTTGAGAAACAGGAAACAGGGCTTCCACTGAAGCAATCAGTCGGCCTGCAGCGACTGAATTTCAGAATGGATTAAGTATGCAGCTGTACAAACATATTGGGAAGTTTAGTCTCAAGAAACAGCAAATATATCTGACCTGGCCTCCCGGAGGAGATTGGGTTTTTGCCTTTAAAAAAAAAAAGTAAATGCAATGTCAAATGTGCAGCATCCCCCTCTCTGCCATGCTCAGGGAGAGCCTTCTCTTCTTCATTTTACTCCAGGGCTTTTTCAGGAAGGCTGTGATGTCACTACTTCTGCAAACTGCCACTGCACACATTGGGAACTGGAGCTGTCAGAGAAGCCAGTGAAAGTGAGTCAGTCTCGTGCATGGTGCAAACGGCAGCAGGAAGCAGAAAGAGTCTGGAAAGAGGAAAAACTAGGGCATGCCTCCTTCATCAGCGTTCTGACGGGAGAGGGAAACCAGCCATTTGGATACTGGGCAAAAACATTTATAATTTCATGAAAAACTGCCAAATTGTTTCCATTTCATGAGGTTCAAAATTGAATTGCTTTTTCCATCAGTTTTCACAGAATATTTTTAAAAATCTTGAATTTTCAAAATTTCAATTTCCCCCTTTTCCCACAGATTGAAAGAAAGTAAATGATGTCTTGGGCAGAGTTGGATTAAGGTTTTGTGGGCCTCTCCCCACCCCTTTCACCTGTGGTCCCATCCCTGTTCTGCCCCTCCCCCCCGTGGCCCTGCACCTGTTCCACTCAAGATCCTGTCCCATTCTGCCCCCAGTGTGGCCCTGCAACCCGTTTGCTCCTTTCTGTACCCCCAAGACCAGAGAAGGTCCGTCTCCCCACCATGGCCCTGGGCTGCAATGTGGAGTGAGAGCTACTCCAGTCCCAGGGCCACAGGCGGGTTCGAGTGCTGGGGCTTCCCCCGCCACCCAGTGCTTCTGCCAGGGAGCAGGGTCAGGGCACAGGGGCTTCCCGTGCCCTGTCTGCCCATCTGGTGCTTCTGCCAGGGCTTCAGGCTTCCACCGCACATTGGCAGATTTTTGCCGGGGCCCCTGGACATAAGCCTCATTAGCCCGGTGGCTAATCCACCACTGGTCTTGGGGGGGGTCTTATCCTCCCCCCCCAATAACTTTTCAAAACTTCCTCTACAGCATGACAGAATTACAGTTTCCACTGGTCGCTGACACTCTGAGGTGCTGAGCATCCACAGCTCCCCATGGCTTTAGCTGGAGTTATGGGTACTTAGCATTTCTGACGATCCATTACATAGCTCCTTGAAGGAGGATCTGGCCCTTCTGTCTTGTGCAGCACTTCTTTGTGCCCAACAAGTCATTAACAGTGACAGTTACCTGCATGCAGGCAGCCGGGGGGCAGTGGCTCCTGGTATCCCATGGAATGAGATATTTTACCATGGGGCACGGAGGTGGGGCAGTGAATGAAGGAGCTGGAAAAGAACCACAGCTCTGGGGACTGGACTGGTCTTTCCAACATCAATTGCAGCTTTGTTACCTCGTTCCTGCTGTTCTCCAGACCCCCCCCCGGCTGGCGACTCCTAGCTCCCAGCACTGGCGTTTAGTGCTGATTTCAGCTTTGCCTTCACTGGAACAAGCCAAGTGCCCAGTGCACAGCTCTGCTTCTTTTCCTCTTGCAACGTGTGGTCTGTTCTCCAGGCACTGCATCCCCAGAGCTAGTTACAGATGCCCTTGCAAACGACTCCCCAAGCTGACTCAGTGCCAAGGGCTGTGGAAATGGTGCCCAACTTGCTGCTGAGCAGATGGGTGCGTCAGCTACAAGTCTTCCCATTATATGCCATGTCAGCTGGCAAGCCCCATTCAGCAGCAGGGTAGGGCTGGAGAGAGCGGCTCTTACTAAGTGAGAATTACTCAGAATGAGGGAACTCCCCCGTGAGCAGAGTGGGGGAGTAGATCAGAGTGGGGTAGACTGCGAGTAGATCAGAGTGAACAGGCATGTATGGCAACAGCTGGATTGCCCTCTGAGCAACGCCTCTGGGGATCACAGCTATACACCCAGGTCTCCATTTTATGCCTGCTCCTAGGCAGGTGCCCTTGAGGGGGGAATGGGCAAAGGGGACCCCTTCTCCCCTCCCCCTCCCAGAGCACATTTGCAGATGGCAAGTGTAATTTGGTTGCTAGTGCTCTGGAAGTGCTGCGGGTGGGAGGAGGGGGGACCAGTCTGGCCAGCACTAACTGGCCAAGGGGGGATGTGCTGGGGCACTAGCATGAGTGCTGGGGAGAGCGCTGTAAAATAGCTAAAGCAACTGCTGTAGGCACCTCCAGCACTCCTGCCATGTGCTGTGCCTTTTGAAGGCATAATGCGCCCCACGTTGGCATGGTGCTGGCTCACAGAGACCACAGACATGAAAGCTGGAAGGAATCCGTTGGTTCATCTAGCCCCCTGCCACAGCAGGCCTACCCCCTCAAGAGTAGCCTTCAGGGCCTGGCTTTAACTGAAAGGTTTCCGTGGTCCTGAGTTCTGGCAGCAAGACAGACTTGGTTAGTGCCTGGGGCAGCAGAGTCAGTAGTTAGAAATTCAAGGCCCTACACAGACTGCTGTGAAACCAGCTGTGCTTCCAGCTCCAGCCTATCTCCCAAAGGGCCTGACGGTTCCATTTTGAGGCAGGTGAAACAATCATGGTCATTGAGCCAAGGAAGTACAAGGAGCAATGGTCTCAAGTTGCAGTGGGGGAGGTTTAGGTTGGATATTAGGAAAAACTTTTTCACTACGAGGGTGGTGAAACACTGGAATGCATTACCTAGGGAGGTGGTGGTTTTTAAGTTTTTAAGGTCAGGCTTGACAAAGCCCTGGCTGGGATGATTTAGTCGGGGATCGGCCCTGCTTTGAGCAGGGGGTTGGACTAGCTGACCTCCTGAGATCCCTTCCAACCCTGATATTCTATGATTCTAAGTTCTTCTTTTTCTGGTCACTAACAAACACGATGGCTCTTGCTGCTGCTTGTGCTTGGCCTGGTTTTCCCCAGGCAAAGGGGCGTCGGAGGCTCTGAGTGAGTGCATGGCTCAGAGCGTTCTCCAACTCAGTGTGGGGGATCTAACTGGAGATTGGTTTAATCCATTTACAGCCTTTGAAGCGAACAAGCAGATGTCTGAAGTGGCTCCCTTTAATCTTTACACAGCTGCTCTGGGTGACCCTCCCATCAGCCTCCATCAGTGCCTGCTGGGGTTGGGCTGCGAGTTCAGACAGCCTGCAGCCAGTTACCCCTCAGACCTGTGATGGTCTGAGTACCAAACAGGCCTTCTTACAAACCACCCCGAAGGGAAGAGAAATGCAAACTCCTCGTGCCCCAAAATAGGGTGGTATATGGCATCACCCGCCATCCCTCTCTGAGAGCCCCCCTGCAAGTCTGGGCAGGTGGGGGCAAAGCAGTGACATGTCTGGGCAGGTGCAGGAATCTGAGGGGAATCCTTCATGGCCCCATCTCTCTTCCCCGCAGTCCTATATTGCAGGGCAATATAATGTGTCACTGTCAGCGCCACTTACACACATTCTCCCCATGCTCTGAAATGCCTTCAGGGGGCAATTTAGGTCAATTCTGGCAAGGAAGAATGGGCAGCTGGGCTTCTGAGAAAGCTGTCCTGAATTGTGCCCTGACCACTGGTAGAAAGAACTTCTATGACCATTGCCAAGAGCGCCCTATCTCAGACTTGGCTGTGGTCACCAATAAAGCCCCCACTATTCACCAAGTCTATCCAAGAAGCCTCTGAAAGGTTCTTGAGCCTAAATAACATTATAAACCCACTCCCATCTGCAGACAAAGTGTAATACCCTAGTTCCACTACTAGCTGCTGAGTGCAATATGGTTCATGAGTCTTATATAAGCAGAGGGAGAGAGCAAGTCCACGTTCTTGACCAGACTGATCCCTGGTGTAACTCCACTGGCGTGGCATTGCTTCCATCTGTGTGAAACTGCCAAGGGGCAGACTGGAGATGCAGGGGAATACAGTTACTTTATTCAAGCTTCACCCACAACCACAGACTCCTCCCCATAGCACCAGAGTAGATGTTTCTGCTAAAATGACCAGCTGTGAAATAAATTAAAATCAACGTTATTAACTATCAACATATGACTTCCTCTTGAGCACCCCACCCTCAATACTCCAGATTAAATGGTGACACCCCCACATAAACCCAACTCACGGGGCTTTTAGGGGAGGCTCCAAATGGCCATCCTTGTGGGCTCACTGATCCACAGGCATCTCTCTGTGTCCTGTTGAAGTGGCTCAGAGCAGGCTACAGCTGCCCACAGACCACGAAAGAAGAGATCCCAGGATGCTACCCTTCAGTGGTTGGCCAACAGAAAGGAGACAGGATCTACTGCAGCTTTCAGCTTGAGTGGTAACAGTTTGGAATGGAAGAAGCAGGGTTCTAGCCCTACCTCCACAGAGGTATGTATCTGATTTATGTGGTAACTGTGTCCATTGTCTCTACAGCACATGGGTGAGTTACAAGCAGGAAGTACTTTACCTGCCATCTTTAGCTCAGCTGAGTGGATGGAGCTATAGGAAGGCCAATGGGCTAACAGGAAACACTTAACAGAAGCCCCTCTAGATTTTATCAGCCTTAGACTAAACAGTCATTTCAGACCTGCAAAAACAAACAATATGTGGCAGGAAGACTATTCACATCAGCAGGAAGAATAGAAAAAATACCCGGGGGAAGAATTTTTCTGGACAGCCCTAGAGGAGAGCTCCACTGTGCACACTTTGATTAGCTGAGAGTATTGTTTCCAGCTCCTAAAGGGGAGATTTTCTTTGACATTTGCCCTAATTCTTACTGAGTCTCAGAGCCATGACTTCAACACAAGTGCCTCAGTTCTGACCATAGTGGCATAACTCTGGATTTACACCAGTGTAACTGACCTCAGTGTGCTGACTCTGTATTTACACTGGTGCAACAAATCAGAAGCAAGCCCTGCTAGTGCACATACCTGCAAACAGCCAGCCATTATGGCTCAGATTTTCAAAGCCAGTCATTGCATGTGGATGCTCAATTCCTGTTACTTTTAGTGCTGACTGGGTGTCCAAATCTTCTAGGTTGCCTTGCAAGTCTGAGCCCATATGTCCAACCATAGCTTACCCACTGCCTGGACATTAGCACTTATATCAGTGCTGGTCAGAACATCAGGGCTATCCTGTACTCTGTTTGGGAAGCACTGCAAGATCTTTGATTTAAGTGCTACTAGGTGGAAGGGACTCAGAGTTCCCTGCTCTCAGTCCCTGTAGGATGGAATATTTGCATTCACTTTCTGTAACTCCTGTTTACTATGTCCTTAAGGCAAACAGCCCAAGTTCCTTGGAGACCCAAACCACAGCTGAGCCATTTTAAGGGGTAGGAAAACTGCAGATGAGGTTTGATCCTCTTGAGATGTCATTATCCATCTCCAGTTCTCCATCTTTATTATTATTTGGTTTCACTTGTGCTTTTTCTTTTTCGGTTTGCCTTAAAAGTATAGTCTTCTCATGGTAGAGAAGAATCTATATAATATAGTGCAGCATATTTCATACAGAACACTGACTACTATAGAATTTGACACAACACATACACCATGGTGTACTACTATGTAATACTGACTCTCTGCCAGAGTTAGACCTCGGCTATACTGCTGTAAATCCAGAGTCAGTTTGTTGGGGTGGCTCTAGCTTTACACTGGTATTACTAAGGGCTGGTCTATACTACCACTGAAGTCAATGTAACTTGCATTGCTCAGGGATGTGAAAAAGCCACCCCCAGAAAGATGTAAGTTACATTGATTTAAACGCTGTCCACACCAACGCTATGTCAGCGAGAGAGACTCTCCCACCAACGTAGCTTCCACCTCTCATGGAGCTGGAATAATTATGCCAATGGGAGATTATCCCATCGGCATAGCATGCCTTCACCAGACGCGGTGCAGCTGCACTCATGTAGTGCGGTAGTGTTGACTTGCCCTGAGAAAGGAGAACTTGTTTTTTTTAAAGAAAAGCCAGTCCGCAGAATGAATGATCAGAGTCAAGTTACATGTTTCTTGGCATAGTAACCAGCTGGAGTCATTGATAATTAGCTGTATTCACTGTCCCATAGGAGGTAGAAAATGGTCCCCTCCTCAAGTTTTCTATTCCAGCCCTAGCAGGTATTGGCAGGAACTATGCCAGAAGCTCATCCCACTTGGAGTAGGCCATCCAATATGGCCTTAGGTATCCTCCCTAACCATGAAGAGAATGCATTATATGCTGTACATATGGGATGGATGACGGACTGCACTGTACGTTCTGCAAGTGCCAAACTTTCAATTGATCTCCATTTCCTCGGTTACCCACCGCTGCCTACTGTAATGCCTGGTGGGGCTGCAGGAACATCCATGCTGCTGTGAGCTCCCTTGCAGGCAGTCATTCTTTTAGAAGCTTTGTCTCCTTTCTGCCGTTCACACAGAAAGAATTGGCTGAGCTTAGCAGAAATGGAAAATCCAAAAGAGCAAAGAAAAAGCTTATCTGAAGAGCCAAAGATCACTAAGCCAAAAGCAAATCCAGGATGAACTGTCTTTATCATTGACCCTCACAGTGGCTCCTGGGGATGGGCTAATGCAGTCTTCTCACATACAGCTCTGTGTATGCTGTCTCCTGTACAGCTTGTTCTGGAAGCAGGACACAGAAAAAGATCTCTCTCTCTCTCTTTGATAAGCTCTGAGACTGCCTTGCAGTACCAGCTCTTGATCAGGTTAACCACTGATGGAGGCTAGGACTTGAACTGCTGTCTTCCCTGGTGCTTATGAGTCCTGCATCTGACACAAAGCTCCTGCAAGCCTATAAAACATCCCTAAGGTTTCCTTTAGTTGGAAATGCCTTTATCATTTCAAAACTTTTTAATTCAGCATTTATTTTTGGTGCTGTATTTAGTGACTGAGTACAGTGACCTTTTGGAGAGCATTACACTCCAGCAGCACAAGAGAACATAGCACTCTCATTCCTCCAACATCAAGGAGGGGTCTCTAAGGACAGGACTGTGACCAGCCCCATGGAGCTATGCAAGGCAGCGTTAGAGGGTTCTCGGCAAAATCATAGTCCTTGTGCTCCTAGAGTACAGGACTAGACCCTACAGTGGCACTGGTCTCCAAGTGGGTGGGAGCTATGGATCTGTCCCCTCTCCTGTGCCACTTTGGCCAGGACAGCTGGTCTTACACCAGGTAAAGGGAGCACATCACACCCTTTCAGCAGGTGCAGCAAGGACTGTGCTTACCCTTCACTCCCCAGAGCTAAGGGAAGCACTTGAACTTGTTTCCAGGAGCTCCATTTAGGGCTATGCCACCCCCAATGCAGGGCTGTGCCTGAACGGCACAAGACTGACTAAGATGAGGGATATGGCCAAAACCAAAAATAATGAGCAGAGGAGGAAACGCTGTGGGTTCCTTTTCTTCAACATGTAGAGTACAAACTTCTGTAGCGAGCTAATTGAATAACATTCCCTGGATGCATAATTTGGCAGATCTGGGCTTTTTCTGTGAAGCCCTGGTGCATCGTTCATCGGCATTCAACCGATGTCACAAATGAATGAATGGCCATCTATGGAGCATTTATGTTGTGTCTAGTATTGGTACTGACTATCTAACCTTCGAAACTGGCCATCCAGGTCACTCATGGTATGACGCACCTATTCACAGTCAAACGCGTGTATGTGCAGCTGACCGCAAACACACAATGCCAAAGAGGTGTATTTGATAAAGCTGGAAGACATTTTTCTGGCAAGACATAATTCTGACAAATGAGGCTTTTGGTCAAAAACAATTTTTGTGTGGAAAAAATTATTTTCAACAAACTAGTCTGGTTTTTCATAGGAAAAAAATGGAAACCCAAACCTGA